>NC_090249.1:15023623-15153623 GCF_037325665.1 Littorina saxatilis
CCATTTAAAAAAAGAATTCATGGTTTTTTTTAAAGGTTGGTGGTGGAGGAAGGAGGGGGGATATGAAAAACAGCCTTTTTAAAATTTGGCCACAACAGAAAAGGGTGCCTGTGACATCATCGACGCTAACTTTACTTATTATTCCTAATGACAAAGCCAGGATCATGACCGTGATGACACGACCTTGATTTCTGTATAACAATTAATTACCCGAGAATGCAATAATGACTGATAAACTGTCAACATTCTTCTTATCAATTTCATATCAATGCTGTCAAACAAAAGAAAGAAAGGAAAGCAAGGAGGGGGAAGGGAGGTCGTATTAGTAAGAAACACACACACACACAAACACACGCACGCACGCACGCACGCACGCACGCACGCACGCACGCACGCACGCACGCACGCACACACACACACACACACACACACACACACACAACACACACCCACACACAACACACACACACACTTCAAGTCTTCCGTTCAAAACACCCCAGCGACTGTAGAACCCACCACCTATCCCAGAATAGCCCATGCCTCACAAAGACGCAATCATGCCCCCAATTTGTCCACAATCTTCCTACCGGCCTATCATCACCAAGCCCTTAACTACTCTCATTTCTCTCTTCCAATCAAACGCCCATCCAGCTCACCAAAACCTCATCCAATACCGTCAATCATCTATATAATTATGCATGGATACTTACCCCCAAACCGAAACGACGACTTTATCTGTGACCAGTCGAGAACCCTTCTTGCGTTGCCATAAACGTAGGCCTTCAAGAATTGCGTCACAGAGTTGTAGTCTAATGTGATGCTGATCTCCCCCTCTGTCTGGTTCAGCGTCAGCGTCAGCTTGTGCCATTTGTCGTCGTTTAATGCTGAAATAGAAAGGCAACGGGATAAATATAAAGGTGATTTACTTAAAGATTTAAGTAATTTACTGACTTTTCTGTTTGTTGTTGGTGTATAGCTGTTGTTAATGTTGTTGTTGGTGTTGTTGTTGTTGCTTGCTTGTCTGTTCGTTCGTTGCCACTTGTGTTGGTATTTGTGGATGTTTTAAAGCTTTAATAATACAGGATATTTGTGACCTGTCAACAAATGTATGCAGGATAAAATGTGGTTATTTACTGAAAGAATTCACTTTTGTACTTTAAAAAACAAACGCAATAACGTACTTCCTTTGTATACCTTTAAGCTGTTTTTGTTTTCCTTAACTTAACGTTTTAAAATTTTTAGTTTAATTTGCGTTCCTGGTGATAGTTAGTTGAATATGTTTCCAGTTACAACTAGTATCAACATTCTCACAGATCTATATAAAATAGGTCAGAGCAGAGAGAGATTGGAAATTTGAGAAAAGAGGATGAAGTTGGTGTAAAAACAAGCAGTCCCTGTTTTGCCCGCAGAATGTTCTTTCATTAGACGAAAATAATAGCTCTTCGAGTTTCCTACCAGCGTGCGAACGCTCCATTACAATTCAAACCCACGAAATAACACGACACCAGGGCTTATGAATAATTTGAGACATCTTCATCCTTCACCTTCAAGGAAGCTAATTCATGTTTTATGACAGTCGGTTTTTCCAGGCAAAAAATCGGTCTCACATTCTGCTTCATTTCTAAAATGTACTCCAAAAAAGTGCCTTTACATTGTGTTTTTCTGTTGTTGTTTTTAAGTGTTCGCGTTTTTTCCCCTTCTATTTTGTTTGTGTGTCCTAGCCATAACAGATACATATGTAAATAAATAATATGAGATGGGTGAGAGTGACATAAAGCATTCGTTTGAGCTATGAAAAAAAGCAAGGACAAAACAAAATCTCAAATTTTAAAATGTTTTTGTGTGCTTTTGTTTGTCTTCTCGAATGTCAAAATTTGGTGTTGTATAACAATTTGGTTCCCTTCGAAGGAGGTAAACTGAACTTGTACAAAAAGTTGCTCATCGTGAAAAATCACCCATACGTGTTAGCTTCCTTCCAAAAGCGTCTCGAATAAAACATCATTTTATCTTGTCAACGATCTTACCGGCAGTTTACAGGCAGAAAGACCTGTGTGTTACAAAATCAAAGACAGATGATAGTTCTGATACTGCCTTCTGGCGCGCAAATGTCTAAGCCGCATCTCCATTCCAATTCCAACATCTACTGCAAGAGTCAAAGGGAATTCTCCAATAGCCTGGGGCACGATAGTTCTGGTGATATCATCAATCAAACTCGTTTGAAAGAAGCGATATGAAAGAAACAAAATCTGGACTTTCCGCAGATGAAGTTCCGATGGGAACTGGTCTGCTGCTCTCTACATTTTCTTCAATCGCGAGGAATGAGCATTCATACGTAATTAATCTTTTCGTATAGTTAAGAATGTTACTCATGTACGATTGCAGCCTTTGCGTTTCTGCTCTTTCGCGAATGCTAATTTGCTGATGCACTGTGAATCAAAACAGCGAATATTACATTTTCTCTCTCTCTCTCTCTTTCTCTCTCAGTCTCTATCTCGTGCACACACACACACACACACACACACACACACACACACACATACACACACACATCCACACCCACGTATACACACACACATGCACACATAAACTCACACACACACACACACACACACACACACGAAAGTCATACATTCTCCATTCAACATGTATAACCCCTTTCTGTTTCTCGCCATGTGTTTGAAATACTGTGGCGGGAAAACTCCCGACGAATAACAGACACTAAAGGATTAGACCACCACGTGTTTGAAATAATGTCAAAACAATAAACCGAGGTATAACAGACAATACATGATCATTCGAACATCAGTACACACACATCCTGCTACACCGGTCACATCTGTGACTGTTTTAGGATGAACTTGAGGACTAGCGTGCAGGCGAGCATCTTGCACAGTTCTGCTTTCAATTTACCTTTGGGCCGGACAGGAAGGATTCTCACCTGGAGAAACAGGTGTAGGTTGGGGTAAAGCTAACAACGAAATCACAGAACACACACTGACACACACACGCACGCACGCACGCACAGACAAACTCACAGACACAAACTCTCACACACTCACACACATATATACACACAGACACACACACACACGCGCGCAAAAAAAAAAAGAGACAGCGAGAGAGAGAGAGTCAGAGACAGAGGCAGAGACAGAGTCTGAGAGAGACAGAAGCAGCAGCACTAGATCGATGAAGATGCAGGAATTCATAGTTGCAGAGAACTACGGTCGTCATAAGAGGAATTTGGAGAGATCGAGGCGAGGTGATTAAAATCATATTTTGTGATGACACTTTGTATTCCAGAAGCCTATGTCCTCTTCAGTTCTCTTTGATCTCAAAGGGAATCATTGAACATTTCGCCCACGCATCCATGGATTTTCTTCCTAGCCTTACATCGGCATTGTCGTGTTAGCTTGCACAGAAAATATTGATGTTATCACGTTGGTTGTATTTGCCCTGTACGACGCCCCTCTCGTCAGAGGGTCCTGGACTTTACTGTAGTGTCAATGTTTGGCGTGTGAACATAGAGAGACAGAGTTTCAAGAGTTGTATTGAGCAGCGTGTTTGTGCTAGGTGGCTAGGTGCGGTTGTGAGTGGCCGGGTGATGCAGCACTTCGTTGTGGTGGTAAGACGTAAGATATATCGTTGAATAAACACAAGGTTCATTCCAATAGTGGTGTAATGGGGTTGGGGGAATGGAAAGGGGGGGGGGGGTGGGGGGCATAGGTCCAGGTTATTCAGATCTATTCAAACAATCGTTAATCAACAATCAAAAGTCAGCATCTGTGTGGCTATGTGTCCGTCCGTCCGTCTGTCTCTCTATGTCTTTCTGTCTCTGTCTCTGTCTCTCTCTCTCTTTCTCTCTCTCTCTCTCCATCACGATAGGGTCACATCATAGTGTTCATCACGGGATGCCAGTGGTGAACCATTCGGACATTCTATACAATGTTCCCTAGCAATTATTTCTAACGCACACGACTGAATGTTACGGTGTCGGAATGTTCCCTTCTGTGACAGTACGATTATATTCTCAACAAGTAATTCCTAATCTGCTACTGGGCGTGCCGAGAAATCATCTTGGCATTTTCTCTGGCAACGAAAGGAGATGTCAACAGAAATAATGTGATAGCTGTAATTAACAACATCAAACTGCACAGTCAACCATGGACGTTTTATAACTGGTATTTATCGGCTGTCATTTGCATGCATGTAGTCTATTTCATGCAGGTTTTGCAGACGAAGCCTATTATCATTTTGTACCTACATCCCATGCACACCTCATCAATGTATCGTACACTTTCAGGTCTGAACTGAAGTTTTTTTCAGGCCGCGATGATTACGGTCGTGTGCATGTGCATGAAGTTTGAGACACATTAACCTTTACGCAGATCAAGGTTTTGAAATGTAAAAAAAACAAAAACAGATTCGCTCGCAGAATTCCAATAAACAGTACGCTATTGCACAATTTACTGTCTGCTGATCTATACCTGCCGCTTTTTAATTTGAACATTTTATTTTAGATAGAAATCACAATGATGAAAGTTATCCCTGGGAAAGGCTGAACTTCTTTAACCCAGTGTGGGACTTTCAGTGGGGCGACCACCCCCAACCCAGCGCGTCCCCGGGTGGCGGATAGGGGAACGGACTTCAGATATGAAGACCAGCCGCTTGCGGCCGCGGACCAAACTGGCGGTGTTTCCTACCAGGGTGGAGTGGGGAAGCAGGCGGCACTGCTACTCTCTTCGAAATGCTCCATCGCCCTTCGACGGGACTCATCTAATGCGACTATGGGCGCATTAAAACCCTAGCTCCGGGTGGGATCCCGGCAAATCCTCCCCCCTGTGCTCTCAGGGTAGGACGTACGGGCCATGAGCTAAGGGTGAGGCAACCCCGACAGAAACCTCGAGTGCTGAAGACGGAGGTACTGGGCTGCACGGCGCACTCTAATAAACCATGGTACCACGCATCAACGCCAACCATGACACCATCAGATAGAAGCGACACTCATGGCGCTCGCCCACTGAGGTCCCTCCGGGGTGAGGCAGCGCCGGGCTCCAAGCCTCAAAGGAGCCCAACCTCAGCTACTGGAGGTCCCTCTCGTCCGTCTTGCTGCGCCAGGGGACGGAGGAGGAATGCGACTGGTAGCACAACAACCACTTCAACATCCACGAAGCGTCAACCTTATATGGTGATGCATTGGAATGCAGAAGGAGTCATGAACAAGAAGACAGAGCTAGAACATATCTTGCATGAAAGGAGCATCAACGTCTGCTGCATTCAAGAAACCCACCTGCAGATTGGAAAAACCTTCAAGGTCAGAGGCTACCAGTGCTTCAGACAGAACAGAGCTGACAGACGCAAAGGCGGAGTCCTGACACTAGTTAGGAACAACATCCAAGCCTGCGAAACAGCCGTCCACATGGAGGGAGCAGAGTACCAGATGATTCGGGCCAAACTGAATGACACAGAGTTGCAGATCCTGAACTTTTACTGCCCTAACGACCGTCCACTATCCCTTGACACCATCGAAGTCCCAGACTCGAGCTTTCTCGCAGTAGGGGATTTCAACTCTCACTCCCAGAGTTGGGGTTACAGTCAGATGGATCGCCGGGGTGAAGAAGTGGAAGACTGGCAAGATGAACACCATCTCATCCTCATAAACTCCCCAAATGATACCCCAACCTTCTACTCCAGACGATGGCGCACTACCTCCACTCCAGATCTTGCTCTCTGCACCGAAGATGTCCACCGAGACGTCACCAGGGAGGTGGGAGAGCAGTTAGGAGGAAGTGACCACAGGCCAGTGTTCCTCTCCATCAACAGGAACACCATGAACTACCCTGTCCACCCTCGCTGGAACTACAAGAAGGCTAAATGGAGTCTTTTCAGACACCGAACAAACACTCTTACCAAGGACCTCCATGTCCAAGGTAGAGACATCAGTAACGTTGTCAGAGACCTGAACGCCTGCATCCTGCAAGCAGCCCACGAGTCTATCCCACGAGGTGCTCGCAAAGAGTACAAGCCATACTGGACCAACCAGCTACAAGAACTGCAGGATGAGGTGGAATCTGCCAGACAGGCAGCAGAAAGTAGCCCATCAGATAAGAACCACCTACGGCTCCAGCAGACAAAGGCTGAATTTCTCAAGGCAAAGATCCAGGCCAGACGCAAAAGCTGGAGAGAAAAAACCGCTGCGCTGAATCTTGAGAGAGACGGAACGAAGCTGTGGAGAGTCGTAGGACAGCTCAATGATGAAGAAAACAGAAGCCAGAATGTGACACTGGAAGAGAACGGAGAGATGCTGACAGGGAGACGAGCAGCTAACCGTCTTGCTGACAACTATGCAGACGAGAGCAATGTACCTGTCAGTCCTGTCCAACAAAGAGAAGCAAGAAGAGAACAGAGAGAGCGGCCACAACACCACACAGATGTGGAACCCATGAAGCAACCCCTCACTCTTCATGAGCTACAAATTGCCTTGAGGAAACTAAAAACCAGGAAATCCCCAGGGCCAGATGGGATCACGAACGAGATGCTGAAGCACCTAGGCAACACAGCTGTCCTGAAACTACTGGAGGTCTTCAATCTCAGCTGGGACACAGGCAAACTGGCACAAGTTTGGCGAGAGGCCATCATGATTCCTATCCATAAGAAAGGAAAGGACAAGAAGAAGCCTGCTAGTTACAGACCAATCAGCTTGACCAGCTGCACTGTGAAGACCCTAGAGAGGATGGTCAACCAGCGCCTGCTTTGGTATCTAGAGACTGAGAACATCCTGGCTCCTGAACAGGCAGGCTTCAGACAGTTTCACAGCACAGAAGACCAGGCAACCTATCTCTCCCAAGAAATAGAAGATGCATTCCAGGAACAGAAGGTCCTCTTCGCCACCTGGATTGATCTACAGAAAGCCTTTGACAAGGTCTGGACTGATGGTCTCCTCGTGAAACTGCAGAGATGTGGAATCGCAAGCAACATGCTGCGATGGATCAGATCCTATCTCCACAACCGCAGAGCAAGAATCTCAGTCAACGGTCGAGTCGGCAAGAAAATACTACTGCGACATGGTGTCCCACAAGGAGGAGTCCTCTCTCCTACACTCTTCTTGGTCTTCATCAACGACCTTGTACAAATTCTTCCCAAAGGTATCCACGCTGCATTATATGCTGATGATTTGGTGATGTGGTGCAAGGAGGAATACGCCACAACTGCCACTTACAGGATGCAACTGGCTGCTGACCGGCTGGCGGCATGGGCAGATGAATGGTGTGTTGCCATCAACAAGGAAAAGTCCTCCACAACACTCTTCACCCTATCCTCAAAACAAAAGACCGGAACCATCAAGCTTGGTGACACACCCCTGAGAAGTGATGACGAGGCAACATATCTTGGTGTCACTTTTGACAAGAAACAGACCTGGAAACCCCACATCCACAATGCTGAAGCAAAGGCCAGGCGCAAGCTTGCCATCATGCGGAAGCTAGCCGGAACCAGCTGGGGAGCAAACGAAGAGATACTCAAGCGAGTCTACCAGGGAGCAGTCAGGCCCCATCTTGAGTATGGCTCCACAGCTTGGTCTACAGCAGCGAAGACCCACCAGCAGACACTGGACAGGGTCCAAAACCAAGCCCTCAGGATCATTACTGGATCGATGAGATCCACACCAATAAAGGCCATGGAAGAAGTTGCTGCCATTCAACCCCTCAGTCAGAGAAGAGACGCCAAGGTCATGGTTCAGACAGAGAAATTCAAGTGCCTGCCTGCACATCCGATGAAGAAGAGGATGGATAACCTGACAAAGAACCGCCTCAAGCGCAGCAGCTTCTTACATGAAAGCAAGAGACTTGCCAGAGAGCACCAAGCCTCTGTACCTACATCAGCACTACCAATCAGCTTCTCAGATCTGCCGCAGCCATGGAATGAAGACTACAAGAATCTTCACATCTCCACCACAGTCCCCTACGTTACCTCAAGAGATTCCCAGAACGACACTGCCAGGCGCACCCTAACACTCGCCATGATTGCTGAACGGTACCCTGAAGACGCCTGGATCCACGCGTATACAGACGGTTCAGCAACAAACGCCGTGGCCAATGGAGGAGCAGGTGTACTTGTCAGATCTCCTGAGGGGCACACTTCTACAGCAGGGATACCAACAGGAAAGTACTGCTCAAACTATGCAGCAGAAGTTCAGGCCATCATGCAAGCAGCCTCCATGATTCATGACTCGGAAAGCGAATGCCCCCAAGTTGTTTTCCTCTCCGATGCACTGTCTGCCCTGGAAGCCCTTGCAGGAAACAAACTTCCTCGTCTGATGGAGAAACTCCAGGAGCTTGCCAAGACTCGACGAGTAGTCCTGCAATGGGTTCCAGCACACTGCGGAATTCCAGGCAATGAAACAGCTGATGAGCTCGCCAAACTCGGAGCCAGGGAGGAACAACCAGACAACCCAGTCAGCTTCGCTGAAAAGAAAACCCTCGTGAAGGCAGCAATGCGACCACAATCCACGAGAGACGCATATCATCTCCTAGAACGATGGCAGCAAGTAGTGATCATGCGACTACGAACTGGTCACTGTCGCCTCAACGCCCACATGTTCAGGAAGCTGAAGCTGACCCCATCACCAACCTGTCCCTGTGGTCTGGAAGACCAGACTCCAGAACATGTCTTAATGACATTCCCCCAACTCAAACCAATCAGAGACAAAGTGTGGCCAGCATCAGTCCCTCTCCGCACCAAACTCTGTGGGAGCAGACAAGACCTGGAAGCCACGACGTCATTCGTCTCGCAGACTAAACTGATGGTGTGACGGCGAACGCAAGAAGAAGAAGAAGAATGAAAGTTATCCAAACAGACACACACACACACCCACACACACATAAACACACACACACACACACACTCACACACCTAAACACACACACATTCAAAAATTAAAAAAAGAAAAGAAATTTCGTTCATGTAAAGTACTAGCGCCTGTGCTGATAGATGAATGCACTCAAGGCCCATTCATTTTATGAGGTTTTAAAAGGACCCCACAGTGTACCCAGGGTATACGAGAGATTGATAGAGTTGGAAATACACACACTCAGTAGTACAATTCGCGAGGAGAAGCTTGCCCTTTTTCTCTTTCTCAATGCAGACCAGGGTGCATTCCTACCCGTGCTTTAGAGATGATGGCTTTTATTTGAAAAATGAAAGAAATGTTTGCTCGTCTGAAAGAAGAGGGCAAAAAAGTCGAGCATTAGTTTGTATGTCACTGGTCGGTCTTTGTTAGGCTTGCCATGGCTTCGCGTTACATGTGCATTCGTCTTGAACTGCAACTAAATGTTACGTAGCTAAGGAGGTCTTTGCATACCCGTGAAACTGCTCTGCTTGCATAGCTGCTATTTATAACTAAGTCAACAACATTCTGGTGATCTTATTTAATTTTGTTAAACTTGAAAACTTCAAGAACCTCAGTTGTGTGATAGGGTGGAGTGGAAGGGGGAAAATAGGCCAGGAAGCATAAACTGATGAGACGCCAAGACAGAGGTTGCGATAACGTGACTTTTAATTAACGTACACCAGAAAGCAGACACCAGAAAGCAGTGTAGTTCCTTCCTCATTCGCTATGCTATGCTACAACCTCTCTCTCTCTCTCTCTCTCTCTCCCCCCCCCTTCTGTTTGATTGCGCGCACGCTTACGCGTGTGTGTGTGTGTGTGTGTGTGCCTACAAGTGACTAACAGTCAGATCATTCAGGGTTTAATTCCCCAGCACATATCTAATGGGTCAAAGGGGTAAGGGCAACCGAAGCACCCATTCTTTCCGAAGGCTTTCTCTCAAAATCAAACACTGCCTCATCTCCCGCTGTTGATCTTCTTCGCCCACTTTCTCTCCCCAGTCCTCAAACACAGCTGTTCTCATCCTGATGCGTTGATTAGATTTCCGAGACAAAAAAAGCAACAGCAACGAAAAGCACAGCAAACCTTATCAATTTGTCGTCGACCCGGGGAAAAACCAACGACGAACACAAACCCTTCGGAGCTCTGAACCAACAGGTCAGGAAAAATACCGCTACAATGCTGACACCCCGATGCAACAAGCAACACAACGAAAAAGAAAACGAAAGCAGCGCGAAGAATGCGACATGGGTCCGACAATGTGTGCTCGTACGGGGTCAGCAAATTTGGAATTGCCAGGGCCATTTTCTCAACCAATTTGGCGACGACCGGCAGAGACAAGGGGCCCGCTATTGGACGGACAAACTCGCCAGTGTCCAGCGAGGGCGATTAGCGCGGCCCTAATCTGGGAAGACAGTTGCCGCCCAAGGACGGTTAAAACAGACAGACTGTGTCACAAGAACGATGTCCATTATAGGTCAATGAGAATTCCTGGTATACTTGCCCGTTAGTTTTAATGAAGTTACAATTTTTATTTTGTATGTGAATGCCTAGAGTTATGCTCGCGTGTCCATTCTGTGGCTGTGTGTTATGTTAGCTTAAAACACCCTTTAGGCCTAAAGCCAAATAAAACCTTGAATAAACAAAAAAAAAGTCTTTCCCCATGAATGTCCGCAGGTACTTCTGACCGATTCTTTTTTGTGAAAGATTCTTTTCTGCAAGATTTGTATGTTCTTAGCTCAGTCTTTGGAGAGTCCTCCAACAGGAGGTGGGAGTGGGGGTGATAACTATGAGGGTTGGGGTGGGGGTGATAACTATGAGGGTTGGGGTGGGGGTGATAACTATGAGGGTTGGGGTGGGGGTGATAACTATGAGGGTTGGGGTGGGGGTGATAACTATGAGGGTTGGGGTGGGGGTGATAACTATGAGGGTTGGGGTGGGGGTGATAACTATGAGGGTTGGGGTGGGGGTGGGGTCTGAGGGATATGAAAAGTTCTCGCTCTGTTCTTCAATGATTCATCAACACTTTTACTTCGTCTTCACTCCATCTAAAAGTGAAAGTAAAACAAGTCCTGAGTTTTTTTCCAGACGCTGCTGTAGAGTATTCGATTCGTCCCTGACATTGAAATAAAAGTCTATTCACAAGAAGATTTTTGGGGGTTAGATTTTGTGTGTGGCTAATCAGATACAAGTGCTACAACAACTCTTCTGAACATCTTGGTGAGCCTCCATTCCAACAGACACTCATCAGTTCCCATCACGACCACACTACTCGGTTAAATCGGTCAGTGTTGCTTGGTATTCACCACAATGCCCCCCACAATGCCCCTAGGTCATGATGATTCTCTTACAGACCAAGAGATTGTGAGAAATGTCACAAAAAAAGAAGATCGATTTGAAGAAGCAATCTAGTTGTGTTAGAAATTGTCCTCAATTACGAGTTTCTACAGTGCCCAGAATCGATAAATATCACTTCGTTTACTTCCAGAAATATCAAGGACACACACACACACAAATCTTCAGGTCAAGTGTTGTTCGTATAGTTTACAAATGCTACCAGTAACTCCGCTACCAGTAACTCCAGGCAAAGTAACAGTAATCTTTCACAATTTCTAGCCCGATTATGGGCTTGATAGAGATATGAATTGGTTTTTTGTGTTTGTTGGGGGGGGGGGGGGGGGGCGGTTGCATTGAAAGGTGTGGCAAGATCAACGGGGGTCGTTTATTATGTTCAAGATTAAGACCTTTTGTTGTTGTTTTATTGCTGCTATTCTTCTTCTTTCTTTCTTTCTTTCTTTCTTTCTTTCTTTCTTTCTTTCTTTCTTTCTTTCTTCTTCTTCTTCTTCTTCTTCTTCTTCTTCTTCTTCTTCTTCTTCTTCTTCTTCTTCTTCTTCTTCTTCTGCGTTCGTGGGCTGAAACTCCCACGTACACTCGTGTTTTTGCACGAGTGGATTTTTACGTGAATGACCGTTATTTTGGCAGCCATACGCCGTTTTCGGAGGAAGCATGCTGGGTATTTTCGTGTTTCTATAACCCACCGAACTCTGACATGGATTACAGGATATTTTCCGTGCGCACTTGGTCTTGTGCTTGCGTGTACACACTACTGAGGGGGATAAGGCACTAGCAGGTCTGCACATAAGTTGACCTGGGACATAGGAAAAATCTCCACCCTAACCCACCAGGCGCGGCCGGGATTCGAACCCACGACCTTCCGCTTTGGAGACCGGCGTCTAACCACCACGCCATTGCTGCTATTCAAAACTGCTATTCTTCTCTTGTTAGCACTAGCCGAACCACGAAGCAAGTACTCCCAGAGACGAATCCGGAATCGATAACAACTCTCTGATCTAGTTTTGTTCAACTGGATTTATCTTTCTCTTGAAACTGGCACGCACCGGTCGCATTTTAACTAACAAGCAGTTTTGTCCCGCGTCACTCGAGGGAACTTTTTCTACGAGTTGTATGATATCACTACAAAATGTCGAAGGTTGTCGAAGGATTTGCAAAGACGTGAGAGGTTCAATAGAACCTAACAAAGTTAGCGGCGAACACATTTGAGTATCGTATTTATTGCTTAGGGAAAGAGGTCTGTCATTTATGCGCAATATTCACAAACAGCTGTAAACCTTTGCGATTGAATCCTCCACCGCAGAACTGCTTTCAATGCTGGTGGCTTAATATAGTGTAGTAGCTTCTCGTCTTTCAGTAAAAGACTAGTCACGTAGTCAATTCAGGGAGGCAGAGAGATGGATTACTGGGAGACAAGAAGGGCATAAGAAAAAAATCTTATGTGCCAATATTTGCAGTTTAGTTTACCGTGGTGATTTTTCACGCCGAACAAGTGTATCAGATGCTTGTAAGGACGAAGGGACGTAACAATACAAGGGAACAATCAACAGACAAAAGATGAGGTATTAGAAGAATCATGAAAGAAAAACTAGTGGGGGGGGGGGGGGTGGGGGGGTGGAGAGAGAGAGAGAGAGAGAGAAAAACTAGTGGGGGGGGGGGGTGGGGTGGAGAGAGAGAGAGAGAGAGAGAGAGAGAGAGAGAGAGAGAGAGAGAGAGAGAGAGAGAGAGTCTCGGTCATGAGTGCGTGAGTGCTTGCGTGAGTGCGTGCGCGTGCGTGAGAGAGAGAGAGAGAGAGAGAGAGAAAGAGAGAGAGAGAGAGAGAGAGAGAGAAAGAGAGAGAGAAAGAGCGCGCGCGTAGTGGAACAGCCAGAAAACTACGACCACCCCCTCCAACTATTTTTTGGGTGGGTTGGGGGACACATTTTAAGTTTGTGTGCATTTCCCTTCTCAATATGTATATGGTTGGCCATAAAAACATATATAATTATAAGCGTACAAAGTATGTGTTCTTGCCTGCGTCTTTGCTATGCGTGTCTTTTTTGTCTGCACTTTCAAATATATCCATCCATCTTGTTACGAAAGTGTGTAAAAGTGTCCGTTCATCCACCACCTCAACTTACCTCGACCAATGTTTAGAATATGCGTGTAGTGGTCAAAGACGTGCGCCACCCGTAAGTGTCCCTGGCGCATCTCCACCATCATGTGGTACCCGTGCAGCAACGGTTTGTACTCCTCCCTAACCCCCTCCCCAGCATAGTCCTCCAAGTCCTGATACAACAACACTCCGTTCAACAGAAGAGTCCTGAAACTCAGCTCTAGTCTCAACACTTTGCTATCACTCAGAGGAGGGCTGAAGGTGATGTGGGACACTCCAGGCTGGTTGAAGGTCCATGATGATGATGATGTTGATGATGATGTTGCCGTGGTGGTGGCGGTCTGGGCTCTGGTGGGGGTGTGGGTGAAGGGGGAGAGCGCCAGCACCACCAGGACCAGCGTTCCCCGCGAGGGCAGAGGAAGGTCTGGCGGTCGCATCATTGCGCTGTCACACCATCGTCTTCTGCTGTAGCACGTGATGTTCGGAGCTGTAAATGTAGTGTCCTTGGAAAAAGGAGGTGAATCCGTGTACGTCGGTTCCTCATGCTGCCCTATGGACCATTACCTGGAGAAAAAAAAACAGAACATGGTTTTAAACACACGCTAAGTGGAAATATACGATTACATAAACTCAATAATCTTATTCAAATGAGGCAGAGGACTTTTAAGATCTGAGAAAGGAAAGGGGAGTAAGCGCTCTAAATGCATACAACATGTGTAAGAAGAGTAAGTGAGAATCATAATGAGGAACCAATCTCCTGGCACCTGAGAACATAGGAAGCATTGAAGTAAACAAGCGACTTTCATCCTCCATAGACTGAAAAAAACAAGTCGTGCACATAGTCTTTGAAATACAAGACGGCAAATTCGCTCCTTGTTTTTATTCATCTACCGCCCAAGAACTCATTTCTCCTTCACCAGCCGTACATGTCAACAGTCTTACAGTGCTATCTCGGTGTTGCACAAGGAATCTGTTATGCCTGCCAAATCGACGAAAGCAAGCACAACCATAAGCAATAAAAATATACCAAGACTTCTATCCGGATGCAGGGGAAATGGACAGAATATTTCTCCAGTTAACTTCACAACTGGCGTAAGTCCAACAACGTCAGCCGCCATTTTTACCCAACATCGAAAACAGGAAATCTTTGACCATATAGTAGGGGAAGGGCCCCTAATATGGACCACTTTTTGTTTATTGCTGATAACTAGCTTGTTTTCGTGCAAAGAAGTTTCATTTTGTGTTTGGTAGTCCTTCTTTCTTAGGTGAACCGTTGGGCCTAATTAGAGTAAAATAGCTTTGATACACATTCAGCAAAAACTAAATACAGAAAAAAATCACAAAGGGTCCATATTAGGAGCCTTGGCGCCTAATATGGACCAGTGAAGCGGCCTTCACGAATCACTGTAAAAAGCCCACTATATTTCCAAATAATTGATACAATTTAGTGTACAAGTCAGCCTAATTAAAATATGCTCTAGATTTATCTGTTTTGGGTTGATGAGAGCATTATTTGAAGCACACCAGGAAACTAAAGAAGCTTATCAAAAACAGAGTGAAAATAAGTGAAATTATCAACTTCCACGAAAAGAAGACTTTTCGTTGCATTTTTTTTAAATCTCGAGGGCTAGTAATAGGTTATTACCAGCAAGCTTCTTAATGAATTAATGAAAATAGCCTTTAGCTTTTATTTTTTTCGATTTGTTGAAGGTGGTCCATATTAGGGGACTCGCACATACTTTGAGATTTTGCTATTATTTTTTGTTTGCAGTAGAAACTCGGGGTCAACACTGCTAAAATGTAACAAATACGGTTTTAGCTGTCATATATAGCCATTTCTGTTTGATAAAAGCTTTGGCTGTAGACAGAAACGAGTCCGTTTTAGGCGGCAAATTTAGAGTGAACGCTGCCAAAAGTGAAAAAAGAGAAAAAGCCTAACGGTTTTGAGATTTGTGTTTCTGCAACTGTTTTGACATGTGCAAGTTATCCAAAGAGGGTGAATACAGCGAATAAAACTTTTTTGAGCGCTCTAGCGCCGTTAGTTGGTGGTGGTCCATATTAGGAGCCGGTCCATATTAGGAGCCCTTCCCCTACTACCGGCTGTGATTATCATAGAAATAAAGTCTTCACTTCACATGTTATTACATACTAAATGAAGATGAAACTGAAAGAAAGAGAGGGAGAGAGAGAGAGAGAGAGAGAGAGAGAGAGAGAGAGAGAGAGAGAGAGAGAGAGAGAGAGAGAGAGAAGAGAGAGAGAGAGAGAGAGAGAAAGAGAGAGAGAGAGACACACACACAGAGACAGACAAGACAGACAGAGAGATTGCCCAGAACATATTTGGACATGTTTGTTTTCAGTTTGTTGATTTGTTGCTGAAAAAGATCAGAAATTTGGTTTTTTTTAAGGAGAAAAAAAAGGGTTCACTTCACTTTTTTAATTATTTTGATTGACTGAGTGACCGGTTTTCGTGGGACCTTTTCTTTCTGATATTTAGGTAAACACGGTTTACAGAACACGTCAACTTCTTCATCCAAACACACACACACACACACACACACACACACACACACACACACACACACACACACACACACACACACACACACAAATAACACCAACAAAAAACAAAACAAAAATAAAAACACAACAAAAAAATAACACACACAAAAAAGGGCAAAATCTTTGAGGACTGCACCTTGACACACCTCGACATAAATGCAACACACCAACTTCTTTACCACACAAAAACTGACGACGGCCAAGATTTATGAAAGTGGACTGCACCTCGTAACCGGGGCAACGGTACAGCGTGGGCTGCCAAACTGTGAAGCCGGAAATCCTCATGCGTCCACTATGCCACTGTGCCAAGAAACATCGATTTTTTTTCGCTGAGGTCAGGGGAAATCTTTACCTATGCCCAGCCAGGAATCGTAGCGGTGTAGTTAGGCACGATTCGCAATTACATAAAATCATAGATCTTCCTCGTGCATCGAGAGAGAACGTGAGGAACTACTGTCCAGACCTCAGACTTTCGTCTACGGCCTCGGCCTGTCGATGCATGGAAGCGCTTAAAAGCGTCCAATAACACCACCAAAGAGGGGGGGGGGGGCAAAGAGGCGGGGGGGGATAGAGAGAGAGAGAGAGAGAGAGAGAGAGAGAGAGAGAGAGAAAGAGAGAGAGAGACTCATGAATGAACAGAAAAAATGTAGAATGTTAGCCCTTAAATCTGATAAAGGATAAAGAGAAACAAATCAACGTGTACAAACAACGGGGAAGAGATGGTTAACAAAATGTAGCGGGAAAGAGAGGAATTACAAAGAGATCAAACGTAGATGCTGCCGTTTATGATCAGACACAGAACAATTAAGCCTGGCCATTTAACAAAGATGACATCGATAAAAACGGCGGGGCTGCCTCAAATATACTTGACGGAGTCGGAGAACGGAAAAGACTCGAGAGACCATCACCAGATAATGAATCCACGGTAAAGCAACGACGAAAGTACTAAAACCTTTCAGTATGCAATAAAACAGTCTGAAGTAAAGCACCAAAACGGACTTTCCAGTACCAATAACGTCTGGCACGTCATTGAGTTTATATCAAATATCTCCCAATAGAAAGTCAGACTTCCCAGCTTGACGCCAAAATCGAAGGCAAAAGTAAACTTGCTGACTTGGCTACAAAAAGGCCGTCTGGAATCGACCTCCTGTAAATACAGTGCCGCTGACACCTCTTTAACAGGCAATATTCCTGATTCCTTTCTGTCAATCTTCTCAGGGACAGAGTGGCTGAAAAATGAACAGCAGTGCCTCTCGAGTTTGACATGAATAGGAGAACTGTCGCCCACAAGTGCCAAACTGCCAAGAAAAGTCAGTTGGCTCAAAGGTTTTTTTCAATGTTAACTGATAAGTTGGAACCCCAAGTTTAAGACCCCCCCCCCCCCCCCAGTTTTAAGACCTCCCCCCATTTCAGACGCTACTTTTAAGATTGTCTGTACGACGGGCGCAGTGGCGTGGTGGTAAGACGTCGGCCTCCTAATCGGGAAGTCGTGAGTTCGAATCCCGGTCGCTGCCGCCTGGTGGGTTAAGAGTGGAGATTTGTCCGATCTCCCAGTTCAACTTATGTGCAGACCTGCTAGTGACTTAACCCCCTTCGTGTGTACACGCAAGCACAAGACCAAGTGCGCACGGAAAAGATCCTGTAATCCATGTCAGAGTTCGGTGGGTTATAGAAACACGAAAATACCCAGCATGCCTCCCCCGAAATCAGCGTAAGGTTGCCTGAATGGCGGGGTAAAAACGGTCATACACGTAAAAATCCACTCGTGCTGAAAACATGAGTGAACGTGGGAGTCTAAGCCCATGAACGAAGAAGAAGAAGAAGAAGATTGTCTGTACATAACGCAAACGTGAATGTTTAAGGTTTCCTCCTTTTTAAGACCTGCTTTTCTTAAGGTCTTAAAAGGGGTCTTTTAATACAAACTAAACATTTTACGTGCGTTTATTGTTTTTGAAAACGCATTACTTATTAAGATGCTATCTCATATTTCATACAAAAAGGAGTGAAACAAACATGAGTTATTGTTTCCTGTCATATGACTGTTCTACTTCCGTTTCAGCTGTCTGTTTACACCTAGTGTACATGACTGCTGGCAGTGACATGTTTACTTCTACAAATTGTTTCCTTACAATTAGCCCTGGTCTAGGGAACGGAGCACTTAGTCCAGCAAATTGCAGGAACTTCGCGTCATCATTATACCGGACAGAGTAATAAGGCTGTTCACGAAGGGCGATGAGTTATCTTTTATAAGAGATGCGATTTGTTTTGCTTGAGTCATAGGGTTTTGTTTGCTGCTGTGGTCGAAGGTTGATGGATTGGGTGGGTTAGCTTAGCTTAGCTTAGTGTGTGTGAGTGCGTGCGTGTGTGTGCGTATAGGTGTGCTGGGGTAGAGGGGGGGGGGCGAGGGAGGAAGGGGGGGGGGGGGGGGGGGGGTCGGGGGATCCGAGGGACATCAACGCAGCAGCTACATCCACCAGTAAAAAAACATACATTTTCAAATGTTTATATTAGACCAGAACACCTCGAACGCAAGATACAGAAAGTTGGAGGGCATGCAGTTTGTTTTTACCATGGTATAAAATCTTGTGTCCACAAATAAAGTGGGTTTTCTGAACTTAAAATTACTAATGAACAGTGTTGAAAAACATAGAATACACACATATACGATTATTAACGAAAACTCGTAGCTTTAGATGCAAAACCCTGTGCAAACAACGCCACAGTGTCAAAGTAAAGCTATGTCGGACTAGAAAAACAAATGACCTCAAACACTGCTACAAAAGAGATAACAAAACCCTTCAGCCGTCCAAGCTCTGAATGGCTTCCTCTCTTTTATTAAGTTCACTCACCTCAACCACATAAACATTTGCAGGTGGTTCCCGTAGTCATTATAGCCACAACACTTCTATAAGACATGGACGCGTTGTTAGTTTCAATAGCGCGAAGATTCATTTTTTTAATTATTTGCATGTCGCATGGTACTTGGTTATTTACATCGTACTCTCGGTTTTGTGACGTCAGCCCGATTTCAAAATCTGAGTTAAAAAAAGGGTATTTTGACGTCATATTTCCTTTCCTTTTAGAGAATTCCTTCACAGGTGTTACATTTTCAGTTCGGAAATACATGCGACACGAGACAAAGGGGAGAAGAAAAAATTCTGCAAAAAATACAAAAAGTTAAATAACTTTGAAAAACCATATTCACACTGGTAAAAACGGCATTACTAATTTGGGTTAAAATGGGGGTATTCTGGCGTCATAATGCGTCATTTACCTCGGTCTCCACATATTTTATTTCAGTCCAAATAGGATGTTCGACATAAATATGCTTAATGCATGCATGTTTTTTTAAATTAATGTGAGCCTAACTTACATGCTGACACCAGAGTACATCACACTCTAAGGACAATTGTAGTACATGTCCAAACACACACACACACACACACACACACACACACACACTCACTCACTCACTCACACACACTGACAAACACACATAGAAGATTACACAATAAAGTCCAACCAAACACTATCCTGACTGAATCGTTCCATTGTAGAGTACCAACGGACCCCTCAGGTCATCATCAAAACAAAAACAACACAGCCCAGAGACTCAAGCAAAGTCTATCCCATAACAAAACTTCGCGCTCAATAAATTTCGGACAGGAAAAAGGAAACGAGCGGTGCCGAAATTACGCCGCAAAGTCGGCACCAAGACTAATCCCTCACCGAGACAGAATACCAATGACATTAGTCTTGGCGTTCCATGCCACCGGCAGCGGAAGTGTGGCCTCTAAAGTCAATTATTCCCCTTGGCTGCCATTGACATCCATTCATAGGCAAAAACACCAGGGGCTTTGGCTTGACCTTTCCAGCAGAGTAATCGTCCACGCGCTCCGGACACTATTGTTGTCCAAAACTGATGGTTAACCGCGGATAGCTCTTTGAACTTGTTGGGATGACCGACTGTGTAACATGACCTGTGCCACTTCTCAACGTGTCGCGAGGAAACCGTAGTCGCGTGCGCAGGTGCTTTTGGTCGCGTGCTAGTGAAACATGATCTGTACAATTTGAAGTGGTCATTTTCCTTCTGGTTGGACAAACTTGGCTTAGCACCGCAAACAGATCTAATTAATTTTCATGTAGTCGTCACGTGACAAGTCTGATGTAATTCACACTTACGAAAAGTTGAAATGTTATGTTTGGGTTTGGTGTTGGAATAACGGATACATCGTGTACGTACATGTGACAGAACGGCGAACGGAAAGGAGGGTACAGTTCTGTAAGGTGAAAAACGACACTGACTTTCATTATAAGAGGTAGTGCATGTTGCAAAAAATACCGCTTCTGCTGATACTTCTGCTTTTTCTGCTGTCGTGGTTATCAAAAGAATGACAGGTATTGTCTACAATAATATTTATCATGGACAGGAATCAGTCTGGCACTCTCACACAACTCAGTCATTTTTCGTTTCGCACCCAAATCTCTTTCATCATCCTCAGTCATCCATAAAACAGACACCAGATGTAACATTCTCAAGATCTATTGTTGGCGTCTTCGGAACAGTTTTTACGGATTTGATTGACGTTTCTGTCTGCAGTGTTACACACAGGAATTGCGGCATTCATAGATGAGCTCACAAACAGCGGTAGCGCGCGCGTGCGTGTATAATAAGTGGATTGACAAGACAAGAGAGCTCGAAGGGAATAGAACTTTTCTATTTTCAAGTTCTTTATCTGATCGTAAGCTACACTACCAACGGAAAATGGAACCTCTCAAATACTGACGCAAAGCCGACTTCGGCATATCTGCGAGTAAAAACAATCAAGGACAAGCCCAACATTTTGAACGACAGGTTATGTCACTGCATATATATACGGCAATACGCCTGCTCGTTTGCGAAGGATTAGACACAGTCCTTCCGTAATCCGTGCGGACATCTACACTCTCCGAATAACTACCTACCTGCTGTTTAGTGACAAGTTTGCTGCGTCCCAGTGAGAAGACCCAGTCACTTACAGCTAATTACAGAACCTGGTTTCAATGAAGCCGCAACCTCGCACCTGCCTGCTCTGTTCAGGTTAAAACTTGCCTGTGGGAGTGTGGGAGGCACGCTTTTGTTCCCACACGGCGTCTATTATATACTCACGACAAAAGCTAGTGGGAGCCCTAACCCTTTGAAGGATCCCTTGCATAAATGTACGACATGAAAGCGTTATTATATATTATGAAGACTGTATTCAAATCTCGTTCGGAATCTGGGTGATGCAAGTGTATGCTCTGAATAAGTCTACCAGTGCATGGTGGGAGCGTTTAGTGTTAGTGTCTACCATTAGCTTCATGACCAAGACTCTCTCTCTCTCTCTCTCTCTCTCTCTCTCTCTCTCTCTCTCTCTCTCTCTCTTTTTTCTCTCTCTCTCTCTCTCATGACCGAGACTCACTCTCTCTCTCTCTCCCTCTCTCTCTAACACACACACACACACAAACCCGGCATAACAACAACAACAACATCAACAAATATGTCACGCAACAACACGGTTTTCCTTACACATGAAACAGAGATCATGCTAACAAGAAAAGAAGCAAAGCCACTCCCCCCCCCCCTCCCTTCTCCCAAGGAAAAAAAGTGCTCTTTTTGATCACATTATGGTATTGGTAAACTCCATAAAGCCTACCTTGAAAAACGCAGATTATTTCGGGTCCCTGTGATAAGAACAGCCTCGGACACCCTACAAATCCTGTGATCTCATGCCAACAAAGTCAAAGATTATCACACCGACAATCTCTCAAGGTCAGCTTACCCCTGTCACCTTCGAAGTATTTACCCAGGGTGATATATGAACAGGTCGCAGCTATATTCCACTGAGAGACCCTAAAGGTCCACCTAAGATTAGTTCCAAGCATTCACAAACCGGACACTACAATAACTTTGGACTCGAGAGTAATTTTACTGTCGTTATAGCCCGATACATTCAAAGGCGTCCGTGTTTTCCTGTACAAGATTGTCCCTGACAATGAAAGCGTTGTTCAAAATTGATTCGCTATAAGGCAGACACAAGCCGCTGAGGAAATTCAAACCTTGTGAAATTGCATATCGCGCGTAGCCTTGTGAATACACTTGTTTCTCGCCCTTTTGTCTCACTTACTTATGCACACATGTTTTAAGAATTTGTATTAATAAGTCGACTATACAATATATATAAAGTTTCTGTAATACGGAATTGATTGGTACGAGGCTAGAAAGAAGCCCATAAGAGTATGATGAGTTCAGGAAGGAATGGAGGAAAAGCAATGTCTATGGTAGGATAACAACAAGCGCTGACCTGAGGGGATCAGCATACTCCGTACTACACACACACACACACACACACACATAAACACACACACACACACACACACACACACACACACACACACACATAAACACACACACACACACACACGGACATCCAGCGCAAAAATTAACATCTACTGCGCGTCTGCTGAGCTGAACAGTTTAGGAACACACAAACACACATCAAGACAAAAGATAAATGTATTTGGACCTCAGCTGGGGAAAAAAGAAAAAGAAAACACGCCTGGATTTCATGACGCCAGAACGGAGAGCAAAATCCATACCTCCAAGAAAAACATCACCCCGTGTGGGCAAGCAAGGCCGAGAACACAAGAAGGACCACTGAACGGACAAGAACCATCACCCCTCAAAGCAGTACATCAAAGAAACACTCGTGGACTACAGTCTCTTAGCGTTCCTTTTTTACCTTCCATATGCCACATTCCTCAGGCCATTCAAACGTGCACGCCAGCTTATCAAACAAACAACACGAGGGGAAGTCAGGGCGAGAGTACACTAAAGGTACCAAGCCAGTCCAAGTCACCGTCTCATATCAAAACTCCCACGGACTGACAAAAATTGAAAGCCTCTGACTGACATCGACTAAAGTGTTTGTACAGGTGACTGAAGGGAATAAACGATGACCCGGGAAATAGTAATACCCACGTAAACGCTTCGATTGTGGAACTAAAAAGAGAGTCGTTTTCTATTCCAAAGGCTAATCACAAAACAGCATGTTTATGACAGCTGCAAAATATTAACTAAACGTATGGCCTTTTCTGCTTCTTAAAAGATAATATGAAAAGATGTGCTATGAGTCTAATGAGAAATTCTAATCGTTTCAGCTAAAAATTAAAAAAAAAGATGCAAAACGGTGCAACTGCCATATATTACACGGACATTATCGTATTTCAAGCCTACATGTCCGTCTGTCCGTCCGTCCGTCCCTCTCTTTCTCACCATACATGTGGAAAAAATAGACTCTTGGTGCTGCCATTATTGTCTTGATAGTCAGTAGCAAGCCTCCAGAAACATACGGTGAGACATGAGAAACTACTTGTGTGTGTGTGTGAGTGTGTTTGTGTGTGTGTGTGTGTGTGTGTGTGTGTGTGTGTGTGTGTGTGTGTGTGTGTGTGTGTGTGTGTGTGTGTGTGTGTGTGTGTGTGTGCGTGCGTGCGTGTGTGTGTGTGTGTGTGTCCGAAAGTTTCCAAGCAAAAGCTAGCTATTTTGCACTTGTTTTAATTGGATTCATTGCCCCGTTTTTAGAATTAGTGCGAAGGTGTAGAGCATGCGTGATGCCCGTGTTTGCACAACCATCCTCTCGTGTATCGCCGGATTATCAAAGTGTCGTGCACTGTCTGAAGCTCATACTCATTTGAATACCGAATGTCGAAACTTCGTACCAAACATTTTCTGTTATAAGCTTTTACGGCTAACTTTTCATCAGAAAGCTGTATTCAAACCTGCTGTAAAATCAATCAATACGACTGTTAACACGTACACAAAATCTCACGAATATTTCAATTAAACAAGCCTTTCATTGTCGGCAAAATTCAGAGACAAAAATAACAAAATGCAATTCAATAAACACTGCGCACATGCATAAGGGAACCGTTATCTAGAACTATGAACGCACAAGCTGACGATAATCTGATACGCCACTCCACACAGGCATTACATTGTGCAGTTACTGACACAATAATCCCCTTGTCTGGCTGCAAGGGAAAGTGTGCCAGCTATAAAGATATATTATGTAAACAGTCATTGCCAGAGTACCGACCACTAATAGCTCGTGGACATCGTAAACACACTTGAAAACCATACGTGCATTATCCTCGTACCGTACTGTTGACTGTCACAATACATCTCAAAACTCAGACGTTTTGATAAATGCTGAGAATAATAGTGCTAATGGAGGATAACGGTGAAATTGTTTAATATTAATAACCCTCCTCCTATAGACTTTCGCGTATGAGATTGACAGAAGCTATTCACGAAATGCCAGAAGAATGATACACACAATCAGCCCTTATGATACAAACAGAAATATGATTTTACAACTAGAAAGATTCTAAAGTTTTATTTCCACAGGCTTCTGTAGTTGTGACAAGAGTTCTCACATTGAGATACAATGGACACAATAAACACTCTCGCGGTTTAGATTTGCAATCACATGTTCATTCAGTACTTATCAAAAGCACGATTTCTCGATTCTAGCTCCGTTCTCAAATGCATGGTCATAAGCTTTACGTGTTGATTTTAATCGATGTGCGTTTTACATATATATATATATGCGACGTTAGGTTTTGGGATATTATCAGACAAAGACATTGTTTAGAACAAAAACGGTGTGTGCTTCACAGTAACCTTCTACGCTCCTGCCCAGGGGTAATCGGTGTGAGTTGATATCAAAGACAACAACATCAGATATTATTATCAGAACATTAAAACAAAAACAAAAACCAAGAATACAACTACATGTACATACCTTTTCACCTCTATAGTTCACCACAGCATACTATCTCCACCATGTCGTGTCACAAACTCGAAGAATTAAGTATACTATTCCAAACCAATAGAGCAACAATAAACACAGTTGGAATAGAAGCACTCGTATAACTCCAAGCTAATTAACCACCACAAAAGAAACAAAAGAATTAACAAAAAAAGCTGAGTCAATTATAGAGTACCACTCACAACAGCCTATGACCTAGTATACCGGATTTACTTAAGTATAGACAGAGTAAGTACTTCGCGAAACAGGTACGAACAGGAGTAAGTAGCCCAATACACGGACCAAATCTGTCAATATCCCCAACGTGAAGTGGCTAAAGGCGGTCTCAAGTTTGTTCAAGATGGTATAATTGGCATTCAGACCTGTCGTAATTCTCACTACTCTTCCCACGCGACGAAGAAAGACTGTCAAAGTCATATTCGGTGCAAAAGGTAGAGGGTGAATTCGTGTGAAAACGACACGGGTAGGTTGGTAGGTATAGAAGAATGTGCCTCCTACAATGCCCCCCACCCCCTTCTCTTTGATGTGTGGGTGAGGTATGAATGGGCACGAGCGACGACGACGCGAGTAAAATGTGAAAAGGTGTGAATAGGGTTTAAGCTACCCCCGTACGGTCTAGTAGGGTATCGCTAGTTGTCGTTTGTCAACGGTAATGATAGCCTAGGCGTGGAAGTATTAAACGGAAGCAGAGAGAGAGAGAGAGAGAGAGAGAGAGAGAGAGAGAGAGAGAGAGAGAGAGAGAGAGAGAGAGAGAGAGAGAGAGAGAGAGAGAGAGAGGGGAGAGAGAGGGGGAGGAGACAGAGAGAGAGAGAGGGAGAGAGAGAGAGGGGGAGAGAGAGAGAGAGAGGGGGGAGAGAGAGAGAGAAAGACTGGAGAGAGGGAGAGAGAGAGGGGGGGAGACTGAGAGAGAGAGGGAGAGAGAGAGAGAGAGAGGGGGAGAGAGAGAGAGAGCGAGCTAAGAGAAAGAGAGAGAGAGAGAGAGAGAGAGGGGGAGGGAGACTCTGACTGAGATAGACCCACACAAAGTCGGGGAGAAGGCGAAGAATGTCCGAGCCATTTTGTGACATATATGCAACAGAAACCGCATGTAACAAATCATGAGATATTTCCAAACATTAGCTCGCGCGCGCGCGCGCGCACACACACACATACACACACACACCTGTCTCTTACACACACCACACACACAAACAGAGGGAGAACGAGGGGGGGGGAAGAGAGAGAGAGACGGAGAGAGAGAGATACTGATAGAGTGAGAGAGACAGAGGCAGAGACTCAGACAGACAGACAGACAGACAGACAGACAGGCAGACAGACAGACAGACAAGACAGACAGGCAGAGACTACAATTTCATCACGCTGGTCATTTCAGCATCGGAGGAGGACAGGCCGGCTGTGCAATTTCACACCGAACATAATCGGTTTCCGGTCACAGAGACCGAAATCGACGAACAGTACCCAAAAGAGGCGTGGATCCATGTATACACCGATGGATCAGCAACTAACGCCGTGCTCAATGGAGGTGCAGGCATTCTCATCCAGTTCCCTGGGGGACATACAGCTACATCCAGCGTTGCCACTGGCAAACACTGCACAAACTATAAAGCAGAAGCAGAAGCTCTCATGCAGGCCGCCTCCTTCGTTCAGGACTCCGCAGACCCTTGCTACCAAGTTGTCTTCCTCTCGGACGCCCTTTCAGTCCTTCAGGCCCTAGAGAACGACAAACTCCCACAGCTGGCCAAAGCATTACAGATGGTCAGACAAACCAGAAGAGTTGTCCTCCAGTGGATACCAGCACACTGTGGGATACCAGGAAATGAAAGGGCAGATGAGCTGGCAAAAGAAGGAGCCGTGGAAGACCAACCTGAAAACAGTGTCAGCTTTAGTGAGCAGAAGACAATCATCAAGGCATTGATGAGGCCAAGGACAAACAGAGATGACTACCACACAATGTCCAGAGAGCAGCAAGTCAACCTCATCAGGCTGCGTACTGGCCACAACAGGCTCAATGCTCACATGAACCGAAAGTTCAAGCTGGCGCCATCACCAACCTGTGCCTGCGGTCAAGAGGACCAAACAGCGGAACACATCTTACAGCGATGTCCCTTACTAGATGAGGAACGAAAAGAAGTGTGGCCGTCACCAACTCCCTTGCAGACCAAACTATACGGCAGTCGACAGGAGTTGGAGAAAACGACAACATTTATCACCAGTGCTGGACTGATTGTGTAACCTCTGCGAACGCCAAGAAGAAGAAGAAGACAGAGACCGAAAGGCGCAAGAGCTGAATATGAGTTTAATTGGACTCAACCAGAAGTCAGCATTCCAGAGCCTCGCTGGCAGAAAATCGTTGGACAATCGGCCTCATTGTCTCATTGCCTTCACGCATTTGTCCTTCACTCTTCACATGTCTGGGCATGACTCAGAATTCCAGACCCACAATGGAACGGGTGAGAAAAATCATTGACAGTCCCTGCTGCTTTTATCGTTCGGAAGACGCAAACGTAACAGGTGGAAGGAACACATCTGTCATTTTTCTGAAGTACTGGTCGCGGGGTACCAGACTTTGGATACAGACTTGGAGACTGTATACTTCACTCACATCTTGCACTGTGAGCACTGCAGACCCTCAACATTTTCCTCGTTAAAAAAGTCCAGCGAAGAATTTGCACTCATTTCAGGTGCAAAGGCGTCTGATTTACTGGTGAGTGCGGATACAAGGAACATTCGCTTATTGTTCCGTGTTCAGCGATCGTTAAGCCTCCGGGTTGTTTATGAAGGAGACATGGGTGAAAGTTTTCCGCCTTAGGGCGGAAATCCGCCAAATGAAATTGGTCAAATAAGGAATTCCTTATTTTGAAAATCTTAATTTTTTTTTTTTTTTCGCCGGCGATCCAATCCGTATTTTCTCTAACACAGTGACCGGACATCGCTGAGTCTTTGTTTCACTTTAGCGCGCGAATTATCAGACTACAGCTTGGCATTTGTTACCATTGTTTACTGTGCAAATTTGTGTGTTTGAGATACCAGGAGAGGCCTACTTTTACCCTTAAAAAGCCTGATTTTTCGTTTTCTGCTGGGCCCCCTAGCAGGGCGTTGCCCCTGCACCCCACCAGGGACTGAGCGGCCCCTGGACCCCGGCCTCATTTTCCTTATTTTCAATTCTGATCAGTTTCACCCATGAAGAGAAATACCGATAATACATTGATATAAACCCATGAGACTATAATTATGAGATGGAATGAGATGAGATGGAGTGACCGACAATTTCTCTCGAGCCACATCTATCCAATCACCAAAAACTCAGTCAACGACAGGACAAGCGATGCAGCTAACCGCATGAGTTACGAAACCAATTCCCTGTACGATTTGGCAGGTCTCGCACTTGGCACAGTGACTCGTATGGCTGAAGAACGATTACGAAACAAGTTTTCATTGTAGACTGACATACACTTGAAAAGTGCTTACGTGCATGCGCGCGAGCGCGTGTGTGTTTGTTTCGTGTGTATAAAGGATGGGTGGGCGAGCCGCTCGTTGGACTATTCAATGAAAGTATTTCTGATTTGTATTTTTGTTCATCTACCTTCTTAAAAAGTCAATAACCTCAAAGTTTTGAAACGTAATTGAGCATAAACATCTATTCGGACAGGTTTCTTAAGCAAGCAAACAAACAAACAAATAAGCAAGCAAAGATTGAAACAAACAAACAAACAAACTCACATAAACACACTGTTACAATTTACATGACATACTTTGTCTGAAGATCGTTGGTCATTTTGTCAGCGACCGCAAACGTATCTGAACGAGACTTGTTCCGAGCCTACAACATTGATTCCTTCTCGTCATAAACCCTCGTCAAACATGAGATCGCTTTCTCAAGCCCATAACACAATTGATAGAATAAAGACATCCATAAGCGGCTAGTCGAACACTAACCATGAGTTCTACCCACACCAAATATTTGACCGAGTTCTTCGGTTTTTCAGCTGTTGTTGGCAAGAGTAATACTATATTCTGTGGGTTGTGAATCAGTGCAAATCGGCCAGAACGGTGTCCAAATTGCAGCGGAATTGAGCAATTTCAAGGGGCAATCACCTCCCGGTCCACAACAGTCAAATAAGGTATTTTGTAACATTACAGGACAACAACTTCCTTTGGTCGGCGGGACGGGCAATGCGTACGGGCCAGGGTGGTGGGGGAGGGAAGATAGCTTGGCGGATGGGGCGAGGACGGAGGGCTGCGCACTTCCTGTTCGAGTTCAGCGATTTCGTTCCCTTTTGGACACGATGACATACACACGCACGCACGCACACACGCACGCACGCATAGTCACATACTCTCTCTCTCTCTCTCTCTCTCTCTCTCTCTCTCTCTCTCTCTCTCTCTCTCTCTCTCTCTCTCCCTCATATCTTTTCTGCAACCTATCTGCAAGGGCTGCAAACATATTTTTGTAACATAACATTCCGAGAATGGGATACACATTCTGCAGGATTATTCGAAGTGTCGGACTTCACAGAAGATTTACAGCTGAACTCCGAAACAATCTTCTCCGCAAACCATCCACGACACAATGTGTAACATAATTTGAATTTTACGAGCTTGTGATAAATCGGGAACGCACATTATAGGGTGACATGACACCCTTTAGTTCTACGCCTTCTTCTTTTCGAAGCTATCTCATGTCTTGCTCCTTCTCTAGGGTTTGCTTTCCATCAAGATACGCGCAAATAAATGCACGGACGAAATTGCTGCAATTGCATGACTGGTAACTTAATTCAGCCGTCACTCGGGGGTTCGCGGATCATCAGAATCGCGGAGAGATGTAATGCGGTGGTCTGATAAGATTGTGTAAGATGCCATACCCCCTGGGACTCTTGGATGCGCTGAGTGTCTGCGATAAGCTTGCAAGGCGACAGAGACCACTGCCGTAGAAGGTGGGTTTTTCCCATCTACAACTCTTTTGAGTAGTTATCATGTCAGTTTCTTGTGAGCAGTTTTTGTGGGCGGCCAATAAACCAATAAGCAACTCATTCCCCACCCCCCAACTTTTTCTCTCTTCTCTCTCCGATTTACATGCTGGAAATAAAACTGTTGATGCCCATCTGTCTTTATTGAGCGTAACGACGCAATTCCTAAAATTCATATCCTGCACGTCAAAAAATAAACTTCAACATACCATTATAGGATTCTGTCTACATTATTTTGTGTCTGATGTTGAAACGTTCACCAACAAACACTAATGCAAAAGAATGTCTCACGTTTTAACATATATCTCTTACGGTTAGTGTAAGTTCGCAAGTGACTGAGAGAGTCCATTGGTTTTCTTACCAAGTCATGCACACATTCATGGAAACGCTTCTGCTCTTTGAAAATCTACTATTTCTGTGGAAATGTATAAACACACACTCATGCAGAAAGAATAGGTTTTCGGTGCTGCCATTATTGCCTTGACGTAGCCTGGAGAAGACCCAGGACCCAACGTCAACGGTGAAACATGACAAATTATCGCACACTTTCTGTTTGTGTGAGAATGTTTGTTTGTTTGTTTGTGTGTGTGTGTGTGTGTGTGTGTGTGTGTGTGTGTGTGTTTGTGTGTGTGTGTGTGTGTGAGAGAGAGACAGACAGACAGACAGACAGACAGACAGACAGACAGACAGACAGAGCGACAGACAGAGAAACAAAGACAAAGACAAAGTCTGTGCGTGTGTTAAAACATAAATGCTCCCATGGACAGAGTGGCTTAAACGCCAAAGTGTAAGAGTTAGGACACAAAACCTCTTTATATGGCCCTTGTCACTGACATACACCCCCTGAAATCAAACTCTGCCCGGCTGACACTTTCACGTATCGACGCCAGTCCCACCAGGTGCAAATCCAAGCGTTTTACTACAAAGTCTACCTTTCATTTTCGTTTCAAATGTCATTCACACGCATGCATTTCCCGTCATAAAATCAATCACCAATAACAATGCAGAGGCGACTCTTTGTTTTACGCCTCACGACAAGCAATAAAGCATAGAAGCAAGAGAACCTCATGAACAGAGCAGCTAGAATAGAAGACAATAACAGGGCCGGACTAGGGGGGGGGGGGGGCGGGGTTATAGGGGTTGCGCAACCCTCCCCCCCCCTGGCTTAAGCATGTACCTCCCAAACGTGGTTTTTTTTTGGAGGGGGAGGAGGGGGGGGGGGGGTTTGCATCTGGATCATCATGAAATCCGAGGAGAAATCGCACCTCTCACCCCCTCATCTCTTCATTGCCTATACAGCTTGCTGTCGAATTTACCTTTTTCGTTCAAGGAGAGGCTTCCTTTCCCTCTAGAAACATCAAAAAACGTTCAGCTTCAAGGGGGCCCCACCAAGAAGCTTCGCCCCCTGGACCCCCACCAAGGGGCTTCGCCCCCTGGACCCCCATCTGTAACACCCCCCCCCCCCCCCCCCCTAGTACTTACCTAGTCCGGCCCTGAATAAACACTGACATAAACCTACTGCCGTTTATTATTTATGGACTAACACTTTTCCTGTTGATTTACAGATTCACTGACATTCGGGGACCAGGTCACGCTGAACCTTTGTCGCAGCGAAACACCAGGGTATTGCTATCAAAGATGCCTGATGATTACCGAGAATCGCCATTACATGTTACACGTTCATTTCTCTAACAGGCTGCGGCAGAGAACAAAAGCAACAAGAGAATGCGTTCAGAATGAATCGGGAATCGCCCACAAAAACCAACGGTCGGCTGGGAAGCCGTTGGAATGGGACCATCCGCCGGAAAGAAATAGTACTCGAGGGACAGATACCGCCGGCTACTGGGCGAAAATCGATATCACGGTCGGAGCACTTCGCTTAGTTTTAACGCCTGCATGAGACAGCAGCAATGGTTAAACCTTGCTCTTTACAACCTGTTTTTAGTCTTTTGCGTTCAACACTTGTTTTCTGCGGAGAACATTCTTGCCTTATACTCCCAAGGGGTCTGGCATGCAACGTCTGGTAATTTTGACGATTCCCCAAGTGTGCCTATGTAACCTAAAACACGGTTCACAAATCTTCAGGAGGAACTAACTGGAACAGAACCACTATCGTTTGAAAAGCGGAAAAGAATTGAATGTCCTTCATAAACACTGCTCGAGCGGAAACTTGGTAATGGCTATTCAACGGGTTTGAGACTTTCTAGGGACACAAAACGTGTGCGATGGTTCTGAAGACTTCTGAGAGGTGCACACTTCCGCACAAGACAGCTTTTTCAGAATTTTCTGGCGAATCAGAAAGTAAGGAGTGGTATAGAGTCAGCTAACAAAATCTGAGAAAACGAGAAAACATGATACCCATTCAAAACGTTTTACCTCTCAAAGGACACTAAACGCGTCTGATGTTTCAAAAAATTTGTTGAAAGGCACTTTTCGTACTTTGACACAAAATAACTTCAAAAGAGCTGCAGAAAACTAACTGGAACAGAGCCAACGGCGTTTGAAAGCAAGGATGCTGCTAGGGTTTATTTTATTGAGGGAATTTGTCAAAATAGGTAATACAATTTCGTCAATTTTCGAAAGTATCAGGCAGTAGTGGCGTCACCTTACCCGATGTGAACAAGTTTTGAAAAATCATTTGAAATAAGTCAAGCCATTTTCGTCGACTTTCAAGGCAAATTAGTTCAAAGAAATAACTGAAAAGTTATGATTGAAGATGATAGAACGTATACAATACTGACTGCAGTACAAGTCACTTCGTGATGCGTATATTCAAAGGGTATGACCAAAACTACGCATATAACGTCTGCAAATGTATTTTCTGAGAGCACACACTTCGACATGACGTCGTCTTCTTCTTCTTCTTCTTCTGCGTTCCCAGACATGACACCTGAAAATGGCTTCTACACAGAAATTACAGGGGGAAACAACTGGAGTTGTACCTCTGTCTCGTCCGAACATCCACGATACACGGAGCAGGTGCAGAGAAAATTTCGTGATAAATATTGTAAAGGCTAATATATATACGTGTTGGCAACAAACAAAGAACGCAATGGTGAAAATCGGCAGTTATTGACACGTAAGAAAATAGACAGATGGACCAGCATGCTAAGTCCGACAGCCACAATGCCGCTGTATGTCGATCCAACGCAATCCAGAATTTCTGTCGGGCACCACGTCGAAAAGCCCATCATTCTATCATTTAAACAAGAAGAGCAAACGCTCGATCGAGTCACTTTCGCAGTTCTGAATATTATATGAGGCATCAGATGGACAGGAAGAAATTGCTATTCACAACACAATGAGTCACGTTCACATAAAATTTGAGCCCGGTCACTTTTATAGTTTCCGAGAAAAGCCCAACGTTAAGTTGTGTGTTGCCGAACAGAAAAGGCTAGTTATCTCCCTTGTTTTTCTGATAACGTTCGTAAAAGGCTACAGATGTAAATACTTTGATGTAAAGAATAATCCTACAAAGTTTCAATCACATCCGATGAACTTTGTCAAAGATATAAAATGTCTAATTTTTCCTTTGACGCTGACCTGTGACCTTGAAAAAGGTCAAAGGTCAACGAAACCATCGTTAAAGTGTAGAGGTCATTGGAGGTCACGACTAAACAAAATATGAGCCCGATCGCTTTGATAGTTTCCGAGAAAAGTCCAACGTTAAGGTGGTGTCTACGGACGGCCGGCCGGCCGGACGGCCGGCCGAACGGCCGGCCGGACAGACTAACACTGACCGATTACATAGAGTCACTTTTTCTCAAGTGACTCAAAAAACAATTCAAGAAAAAAAGAAAAAGAAAAAAAGACATTGGCAGACTTTTCAGCTACGACGCGTTTACGAGTAATAAATATGTCTGTGCACGGTACAATTGAGAGGGTAGTTCTCATTTCCTGTCCATCCCTTTAACAATTCATTAAAGCAGCGGACGTGCAATATCAAGTTGCTGGCGTGAATCAATAGTCCATTGTTTCCGTTATGGGCCAAACCCATTAACTCTCGTTTCGTATACTCCCATAACCTCAGAAATCCCCGTCCCTTTTTTACTTACGGTCGCGTCTGGTCTACTCCTGTTTAAACTACATGTACTGCCATTCTGTCTAGCCATAAAACGGTACAATTCCCAGAGTGTCCACAAACCCATGAATTACAGGAAAACATGATCTCCTCTCTCTCTCTCTCTCTCTCTCTCTCTCTCTCTCTCTCTCTCTCTCCCTTCCTCTCTCTCTAACTCTCGGGGGGGGGGGGGGGGGGGGGTTGGGGCTGAAACCGGTCTGAGAGACAAAGCAGACGACATGGGAGACCACCAAACGTGAAGTCCATACTAATGGTCTAGACGAAATAAGAACAGACAAAGAGGATGGCACCAAAACCAATGCCAAACGGCGTTCACAATGTCCTTTTATCCTACACACGTGAGAGAGACCACTCATTAGATAACAATATCGTTCAAAACACACGTGACGACGTGTGTGTATCATGTAAATGAGGTCATGTCAAGCAAGTCTGGCAAGGACCTGTTTTTCCACTGCTTATGATGCCAAAGTCACCGAGACAAACGTCATTACGGAGAAGAACAAAAAAATGCGCTCGCTAATTCCCCTCGATGGTTTTTTAGAACTAACACGTCACGCTACACTTTCAGAGTGACGTTTCTTTGCTTTGACGAAAAAGAATGCACGAGGCTTTGGAAGAGATCGAGGTTCCAAAAGAAGCGTCTTCAATTTCGCCGCCTCGACTGCGGGACGTTTTGAGTAAAATACACGTAAGTACAGTATGTAGGATAAACAGAATACAGCATGGCTTGCTGTGTCGTACCAGATTTACACTCGTTGCTTTTTCAAATAATGAACAGCTCGTTAAAATAACAACTCGTGTAAATCTGGTACGACACAGCAAGCCATGTAGGGGAAGGGCTCCTAATATGGACCACTTTTTGTTTCATGCTGATAACTAGCTTGTTTTCTTGCAAAGAAGTTTCATTTTGTGTTTGGTAGTCCTTCTCTCTTAGGTTAACCGTTAGGCCTAATTAGAGTGAAATAGCTTTGATAGACATTCAGCAAAAATTAAATACAGAAAAAACCACAAAGGGTCCATATTAGGAGCCTGGGCGCCTAATATGGACCAGTGAAGCGGCCTTCACGAATCACTGTAAAAAGCCCCCTATATTTCAAAATAACATAATACAACTTAGTGTACAAGTCAGCCTAATTAAAATATGCTCTAGATTTATCTGTTTCGGGTTGATGAGAGCATTATTTGAAGCACACCAGGAAACTAAAAAAGCTTATCAAAAACAGAGTGAAAATAAGTGAAATTATCAACTTCCACAAAAAGAACCCGTTATGTTGCTTTTTTTTTAAATCTCGAGGGCTAGTTATAGGTTATTTCCAGCAAGCTTCTTAATGAATTAATGAAAATAGCCTTTAGCTTTTATTTTCTTCGATTTGTTGAAGGTGGTCCATATTAGGGGACTCGCACATACTTTGAGATTTTGCTACTATTTTTTGTTTGCAGTAGAAACTCGGGGTCAACACTGCTAGAATGTAACAAATACGGTTTTAGCTGTCATATATAGCAATTCTTGTGTGATAAAAGCTTTGGCTATGGACAGAAACGAGTCCGTTTTAGGCGGCAAATTTAGAGTGAACGCTGCCAAAAGTGAAGAAAAGAGAAAAAGCCTAACGGTTTTGAGATTTGTATTTCTGCAACTGTTTTGACATGTGCAAGTTATCTAGAGAGGGTGAATACAGCGAATAAAACTTTTTTGAGCGCTCTAGCGCCGTTAGTTTGTCAGAACATGAGGTGGTCCATATTAGGAGCCGGTCCCCTACACAGCCGCAACTAACAAAACATGAAAGATAAAGTAGGACGGAATAGAATAGCTGCCAAAAAGTTTGCATTTTTAACTCGGGGACTGTCAAAGGCCGGAAAACACCATTATTATGTGCATAACCTTTTCAGTGATGGGCGTGTGGGTTGTCAAAGCATGGCGTCAACGAGCAAATTTGTTGTCTACAGAGAAGAGCAAGGCAGGTCACTGTGACCCGACCTTGACCCAGGGATTCAGAATAATGGAACTTGAAAAACTGATGTGCTTGGCAAAGAGAAAAAAAAACCACAAAAAATAATCGCGCTCCTTGTTTTCTGTTGACTTCCATTTTCCCTGCATGCTCGCCAGAGAATGAACGACATCAGTAATTTATAATGATCAGGATTCCTGAATATGTAACTTAGAAAATGGAGTTGTTGCTATGGCGACTTGGTCAACGAATGTATTCGGTTTAAAAGACCTCTACTTTATGTTCTTAATGAATTTGCTAAAACAAATCTGTGCTATTCTGCTCCGCAATATCTAATATTTCAATGTCAATGAAAATTGACACAAAGAGAAAAACACGATGAGGTTGAATGCAGGTATTCTATTGCTTGCTTGCTTTTACATGTAGTTTGTTCTTTACTGCGTTTGTTAGGTTTGCTTGACATGGCATCATTCCGCTGTTTGTTTGTTCTTTTGTTTGTTTAATTTGCTTGTTTTCTTCAAGACAATGATTTATTGCGCACACACCATGTATTATTGTAAATGTTAAATATATGATTTGCGGGTTCGCTCTCCCATGTGCGATAATTTTGGGTGTGGTTTGCCTTTAACATTATCGTGCCGCAGGCTTTGATCCTTTGCACAAAGCAGCTACAACAATAAAGAATGTTCCACTAATCACCTTTAGGAAATAACTGAGAGGGCAAATAGGCTCAGTAAAATACCACACATATAGCAAATTGGTCTTGATGGATAGGTTCTGTCTTTTCCAATTGGCAGAACCCATTTAGCATCTCAAATACTGTATGCATCGCGGTCACGATTCTGTTTTTCAGAATAGAACACTGGAATTGATGAAGTAACCATTTCTTTTCAAAAACAGGTGAAGTATCGACCTAAGACACAGTATTGTTCACTGAACTGACTTAACTTCGCATGCGTAAGAGTACAAGGACTGAGTCCATTGTATAAAGTATTGAAAGGAACCGCAGAGGCGTGGTGGTAAGACGTCGGCCTCCTAATCGGGAGGTCGTGAGTTCGAATCCCGGTCGCTGCCGCTTGGTGGGTTAAGAGTGGAGATGTTTCCGATCTCCCAGGTCAGCCCCCTTCGTGTGTACACGCAAGCACAAGACCAAGTGCGCACGGAAAAGATCCTGTAATCCATGTCAGAGTTCGGTGGGTTATGGAAACACGAAAATACCCAGGATGCCTACTCAACGAAAGCGGAGTGAAGCTGACTATGCTCTCAAAGTATAGTGTGGGGAACCCAAATGGGCAAACGAGCTCACACGTAACCAGACAATTCTGGAACGCTGGAGAAGAAGAAGAAGAAAGTCTGGACTATTATGACATATTTTTTCATTCAGGAATGTCATCCCTGCGTGCCAGTGTGTGCCTGCCACTACAACACACCTCAGGGGAGCTGAATTGCTCTAATGGGCGAAAGTCGTAGATGTCTAAAGTGAGAATGTGCCATTCCTGAAAGGAAGATGATCAAACTCATTTATAGACTGATAAACAAACATATTTACAGAGAGAGAGAGAGAGAGAGAGAGAGAGAGAGAGAGAGAGAGAGAGAGAGAGAGAGAGAGAGAGAGAACTCAGAACTTTATTACATAAGGATAAAGGTTTTAGGCTTAGCCTAATCTTCCAACCTGTCCTTGGAACATAATTATATAGAGAATAATTGTAAAAGAGAGAGAGAGAGAGAGAGAGAGAGAGAGAGAGAGAGAGAGAGAAAGAGAGAGAGAACTCAGAACTTTATTACATAAGGATAAAGGTTTTAGGCTTAGCCTAATCTTCCAACCTGTCCTTGGAACATAATTATATAGAGAATAATTGTAAAAGAGAGAGAGAGAGAGAGAGAGAGAGAGAGAGAGAGAGAGAGAGAGAGAGAGAGAGAGAGAGAGAGAGAGAGAGAGAGAGAGAGAGAGAGAGAGAGAGAGAGAGAGAGAGAGAGAGAGAGAGAGAGAGAGAGAGAGAGAGAGAGAGAGAGAGAGGAGGGGGCAACGAAAACAAGCCCATCACACAACGCTTCGTCATTCAGAGCGAACACGGTCTTGTTTTGATCACCACGCTATTAAAAAATAAAGAAAACAGGAAATATACTCCAAGTTGCCGAACCGTACTTTCTTCACATTTCCGCAGGACAGTGACCACCCATGCACACTATGCCACCCCACACATTACTGCACCCCATGCGGCGACCAAGACCTAGCATCCGGGCCTCGACAACTGACGCGCCTTCATCCCCCAGGTATGTACCATCGTCTTTGAAGCCGGGATTTTACAGCGACCTCATGCTGAGGATGATATTTACAGAGAGAGCAGGCGTCCCGAGGGGCAAAGTGTCGGAGACGCCGCAGGTGCAACACGAAACGCGGTAATTGTTTTCAAAAGATACGCGGGAAGCCGGCTTCGCCCTAAGCCATCCATGGGCGCGGGCCCACCGGCAAGGGAAATATACTATGTTTGAGATATTATAGGTAGACCTTCTCCAGCTAGCGTGCTTCCTCTGTCGGTGTTTGGTTGTTTGGGGAACGGGCTATGGGAGTACCCCTGTCCCTCCTCCCTGAATAGCTCTCAGCAATACGATGTTGACTTGGTTTGCTAATGATGCATCCCTTCAAATGGGGCTGTGGCCACATTACATAAATAAACCGTCTATGTCCATTCTGCTTGTTCGTCCTTTTCACTATATAACAACTGTAAAGCTTAATATTAATTACGCAAAGTCGACATCGCTAAGTCTACTTCCCAAAGCTTTGGCACTGAAGATTTGGTAAAAAGAGTCTTCGCGAAGTCACGTTCGGGCTCATTTAAGGGCTGTCTTTACGGCTGAGTCATTGACTTGAAAAATTCCATAGGTTAATACACACTTACCTGTGGTTCTTTTCTTCTTCCTTTACTTCTTTAAGGTGTTGTTTCCGTTTTTGTGCATCCAGATTCAATGTCAAAATGGCGTCTGGCATTTTGTCATGCCACTATATGGAACTTGTGACACAACACAAGAAACTTGATTAAACATCACTGGTGTCAACTTTGAAGAGCAATATATATTTGTTCTAGATGATTTCTACGTGGGGTGCCGTCCAGAGACTGGCCCAGAACAGACAGGAGTGGAGGTCTTTCGTTGCTGCCCTACATGCCAACCAGTACAACGGGCAGTAAGTAAGTAAGCAAGTAAGATGATGTGTTTTTCCCCTCGTATCTCATGGTATGGTGTAACGATCTAAACCGGCCAGAGTGAGAAAAAAACCGTTCAATTAAACACGAACCTCTCATGCGGTCACTGACTCCCCACATTTCCTGCCCTCCTACCCTTCACCAAGCTAAAATCTACCTGCCGTATCTCTAGTAATTACCGGACAAACAGCGAAAATATACCCTACATTTTTCAGCGCACATTTTATCCCCCCCCCCCCCCCTTACTTATGAGGCACTAGAAGTGTACTCAAAAGCGCATCGCGTCCACCCAACCCATTCAAACACAGGAAATGCGATCCCGCTAATAACAAATAAAGCGCATCAAAAACCCTCCTGAAGATTCGCAAGTAGTGTATACAATCTGCTGTATACAGTTGACATCGCTTTTCCTCTTCTTCTTCTATTTCCAAAGCCGGATCTCTCCATTGTAAGCGTGTGTCAATGTCGCAGGGGCTCAGTCGTGGTGTCGCCGAGTGCATTTCCCTGCACCGACCGTCGCAAGTACAGACCCCTTTTTATGTGCGCTCCTTCCTTGTTTTGTGTCATCTTCATCTTGATTGTTACATTTCTGCCGCGGTTAGCGTGAAGTGTGTGGGTTGTAAGGAGTGTGTTCCCTATTCCCACTTCCCACCAAAGACGATCAAAACAACGCTCACAGTTATCTTATTCCAGTTCTGATCTTCCCCCCATGTTGACCTAGCATATAACCACGTTATGTCCCAAATAGACACTAGTTCTGGGGACAGAAAAACCAAGTTAGCATAGCATCCCCCATGTTTGATTTTTCACAACCCTACATATGGGGCTGAGGCCATTACATGAATAAACCGTCAATGTCGTCCTTTTCACTATATATAACAACAACGAATTGCAAAGGGTTCTCAAAATGAAAGAGAACGGAGATATGATGAACAATAGGAGGTGCTGGAGAACCTAATAGTTGTCCATCAGTAGCAGCGGAAACGGGTCAACGCAGGCGACAAGATAACTGAATTAACCGCCTTGTCAACTGAGCGAAGAGGACCTTTGACAAAAGTCTCACAAGACCGGCGGTGTCGAGATAATTTCTTCTGTTACATGACAACACGGCAGCGGTCTTTTGGGTCAACACAGAGCGTGCGGACATTGACAACCCAATTAGGTAAAGCCCTGGTGACAGGCAACTTTTACACCCTCGCTAAGCCTTCGGTCGTCTGAACGAAATGACTCCCGGTTACAGCAAAACGATCACTGTGCCTCGCCGCTTTAAGAGCAACACAAACCAATGGTGGTGGGGGGTAATCTGGTTGTTGGTTGACCAACCTTTTCTGATATTCTAAAAATCTATAAAGAAGCGATCTCTTAACTGTGCCATGACCAAGCTTGCAACCGCAACACGGTGGTAAGGCGTCCGCCCAGTGAGCGGGAAGTCGTGGGTTCGAACCCCGGCCGGGTCATACCTAAGACTTTAAACTTGGCAATCTAGTGGCTGCTCCGCCTGGCGTCTGGCATTATGGGGCTAGTGCTAGGACTGGTTGGTCCGGTGTCAGAATAATGTGACTGGGTGAGACATGAAGCCTGTGCTGCGACTTCTGTCTTGTGTGTGGCGCACGTTAAATGTCAAAGCAGCACCGCCCTTCGTGGTGGACTGGGCGTTAAGCAAACAAACAAACAAACAAACCAAGCTTGCAAGTTGTGTTTATGTTCACGTCACGTTTTGAATATGGATTCGTCATTTCCATCAACAGCATCCAGAACATCCCGCTCCAGCATGAGTTCGAGATTCACGGATATGAAATGAGTCCATGTTGTACCGGCAAAGGGAAATTGCATATGATGACTTATCCTACATACGTGAGACAGACACCCGTGAGATAATAATCGTTCAAATCACACGTGTGTATAATTATCATGTAAATGAGGTCATGTCAAGCGAGACTTGCGGGGACCTGTTTTTCCACTGCTTATGATGCCAAAGTCACCGAGACAAACATCATTATAGAAACAAAAATTGCGCTCGCTAATTACCCTCGGTGAATCTTTAGAACTAGCACGTCACGCCACACTTTCAGAGTGACGTTTCTTTGCTTCGACGTACTAGATTGCACGAGGCTTTAGAAGAGATCGAGGTTCCGTTGCTTTTTCCGTTGCTTTTTCAAATAGTGAACAGCTCGCTTTCGCTCGCAGTTCAATATTTAAAAAAAACAACTCGTGTAAATCTTGTACGACACAGCTAGCCATGTAGTATTCTCTATATCTCTAATTACCAACAGAAGAATACAAGTGAAGATAACATATCTTATTTCAAAAAATGAATGCGCGGAGGGATCCAATCAGTATATTCAATCAGAAGAATACATGGCGAGATGACATCTTTAATTCCCAACAGAAGAATGCACGGGGAGATCGCAAAATTAAATTCACAATTTACATGGCGAGATCACATCTTATTTTTCAAACAAAATGCAGGGACCCGAGGAGATAGCAACTTTAATTCCCAACAGAAGAATGCACGGGGAGATTACATCTTTAATTCCCATAAGAAGAATACATACGGAGATCACAACTTTATTTTCCATCAACATGCAGGGACACGAGGAGATAGCATCTTTAATTTCCAACGGCAGCAGCAGCAGCGGATGAGAGCCATTACTGGAGAAGCGGTCCCTTTGACAAGCTGGAGACTTGACATTGTTGATACAGTGGGCGGGCCTCGTGACAGGGAGCAGTGTGACACCCACCCCTAATAGCCACCCGACACCCGACCGCCCCCTCCGCCCCCAGTCGCACTGGAACTCGCCGCGACAGAGCCGTGCCTCGTGATATCAAGTTCTACGCTGTCATTTTCCTGGTAAAAGATACCAATTTTAAGTGAAGATAGTGAGTTTTCCTTTTCACAACCACCCCCCACCCCCTAACCACCGCTTACACACACTAAGCTGGAACTTGTCGCCACAGACACATCCCTCCTGGCGTAAAATTCTATTCAGTCATTTTTGAGGTAGATGACAACTTGGAAGTGAAGTTGGTGTGTGCTTTTTCTTCTCATTTTCCCAAAGCACGCCCGATCTCAATAAAGATCTTTGAGCGTAAATTTACAGTCATTTTCCCGGTAGAAGATGACAATTTGAAGTGAGGGTGGCGGGAGTTTTCCGCCAATTTTCCCAACGCAAAACAAACCTGATCTCAATACAGATCCCTGTGCCTGTTCTTTTGAGAGCAGACGAAGAGACTAAAGGGTCTGAAACCCCATTCTTGTTCTTTTCATACTGGCTTTCCTGGGATTAGCATAGTTTTCAGCTCCGTTTCGAAATAAGAGGGTCATAACCCTCATTAGTATGCATGGGTCGGTAAAAGTGATCCCGAATCGAGATCGTTTGCACAAAACTCCAACAAGACGTTTAAAAGAAGTTTCTCTGCGTGTTTGCTCCGTGCTACAAAGATTCAGCAACATTTGACGAATCGACACCACAGAACTGTGTCCAAATACACTGTCGTTTGTGGTTATGGATTGTACTCATAGAACCAGGTGTGTCTTGATTATGTTATAAGTAATAATAGTTAACATAATTTGTTCTTTGTAAGGCCAAACGGACACGACAGAAATTGGACACAGAATTAGAAGCCTTATGCCATAGTCAGATGATGGTTCTTCTGCATGTTTACACAGTGCAGAGATACATGACATCGAGTAGAGCAGGCTCGGAAAAAAAGAACCATTTGCAAAAAAATAAAACTACAAGACACATTATTCACGAAGACTTTGTTTATTCATATAACTATAAGAGCTTCAGAGCATGCGATACAGGAAGATTTTATTTATCCATATACAGGGTGGCCCAAAAACGTTGAAATTGGCCACCCTGACGAACGAATTCCCTTGGCCACCCTACTCCCCTGATCTCAACCCACCCGACTACTTTCTGTGAGGGTACCTCGAGGACAGGATATACGGCAACAATCCCCAGACCCTGGCAGCTCTGAAGAACAACATCAGCAGGGAAATGAGGCGCATACCAGCTGACATGATTGGACAAGTCGTGGACAATTTCAACGTTCGTGTTGCAGCAGTTCTTCAACGAAGAGGAGCCTGGATAGAGCATATTATCAACTACTAAGGACAGACCAGTTTCTACCAAATTTGCAAGACATAATCTCCCATCATTCAGCTATTGTTTGGTGAACAGATGTTCTAAATCTCTCTTCGCAATCAAAAATGAGATCAAAAAGAAAATAGGGCGCTGTTTTTGGACCACCCTGTAAGAGCTACCAGACACCATTCTGATAAGCATCGCTCCACGGCTATTGCCAGTTGTCTCTCTGACCGGACGCTACAGTCCTACGCGAATCTATCAAATCAAAAATACAGAGTTATCTTCCATATGTTTTTCGCGAGCACTGATCTAAATTTGAGATCAGTGTTCGCGAGACGAAAATGATTGCAGATTGGCCGACTTCGACAGTGATCTCCTTTCTGTTCTTCACAGTTATGATAAAGACATCGTTCTAAGGTCAAAACAAGTCGAAATTTTGGGACTGCTGCCGGAAGGAGACCGTTATATGGTTTCATCACTGTCAACTGGTTACAGAAAAAATCGTCTGCTCCAGTTAGCGCCGAAACCAAACGGTTGATTATCACGTGACACTTTTGCCATATTTAGAGTTGTTTGCACAGTAAATACAGCCGCGAAAAATAGCTCGCTTGAAACTGTCTTACATATCAATTCCTTTGTAATTTAAAAATTACAAAACACCATGAAAAATCATTATCGACGATCGCGAATCTGCTTATATCAATAATACATTACAAAAAGCTCTAAATATGTAAAAACAAAAAAAACAAAAAAATCGAAGGCATCCTGTCAGGGATAGAATGAGCCGAACTCATTTTGACCTGAGTTCAGGATGACCAGACACATGATACAAGACTCGATTTATTCATTCAGGTAACAAAGCTGTCTATCGAGAAAAAAAATCGGGTTAATGCGCTCTCAATCGTCTAACAATAAAGAGGTTAAGTTCAGCCACTAACCAAATAAACCTGGAACATTTCCTCGCGTGTTTTTTTTATTTCCTGAACTAGGGCAAAAACTCAAGACACAGGTCACACCCGATTGACACTTCGAGTTAGATGTTTACCGGCATCCACTTTAGCGGGACACCTCGGGCTGGAATCCAGCGGTAAACATACGGGTAGAGGGCGAGAGCCGTCTCGTATGCATGGGGAATTTACCCAGCTTCTCTCGAATTTCTTGTCGTGGCTTTCGCGCTGAAGAGCTTAGAAGTCCCACTAAGTACTGTAAACTGCGTTGCAGAAAGGGAAAGAGTCACATGGAAAAGTGGTGGAAAAGACAAACACCTTGCATCTGTTAGATATACACAAAATACTAGCAAAAAGCCTGCGTCAGTGGAAGTATGCTATACGTAGGTGCGTGCTGCTGTCATGAAAAAATCCTTCTGTTTAATTTATTGTTTAAGATTTTTGAGAAAAAAAAACAACCCCCCACACACACACACAAACAAACCACACACAAAAATACTTGTTGGTTCTGTGCAATACGTACACCTGTTAGTGTTAGCATTGTACCAGGTCAGTGTTAAAACATATGTTCAGCTTTCTGAAAAAGCATGATAAATGTATCCACAAAAAACCATTCAAAACCATGAAGATCTCCCTCGAATATATTCGATGTGGTCGTCATTCTGTTGCTTTAAGAAAATGCCACCAAAGAAAGTGGGGGCATACTTGAAAAATGATTGTGGGGTGAGCAAGGTTTTCACAATTAAATGATGTCAAGTGCCGCGCAGCAATGAAAGACTACGCCACGATAACATCGACGTATACCACAAAAACCAACAAAACCATGATTGGAATCACTTAAGTCATTAATCTCACGTATCATGCTCTTAAAAGACCCGCCATTTTTTTTAAACACTTCTACCCCATTACATGAAACCCCATACCAGTGGTACCGCTCACCTACATTTTATGACAGAATTAATACCCGGTAAAGTGCCCACCCTGGGGCGAAGCAATTCACCCTTAGTGTAACATAGATGAGAGAGCACACCATGGGGTGCATGCAGAAGCCGTGAACCGTCCAAACACCTTGTTTGTTACCTGGGGACGACGAGGGAGACATCGTCACCAACATGCACATTACTTTTTGCCTGAATGAATGGACAGGAAGAGTTGTGCGGTTCTTCAACCCGCCAAATAAAGGATGACAGCTGAATACGTAACAAGCACGCCGCGTGCGCGAGTAAATCACTGGAGTAATTGAAAAGCTGGCAACTAATAATTAAACTGACACCGTACAAATCGGTCAAGTCGTGAGAAATTGACACCAATGCTTTGAGATTTGATTTCCTTTTTTTGTATTGCTGTTTTGCTGACAAAAAAGCATGTCATGCATTTATCCTCTAAATGTGTCCAGAAACTGAGACACGTCGGATGTCTTGCTTTTATTCAGTCAAGAAGACAGAAGAAAGGACAGAACGGAAAAGAAACCCCCCGCGGGTTAGGGGGAAGAATTTACCCGATGCTCCCCAGCATGTCGTAAGAGGCGACTAACGGATTCTGTTTCTCCTTTTACCCTTGTTAAGTGTTTCTTGTATAGAATATAGTCAATGTTTGTAAAGATTTTAGTCAAGCAGTATGTACGAAATGTTAAGTCCTTTGTACTGGATACTAGCATTCTCCCAGTAAGGTCATAATTATATTGTACTGCGTTGCAAGCCCCTGGAGCAATTTTTTTATTTGTGCTTTTGTCAACAAGAAACAATTAACAAGTGGCTCTATCCCATCCCCCCCCTCCCCCTTCCCCGTCGCGATATAACCTTGAACGGTTGAAAACGACGTTAAACACCAAATAAATAAAGAAAGAAAGAACGGAAAAGAAAGTTTACAGGAGTAGGAATATATTACATCGGTGAAAAAGCGACGACATCAAGACACGCGGAGTTTGAGAGAGAGTAGAAGGGAGATTGAAAACCTAAAAGGTCGAACGATCATGCATTTATTTTCCAATTGCTGAGACACGTCGGATGTCTTGCTTTTATTCAGTCAAGAAGACAATAGAAAGGACGGAACGGAAAAGAAAGCTTACAGGAGTAGGAAGATATTACATCGGTGAAAAAGCGACGACATCAAGACACACGAAGTTTGAGATTGAGAGAGAGGGGAAGGGAGATAGAGATCGAGAGGGGAAGGGAGATTAAAAACCTAAAAGACGGGCGCTGTGGCGTAGTGGATGAGACATCGGCCTCCTAATCGGAAGGTCGCCAGTTCAAATCCCGGCCGCGGCCGCCTGATGAGTTAAGGGTGGAGATTTTTCCGATCTCCCAGGTCAACTTGTGTGCAGACCTGCCAGTGCCTTATCCCACTTTGTGTGTACACGTAAGCACAAGTCCAAAAGCGCACGGAAAAGATCATGTAATCCCTGTCAACGTTCGGCGGGTTACAGAAACACGAAAATAACCAACATGCTTCCCCCGAAAGCGGCGTATGGCTGCCTGAATGGCGGGGTAAAAACGGTCACAACGTAAAAACGTGGGAGTTTCAGCCCATGAACGAAGAAGAAGAAAACATAAAAGGTCGACCGATCGAGTCACGTAAGCTACGTATTATATATATTTATATGGGCAGCCTGTGCTGCAGGAAGGGGTAACTGCGTTGTTTCCAGATGCAGAGGACAATAGCTCAGTTGGACCCGGATACAAAATAATTATATGAAATATATACATATCGGTTATAATACCCTGGCAGAAAAAGAAAATTGTTGTATCAGAAGACATACTGCGTGGCCGCCTAGCTATTGGACATTCGAACTGCATGGGGTCAGAAGAATGCGTCGGATAAAAAAAAAAACAAGTCGCGCGCAAATACAACATTTAGTCAAGTAGCTGTCGAACTCACAGAATGAAACTGAACGCAATGCAACGCAGCAAGACCGTATACTCGTAGCATCGTCAGTCCACCGCTCATGGCAAAGGCAGTGAAATTGACAAGAAGAGCGGGGTAGTAGTTGCGCTGAGAAGGATAGCACGCTTTTCTGTACCTCTCTTCGTAATCCAAACATATCATATCTATATGTTTTTGGAATCAGGAACCGACAAGGAATAAGATGAAAGTGTTTTTAAATTGATTTCGAAAATTTAATTTTGATAATAATTTTTATATTTTTAATTTTCAGAGCTTGTTTTTAATCCAAATATAACATATTTATATGTTTTTGGAATCAGAAAATGATGGAGAATAAGATGAACGTAAATTTGGATCGTTTTATAAAAAAAAAAATATTTTTTTACAATTTTCAGATTTTTAATGACCAAAGTCATTAATTAATTTTTAAGCCACCAAGCTGAAATGCAATACCGAAGTCCGGGCTTCGTCGGAGATTCCTTGACCAAAATTTCAAGCAATTTGGTTGAAAATTGAGAGCGTGACAGTGCCGCCTCAACTTTCACGAAAAGCCGGATATGACGTCATCAAAGACATTTATCCAAAAAATGAAAAAAACGTCTGAGGATATCATACCCAGGAACTCTCATGTCAAATTTCATAAAGATCGGTCCAGTAGTTTAGTCTGAATCGCTCTACACACACACACACACACACACACACACACACACAGAGACAGACAGACAGACACACAGACACACATACACCACGACCCTCGTCTCAATTCCCACCTCTATGTTAAAACATTTAGTCAAAACTTGACTAAATGTAAAAACATGCGTAAAAATGAACGGAAAGAGAGAGAGAGAGAGAGAGAGAGAGAGAGAGAGAGAGAGAGAGAGAGAGAGACTGAGAGAGAGAGAGAGAGAGAGAGAGAGAGAGAGAGAGACAGAGAGAGAGAGAGAGAGAAGCATCATTATCTTTATTTCCGAGGTTTGTGACATGATCTGCTTTTTGTCAACTAGTCCTCGCCGGGAAAGGGACCATAAGGAAAAAGTAAAGAAAGATCGAGCGAAAGAGAGAGAGAAAGCGAAAGAGAGAGAGAAAGCGAGAGAGAGAGAAAGCGAGAGAGAGAGAAAGCGAGAGAGAGAGAGGGGGTAGGACAGAGACAGTTAAAAAGAGAGAGAGAGAGAGAGAGAGAGAGAGAGAGAGAGAGAAGAGAGACAGACAGACAAGACAGACAGAGACAGTGTGAGATAGAAGACAGAGAAAAGGACGAATAGAAGAAAAGGTGTAGGTGGAAGTCGTGCGGAGGGGTGAGGGGACAGATAAACCAATGAAGAGATAAAGCCAAAGAAAAATGTACCACAACTCCCTATGGGTGCTGGCCCGGATCTGATTGAGCGGTATTTGATGTTCTCTGTTGTTGCAACTCGCGTGAGTCACACCAATACAATGAATAGGAGACCCCCTGGGTGCTCTGGTATGGATCTGCCGAGTTTTACTGCCGTGGAAAGTATTGATAAAACGAAATGAAGAGTTGAGCTTTAACTACCCCGCCACTGTTGGTTCTTGTGGACAGGGCTCGAGTGCTTCTCAGTCACACAGAAATGTTAGTAGTGGGTGGCCGAGTGGTAACGCACTTGCGCTCGAAAGCGAGAGGTTGCGAGTTCGACCCTGGGTCAGGGCGTTAGCAATTTTCTCCCCCCTTTCCTAACCTAGGTGGTGGGTTCAAGTGCTAATCTTTCGGATGAGACGAAAAACCGAGGTCCCTTCGTGTACACTACATTGGGGTGTGCACGTTAAAGATCCCACGATTGACAAAAGGGTCTTTCCTGGCAAAATTACTGTACTGTATAGGCATAGATAAAAAATGTCCACCAAAATACCCGTGTGACTTGGAATAATAGGCCGTGAAAAGTAGGATATGCGCCGAAATGGCTGCGATCTGCTGGTCGATGTGAATGCGTGAAGTATTGTGTAAAAAATTCCATCTCACACGGCATAAATAGATCCCTGCGCCTTGAGTCCGAGTCTGGAGATACGCGCGCGATATAAGACTTCATATATTAACATAAGTAGTATCTGACGTCGAAGAAACGATTTGCCTTCCAGGGATTATCAGCTGGTTCATTGTAAGTTATGCCCTCTCTAACTGTCCATGTCTGTGAGTCTGTGTCTGTCTCTGTTTCTTTCTTCCGGGACGTCCTCCCGGACAATATTATTTAACTTTTGAAATGAGATCAAGATTTTAACAAGATTTGAAGTAGCCGCAAGTGTGAAAAGACATGAGCTTTTTATAACCTCCTTCATTTTACTAAGAAAAAACATAAATGCAAATACATGTAGATTCAAACACGGCGACCACCTTGTAAACTGAGAAAGGAAACGAACCTAAATCGGTCCCGCATGGCCGATACTGTTGGAGGGACGTTAAAAAAAGAAGAACCAACCAACTCTGTTTCTCTCTGGCACTTTCACGGCATTGTTAAAGGCTGACATAGTCCTATTTAATTAGTTTAATTACTTCCAGGGCTTTCCCCATCGTTGCGGGGATGTATAAATTAAGCTTCCTGCAAAGTTTTAGGTTTGAAGTCCTTACCAATTACGAGAAATAATGAATTCTTTATCATTGTTTAACAACAGTTCTCCAGGACTTGGGCTATTATTAGACCGTTGACGTCACTTCGTGACGTTTCGTAAACCAAAGATGGCGTTTGAGACTGTTCTGTTTATATTCAACACTATCAACACCACTTTGCAATACTGAAATAATTTGTTCTGTGTTCGAAAGCTACAGCCAATCGTCATTATATCCCCTTAGGTACAGTTTTATACCATTATTGGCACATGTAAACAATATGAATTAATTAATGAACGCTACGAGTATGGCAGCCTTTAAATCAAAGTAAATTCGTACACTGTCCGGATAGTGCCGAAACATTTCATTTCTTCCGATTTATGCCTTGTTTGTTCTCTCATGAAATTCGAATTAATTGTTATTGACAGAAGGAGAAGGGTATAATCTGAAATTAAAAGGGTATTATTTTAAAATATAAAAACAAAACAAAAACAACTTAAATCATAGTAATCCTTGTGTGTGTGTGTGTGTGTGTGTGTGTGTGTGTGTGTGAGTTGTGTCTGTGTGTGCATGACAGTGTAATGTACGTATGTATGCATGCATGGTGATGTGTGTCTGCATATGTGTCTGGTTGGTTTTTATTTTATTTTTACCGTGCCGTGCCAAGATGAAATCCTTTTGCAAAATTGGTGAATAAATATCTTGTATCTTGTATCTTGTATCCTTCGTTTCCGCTGTCACCCCACGTTCGGTAGTCGTTGCCTCTCCGCGGGTATACTCTTGGGCCCTTTTTTCTATCGCAAAATTTCAAAGACGTTGGCGTGTGATAGCCTTGTGCGTCGAACGTTGTAGCAACGATAATGCAGTCTACCTCTTCCAATAATCCCTTTCTCTCTCACACACCCCCCCCCCCCCCTCTCTACCTGCCCCAACCGGCCCCCCTCCCCACCCAGTAGAACGAGAAAGAAAATGCGCACACACCTGAACTGAAAGCCGTTCAGTCGACATTGTGTCTGTCACCTGTCTTTACTATCTTCTTATCTCGGCGTATTCGCCTTTTTTCTTGACTGCATGCCTTTACGACCTGGCAATAACACTGAGATTAAGGGGATAACCCCCGTCAGTGTTGCGAGCGTTTTCAAGTACTTTTTGCGCAACACAGAAGTCACTCTCTCAGTTTTCGTATCACAGCAAAAACTGATCGACCGAAAGTTTTTCGTGTTACACGGTTATGAAGCACACCTTCCATGAATTTCTCTTATTTGATGAGAGAAAAAAATACGATTGTAGCTCTCGCCCAGCAGAGTGTGAGCCGGCTCAACGTAGCTTGTGCTGCAAGGTCAGTTCAGTGTCACATTGCCAAAATAAGAACAACCTATTGTTTTTTCGCAATGCAAATCTCCTCAAACTACAGAATATCATATCAAATAAATCTACACCAAAAAGCCAACCAACATTCATCGTACGAACGAGCAATACGCGCTCCCGGCAATGAGGTAGGTCATTGTAGCGTGACGATCATGTCCAAACGAAACGCTGAATGGAAATATTAACATAATAAAATCACACCGCCCTGCAAATATCCCATGCTGTATAGCGCAGTTACAGAATTACGTTATAATAAAACTCATCAAAAGCCTATCATTAAGTTGCTGGGGTCAAAGAGGGCAAATTCTTCATGCGCTTCTGTTCGTCATTTCTGTTTATCTTCTCGTTTCTTCTCTCTATCTTCAGTCGTTCTTTCTTGTTAACCTTCCCCATGTTTAATTCGTAAACACACAAAAAGCCACAAGAAAAGGGAGAACATTGTGTGACGGGCAAGGGGTGGGGGGTTGAAAAGGAAGGGCCGGGCCAAGACTGAGGGGGCTTTTGTCATGAGTGGCTTGTTTAATTCTTGAGATGCGTTTAAACGCAGGCATAACTTTGCTGAACACCTCAAACACTTATTGCATCTTTGCAGTGTTGAATTGGGAGGGGGGAGGGGGGCTGGTAACAAATATGCTTTCTTTACCACTGGGGAAAGCATTCAGCGACAACAGAATACGGTTTTGAACAAGATTTAATTTTTGGCAGCAGTACATTTACTACTGTGACAACAAACAAAGAAAATTTGAGTTTTTAACACAAAGTATGCAAATTCAAATCTGAAAAATAATATTGCATTCGTCCACGGTCCAAAGTAACGTTCATATACCCGGCCGGGGCGGGGATGTAGCTCAGTCGGTAGCGCGCTGGATTTGTATCCAGTTGGCCGCTGTCAGCGAGTTCGTCCCCACGTTCGGCGAGAGATTTATTTCTCAGAGTCAACTTTGTGTGCAGACTCTCCTCGGTGTCCGAACACCCCCGTGTGTACACGCAAGCACAAGACCAAGTGCGCACGAAAAAGATCCTGTAATCCATGTCAGAGTTCGGTGGGTTATAGAAACACGAAAATACCCAGCATGCTTCCTCCGAAAGCGGCGTATGGCTGCCTAAATGGCGGGGTAAAAACGGTCATACACGTAAAGTGGGAGTTTCAGCCCATGAACGAACAAACAATATACCCGGCCTCTGGATTGTGCATAGCCATGCTTTTACAAATGACGGACTTATGACTGAAACGCTGACGGTATGGGCCCCATGACTCTTGGTCTTGTTCAAACTATGATTATATTACTTGGAAAATTACAAAAATGACGGTTGACGGCCGAACATGTTGTTGAACATGCCAGAGGTCGACCCAATGTTAAAAACAACGGGAGTAGAAATGGACAGGTAACCATTGACACAACGTGACCCGGCCATTCCCTGTCACACTTGTCAGTCGACGCATCATTTGTTCGGGGACGGTATGAACTAACATATCAACGATATCATGCGATGAATTTAGTAATAAATTCGTTAAATCGGTTAACTGTGATGAAAATAGATTAGTACATGTCATTTCATCAAGTGAGTTTCAGTTTGAATGAAATCGAATTGCCGTAAACATCCAGCTTATGCGAGTGTTGTGACAGATTTTTTTGGATTTTTTATTTTTTATTTGTAAAACTTATCACAAAGTGAGGTTAATCATTGACTAGCCGGACTAAGAAAACATGAACCGCGAACCTCTGGACTCGAAATGGTTCATTGATGGTCGTTGTGTTTTGCGGAGCCGGACCCGGCTTTAAAGCTGTCCCGCAGAAAGGCAACCCGACAAAATAATTAATGGTGATGATGATGACGACTGATGAACTTCGATTGAATTAGAATGATAATGATTCTAATGATTACGGCGATACTCAGCCCGGTAACTGATTATTGATGATAATATTAACAAGCACTTTGTGGGCAACCAGCAACTTATTAGTGAAACTGGCTAATGTGACACGACGCTGTCAGAACTGATGGCCAAGGCGTAGCTGGAGATTCAGAGTCATAGAGAAAAACAGAAACTTTGAGAAGGCACTAAAACAAAGCAACAAAGAACTGAGAAAAAAAACCAAGCGACCCCGGCATGGTCCCCCTCTTTATTTTCTAAGTGACATCTTAATTTTTGCTTCAGTTAACACGGCAAACTGCTACTGCGACTGATGGGGTTACACATAAAACAGCCTCCCAACAAAACCTTGAGAACAGCCTACAAAATCAGTCACTGGAACCGCCGTCGGTTACGCTCTTCAGTTGATCAGCCGGTCATGATGCCCGGGAACAACACTGACACAGTGCATGTCGTCTGCGACATATTGATCGTCAACAGAGACGAACTCCACTGTTGCTCAGACTACAGGCTCATGCAACATGGGGTTGGCAGTTCGAGCCGCATATCGATGGAAACATTCCAAATCAGTCAGCCTTTACAGACAGTTTCCACATCCGCCGTAGACAATTTCAATGAATACTGTCAGGACAAAAGAAAACAGTGGAAGAAAATCACTTACTTGTGTTTTGTGTATTGATTGTATCCAGTGATAAATGAATTCAACACAAACACGCAACAACGCACAGTCTTCAAGCGATGCACAGTGCACTGGTATCCGCCAGTGTGCGATCGGTACCCATTCATTTCGTAGCGCCGATGTACACAGTAGCAGACGATACAAGCGCGCGCCACCTTGCGAGGCAAACATTTTCAGGGGAAGTAACCTCGTGCTACGAATTGATCGCGTTCTGCATTTTTGTTTGTTGTTACCTCCCATTATGTGCGAATCACACTTTTCAACGCCGTTTCCTTTAGAGTTTGAGAGATACGTATTTAAGACACAGACAAAAATACTGAAAGAAATGGGCCTGATGTACTGCGGGTTAGACTTCGTCTGTTCGAGTATTGGTGGAGTGGATGCACCTCTGGGGTGGCGTGAGTATGGAACCTTTCCAGATAGGCTGCAGGAGACAAAGCAGACGATGGTTTTCGCTACCGGAAGCAATGTTTCGATCGTGGTTGGCATGCGTCGTGCTGGAATAGTTTACATCACAGGAAGGGGTGTAGGCTTTTTTAAGATAATATTGTTGGTGGTGTACGATCAGTACCGTTCAGTGTTGAATGAACGTTGTAAAGGCAAATGATAAAAAATAGTGTTTTTTGTCTAGACCTGCTCTATGTTTCAATCAGAGCATTCTGTTAAAAACAATTTCCTTATTCTTCAACTTGCCCAACCTGCGTCACAGAATACCAGCAATGGCGGGAATCGAGCACGAGGTTTGCAAGTGTTTTTTGGCCAGAAATGACTTTTTTTAGCTGTAATTTATGACATATTGATAGCTCTTGTAATCATTTGTACTTGTTCTATGATTTACTTCATAGAAAGCTCTGTCAGCGACGTAGCAAAGAAATACAAACAAAAGGGTTTGATTTTTCTGTGAATGGCCAGCGCCATGATGCAGGACAGCAGAGTTGATCCACATCCGGTGGTGGTGCTGCTTTTGCCGCTTACTTGGAGACTGTTTAGTCCTCATGTGTAACGAAACAAAACGTTAACAGTTAGGCCGACCTTACTGAGGTATAGCCTCTTAGTATCAATGTGGCATACAGTGACTGTCTGTCAGTGTGCAACGCAATTTAAGGACATTCGATTTGACGGTGACACGGTGTGCACGTTGTGAAATAGTACAAAAACTAAAACATTCAAAACTGACACTCACTGACTCAGCACCAGCAGTACCCATGCTGTAGTACACATTCATGATGCATTATACCTGTCAGTATTAATATCACTGTCATGTCGATGTTGATTGCTAGGACAGTAGACTGAAACATGATGTGAAGACCAACTTCTTTTACATGCATGCTTGTTTGCAGTTTATTTTAACTTTTGCAACTGACAAGAAAATGACTATCAGACTTGCTTGGGCCCGAATGTCTTTTTTGGTGATTAAAACTTATTGTTCCTGAATTCAGGCGTCAGTGGTGTCACTTGGAATTGGAGGTTCATCTCCATGTGAGTGCTTCACAATCAGAATTAGTTACTTGTCTGTTTAATGTTCTAAAGACTTAGAGAAGTGCTACTTTCACATTTTTGTAGTTGGTCTTGTCTATCCAGGTTTCCCAATTGCTTCGTTTCCGGCCGATTTATGTGGAGCACGTGATGCGCACAAAAAATATTGGCGGTCTAGAAGTGTCGTCTGCGCAATGATCGCGGCGGCTTTCTTGACCGCCAAGGACGACCACGCACGTTGTGAGACGTCATTCGTTAGACCTCAATATATATGGTCATACACTTAATTGCAATGTACACCCAAAGTCATCACTTTCATAAACTCATGGCATAAGATTCACTTCTGACTGTCCTTTTTTCCCCCTCTCTCTCTCGTGCAGTATTGAAGTTCTGTCACCAGTGACAGGAAGTGAAGGGATTCATCCTCTGACCTACTTCAGGAGCACACTCTTTCAAGATGTCTCGAAGAAAGGATTATCAGTTTATGGCGCTGGAGCCAGGAACCACAGAAGATGTGTTTGTGGGACACATCACAGATCCAGACAACTTTTTTGTTCAGCTCTCACGTACGGCAGATTGCCTGGAGGAGATTATGAACCTGTTGACGGTAAGATTGCATGTTGGATGACCATACCGTGAGACATGCAAAATAAAGCGAATATCCTTCTCGTGCCAGATATGTGGTAGCACTACTTGTGTATTTCATTTTCAGAAGAAACGAGAACCTTCTGTGTAAATACTTCCTTGTCATTATATTATAATTAATAGTTTATTTGGGGTACATTCTATTCACCATTGCCATGTCAAGTGCATATTCTAGACTTAGCCCTGTGGATGTGTCTACTTCAAAAGCTGCAGAAGAAGAGTGAACATTTTGAGATTCATGAAGTGTGACCGTGAACTTCACATGGGGCTAAATGGGGATATTGCTGTTACTTTCAGTTCTGGTACTTGGTCGACGATGTGTGCTGCAGACTGGGTCATAACAAATTTCTTACATTATAATTTATACATGGGTGAATAGAATACTGTGATATGAGTTTGTGACTTCACACTGCTTTGTCAGTAGCGGTGTTTGGAAGCAATATTGTAACATCAGATTTTTTTTGGAGAAGAATTTACCTCTGAGTCTGACCGACTTTTTTCTTTATAAATACATGTTTGCAATAACAGAAATTTAGCATTGAACTAATAATAATATCAAATGTGATTGTTCTAATCCTGGAAATTGACTTTTTATTTTATTTTACTGCAGACCTATTACAAAGACAGCCCACCTGAAGCTTGTAACTGGCAGTTGGGCGATACCTGTGCCGCCCTCTATACTGATGGCGAGTGGTATCGGGGAAGAGTGACAGGTATGTGAATGGCTATCATTTGTGAGCATCGATCGTATTGAAGACGTTTTCATATATAACTCACATTATTTAGGTAATTTGTTTTGTTTTTTAAATGTGATGGTCTGCAGTGTTGTTCCCAGACTCGGACAATAGGTCAGCACCTGGATTGAAAATATGTAAGAATCAAATGTCCTGATTACAGAATCTTTCCGTCTGTCAGATTTCCTTCATGTCAAATCTATTGGTTGGCCGACCGGCCAGGAATCGGAACAGTGCGTCAGATACAAAAAAACCAGTGCCAATATCCGAAGACCGAGGCCTGAGAATAACACTGGGTCTCCTGTTGTTGTTTACAGTGTATATGATTTTATAATTAAAAGATATAATAATGAAATTTGTCAGCATTTTTCTTTGATGGTGTAAAACCCAGGGGTGTGACTTTTCCGCGAATCCGCCAATTTCCGCGGACACAACTTATGTATTCCGCTGGAGTAATCTATTTTTCCGCGTCCCATTTCATCACAGTATCTATAACTTGTTGACTGAATGATATGGAAAGAAGTGAAGATGGAACAGAACACTGGAGGCTTGAGAGTTAAATTGTGCTGACTGAAAACTCTTGATAACTAATAGTCATTTTGAGCTTCAATGCATTGGGGCGTCACTTGGATCATACTATTGCCAGTAATGGAGTAAGTATGCACCAGTACAATGTTACCATTGTTGTGTGAAAGTGTGTTTTTTGTTTGGTTGGGTGTTTTATTTTTGGGGGGGAGTGAGGAGAATATCTTATTTACCTGATCCAAACGAGTTGAAATTTAGTCTCAGATTGCACAGATTTTAATGTACCATTTAAAAAAAATACCCCCCTAGAGAAAAGGGATTTCCTCTTTTTTCACCACAAGAGAGTCCCACCCCTGAAAACCAAGGTGGTACAAAATACTGTGGGTTGCAGTGTCCATGGTCCACACTGGGTTCCAGAATTGAAGACATTTAATTGACTAGATGAATACCCGCTTCGCCGGGTACCCGGCATCTAGGCTGTGACTTTAACCACCACGCCCTGAAATACTATCCTATCTACTGCAGGCACCCCACACAACGGAGACAGGCTGGAAGTGAGCTTTGTGGACTACGGCAACAAAGATTACATCGAACGTGAGAACATCCGTTCTTTGCGACCAGATCTGTTCAACTATCCCGTACAGAGTATTCACTGCTGCCTGGAGGGTATATCCTCGGCTGAAAACTTCTGGTCCCCGGAGCATGTGGCCAAGTTTGAAGACCTTTGCCTGGAGAAGGACTTCGCTGCCACTGTGGTGTCTTACGACGAAGGCCAGGATGTCTACATTGTTCAGCTTGTTTCTGAAGATGGTTCCAACGTCAACCAAAAGTTTGGGGAAATGACAGGCTCTGGAATCATCCAGGCTGGTCTGGGTGCAGCCAAGCGCAGTGTGCGGGCCACTGACAGCCTTGACCTCAAGGTCACGGTCGGAGGTAACGCCCAGGCCAAGCCGACTCGTGGAATCGCTCAGTCACTTGGGGTCAATATCAACGGCGGCGCAACGTCCCAGTCGACCATTCCCCATGTTTCTCTGAAAGTTGGAGAGAAAGGTGACGTGACCGTAGTGTTTGTGTCCACTCCGTCAGAGTTTTGGTGCCAGGTGAACAAGTTTGCACAGGCGTCTGGCCAGCTCGCAGAGCAGATGGCAGTGACGTACAACCGGATGGGACCTGGCGAGGGCATCTTGCACAACTTGCGACCTGGTTCCATGTGTGCTGCGTTGTGCGATGCAGACAAGACTTGGTACAGAGCTGTCATTCAGGAGGTAGGCTGTTGGGTTTACTTATACATTACATAGTACTACAGTGAAACTCCCCTTTTAAGACCTTTAAAAAAAAGAAGAGAAAATCTGGTCTTAAAAGCGGGGTAAATTTACAGAGGTAATGAACAGAAAATCTGAGTAAACATGGTTTTTAAAGGGAGGGAGTTGTGAATCAGGGAGTCTAAGAAGGGGTTCCACAGTATGCCAAAGAAAACAGTGAAATACAACTGATGCATTAGAAAATGATATCATCTCATACATCCTTGTATTCTGATCTCAAAACAGTTTGTTGTTTGATAATGGGATAAGAACTTACAGATCTATATGATGATTTGAAAACTGAAAATGTGAACATATTTTAGCCAGCCAGCCCCCAAAGTAGAGTTCCCTAAGTAGAGTTATGAAGGGAGTCCATTGTAGCTGTTTTTGATAATTTTTGTACAACGCAGCTGTATCAACCGAATTTAGAATTCAACTGTGATATATATATTGACTTTTTCAGGTGACTGGACCTGAAGCAACTGTCTTTTTCATCGACTTTGGCAACAATGACACAGTCAGTGTGGGAAATGTGAAAGAACTGAAAGAAGAGTTCCGTAGCCTTCCAGCGCAGGCGGTCAGCTGTGCTCTCAGTGGTGTTAGACCATCTTCTGGGCAGTGGTCGGAGGATGCGTCTGCTAAGTTTGAAGACGTGGTGATGGAGAATGAGTACACTGCCACAGTGATTGAGAAGGTTAAAAATGGAAGGTGAGTTTTGTTAAGTTCAGGGTAAGGTTGTAGAAGCTTTGCCTGAAGTAAAAAGTAGGGCTTTAATTTCGCATTGATTTTATAGATGTTGCATCATGACTGGAACATGAATTAATGAGCTTGTTGCATGCAAGAATGAATGTAGTTGTAAACAAAATGTAGTTTAACATGTAGAGGGATCAGATAAATGAATCAGATAAATGAGAGATCTTTTGTCGTTTTGCTGTGAGTTTATGCTCAAAAGAGCAGGGGAATGATGAGATGTCTGGTTGGTCTGGTGTCAGAATAATGTGACTGGGTGAGACATGAAGCCTGTGCTGCAACTTCTGTCTTGTGTGTGGCGCACGTTATATGTCAAAGCAGCACCGCCCTGATATGGCCCTTCGTGGTCGGCTGGGCGTTAAGCAAACAAACAAACATGATGAGATAAAAGAGAATAGTTGTGGTTAAGGTAACATGGCAACACACAAAAAACAGTTGGACAAAAATAGGGTTTGCAGCGTAAAACAGGGTTGGTCGGTTTACCGTAACTAGGTGTTTTTTTCCCAACGGCTTACATTTAAGAGTTCAGTATCTTATGGTACTGAAGATACTTTTCTGTGATTGTTAACTCTAAGTGTCCTATAAGACTTTGAAGCTTTCTCTTCCCTGATCCTGTTATTTTCTGACTAAATTGTGTGAAACAGAGGTGGTTCAGTAAATAAATCATTTCTTTTTTGTTTGTGAATGGTTTTAATCCAATTTTTTTTTAGATGTTCAAATATGAATGCTGATTATGTTAATTGGAAGTTTAGACATTTTTGAAGATTAACCTTAGTTGTAAAAAGCCGTTAAGTGTATTAATTACAGGTGACAGTTTAAAAATAGAGTCAAAACCAAACCAAGGTGTTTCATTCTTTGTATTCATGACAAACAAACAGAACATTCCATTGTTTATGTAAACCTGCACTTTTACTCACTTGTTTCAACTGTCACATATCAACTGTCACATGTCAACTGTCACCCTAAAAAAAAATAAAAATAAAAAAACCACACACGCACACACACGACAGTGTTTATGCACTTTTTTTTTCACTTGTTTCAACTGTCACATATCAACTGTCACATTCAAAAAAACAAAAAAAACAAAAAACACAACAGTGTTTATGTGTAAACCTGCACTTCTACTGACTTGTTTTAACTGTCAAATATCAACTGTCAAATATCAACTGTCACATTCATAAAAAAAAAAAATAAAAAAAAAAAAAACACACACACACACACACAGACAGACAGTGTTTATGCACTTTTTTTTCTCACTTGTTTCAACTGTCACATATCAACTGTCACATTCAACAACAACAAAAAACAAAAACAAAAAAACACACACACACACACACACACACACACACAACAGTGTTTATGTGTAAACCTGCACTTCTACTGACTTGTTTTAACTGTCAAATATCAACTGTCAAATATCAACTGTCACATTCATAAAAAAAAAATAAAAAAAAAAATAAAAACACACACACACACACACACACACACACGACAGTGTTTATACACTTTTTTTTTCACTTGTTTCAACTGTCACATATCAACTGTCACATTCAAAACAAAAAAACAACAAAAAACACACACACACACACACAACAGTGTTTATGTGTAAACCTGCACTTCTACTGACTTGTTTTAACTGTCAAATATCAACTGTCAAATATCAACTGTCACATTCATAAAAAAAAACAACCACACACACACACACACACACAACAGTGTTTATGTAAACCTGCACTTCTACTGACTTCTTTCAACTGTCACATATATTGTAAGCCTTTTCGCATGGACGCTTTGTTATTTGCTTTTAAAATTTTGTCAGGATTTTAGGCGCAAGCGGGCGTCAGATGTTGATTACGAAAATGCTCCAAAGTTTGCGAATTCTCCAGGTTTTTGTTGTGCTTGCCAGTTGCAACTTCCTTTGCAATCTGTTTATTACACACAACATTTAGAAAAGTGAAGACGAACAAAGATAAAATTTCATGCAAAAGATAGTTAGACAAGAGAGAATTTTTACAACACCAGAGTGAGACGAGTGAGAACTTTGGACAATGCACATAAGGACGGGGTAGCCCACACCAGTTTAACATTTTAACTCAACGTTTATTTAGTTGTTGTTTTTTTTTGTTCCGCCAACTTGTCCAGTTACAAAAGGGAAATAAAATAAAGATAAGAAAATAAATCAGCATTTCAAATATCAACTGTCACATTAAAAAAATAAAAAATAAAAAAAACACCAACACACACACACACACAACCACAACAGTGTTTATGTAAACATGGGGGAGAACTTTTTGAGAACAGTTTCTGAGAAAAAATATCCTCAAGTGAGACAGTTCGCATTGACTTTCTCTCGCAATGTACACAATCACTCATTGATCAGCATCACCTTCAAAGCTACAGGCAAATCCAGCTAACTCACAAACGGTTAAGTCAAAAATTCGCTTAGCACACAAAGAAATTCTGGTCCGGAATTATCCCTCTTTATCTATGTGTACAAAGTACCCTGAGCTCGAAATGGGATTTCTCTTACGTAAGTCGAAAGACGGATAGCACACAACAGAAAGTCAGTCCCAAAGACAAAGTTTACTCTATATTTACTACAGCAACTCGAAACACGAAACTTGGCGTCTCACACTAGCGCATTGTGTAACCTTATTCCCTTCTTCTCTACACGGACGCCACACCGACTGGTCAGTCGGCACGCAATAAAGTATGAACTGAAGTTAGGAGGGGGCGAGGAGTAAGGAGGGGGCGAGGAGTAAGGAGAATTATCCAACTCCAAGAAAACACTCTGAAAAAGGTGGGGAAGTGGTGACAAGGCAGTGAACGCACTCACCATGCACTGACATCATACGAAAGCAGCCACACAAACACAGCACAGAGGCAGAGGCAGGTGTGCAGATGCTTTGTGAGAATAAGCGTTGAAAACCAGTTTGAATAAAAAAATTTTAAAAAAAACAGCAGATGGAGCCGCATGTCATAATCATTCTTCTTGTCTGGCTTTATTGACTGCATGCCGATCTTGTGGCAGTGACTTTTCACTCTTCAGTCGGACTGTTCACAAACCGCTCTCACTCTCCCTCACTGACTACCCTAAGCCCTACAACTGATCTTTGGAAATTGTTTGGAAGAGTACACCTCTCTATTTCTCTCCAATGCTCTTCCTGCTGACTTCAGTGACACCGGACACCCCACTGAGTTTAGCCAGCTACCCCCCACCCCCCCCCCCCCCCTCTCTCTCTCTCTCTCCCCAGCCATGTACTGTTTGGTGCTGTGGCCAGAGAGGTGTCACCGGCTAATTGAGGCCAGCTGCACTGTTCACTCAGAGCAAAACTAGTTGACTGTGTCTAACTTTTGACAAAGCAACACAACTGAAGGGTTCACAGACGTCAATGTCATCGTCGCTGCTACTCAATGGAATGTCCGAAATTCCGGATGAAAAGTCAGATAAATCGGCAGTGTGCACACTTGACACAGAAATGTCACTTTGACCTGAATCTGCTAGGCCTAACACATCAGCAGGGTTGCCGAAGTTCCGAATGTCAGCGCGATCGAATCCATGAAAAGATGATGAAGATGATGAAGATGAACAATCCAAGTCAGCCATTTTGATCCAAACATTCTCTCGCAAAAAACTCAACTAAAATCGGTCAGGAAAAATAGAAAGGGTAAAAAAAAAACTGAGACAAAAATCACCAACTGTCAGCGGTTGTTGACAAACGAGCACCACTCGCGGTTTTCTTCGTGAAGAGCTGTATTTCCGGGTTATTCCCCTTTAGCCTTAGCTACAGGTACGCGCGCGGTTTCAAGCGGATCAGGATCGTCAGCGACAAGCGGAACGGCGCGGTATAGGACATTAAGAGTTAAGGAAAAGAAAAAAAGTTGTATGTTTCTGGTCACCCAACCCTACCTAGTTTTTTCCCGCCGACCCTACACTTTTTATATTTAGTAAAGTTTTGACTAAATATTTTAACATCGAGGGGGAATCGAAACGAGGGTCGTGGTGTATGTGCGTGTGTGCGTGCGTGCGTGTGTGTGTGTGTGTAGAGCGATTCAGACTAAACTACTGGACCGATCTTTATGAAATTTGACATGAGAGTTCCTGGGTATGAAATCCCCGAACGTTTTTTTCATTTTTTTTATTAAATGTCTTTGATGACGTCATATCCGGCTTTTCGTGAAAGTTGAGGCGGCACTGTCACGCCCTCATTTTTCAACCAAATTGGTTGAAATTTTGGTCAAGTAATCTTCGACGAAGCCCGGGGTTCGGTATTGCATTTCAGCTTGGTGGCTTAAAAATTAATTAATGACTTTGGTCATTAAAAATCTGAAAATTGTAAAAAAAAATAAAAATTTATAAAACGATCCCAATTTACGTTCATCTTATTCTCCATCATTTGCTGATTCCAAAAACATATAAATATGTTATATTCGGATTAAAAACAAGCTCTGAAAATTAAATATATAAAAATTATTATCAAAATTTTTTTTTCGAAATCAATTTAAAAACACTTTCATCTTATTCCTTGTCGGTTCCTGATTCCAAAAATATATAGATATGATATGTTTGGATTAAAAACACGCTCAGAAAGTTAAAACGAAGAGAGGTACAGAAAAGCGTGCTATCCTTCTCAGCGCAACGAATACCCCGCTCTTCTTGTCAATTCCACGGGCACTGCCTTTGCCACGGGCGGTGGAGTGACGATGCTACGAGTATACGGTCTTGCTGCGTTGCGTTGCGTTCAGTTTCATTCTGTGAGTTCGACAGCTACTTGACTAAATATTGTATTTTCGCCTTACGCGACTTGTTTTTATTGCATTTGGAAAAAAAAGCGTCAAAACGAAAGTAACAGACAGCAGATGACACAAGGGGGATAACCCCGCATCCCTTTTGTCTCATTTGTTTTGTAATGTGTTGTCTTTCTCTTTGTATAGTAAGTCCAGTCTCTTTGCGTCACTGTATTGTTATTTTTTACCCTGACCACAACAAAAACATATATCCCTACCTACCTACCCTAATTTTTGTACCCATGTTACCAGAAACATACAACTTTTTTTTTTTTGGCCCAAGACGCGTTTACTTTTAGTATGTGACTTAGTTTGTACAACTCACAAAGGTTATTATCTAGTGTGTATTCTGACAGGCACATCATAAGCCTGACCAACACAAGTGACAACAGCGACGTGGCAACAAGTTTCCTCGGAACTTGTTCGGAAGCGGTGAAGGTCACTGGCCAAACACCCGGTGCTGCAGTTGCTGCTAACATGCCCAAGTTTCCACCACCCAATATTCAGACACCATCCAAAGCTAAGGTATTGGTTTCTTCTGTTTTCTTTGCACGCAGAATTTACACCAGGAAATATGGTGTGTGTGTGTTATCTAGCCAGCTGAGAATGTTAGGTGCAGCAGAATTTGTGTTTCAATTTTGGGATAGTGTTTTTTGCTGGCGTGTTGAGCACCAATTGATAATAAAATTGTGGTTGTAGCCTTTCCAGTGTTGATGCTGTATGTCACTTGCTTCATTTTATACTGCCGGTTCTTGATGCCAGGGGTGATTTTTCTTCCGTATTTTACAGAATTCTGATTGACTTCTTTTTTTGTTTGTAAAGTTGCATTTAAATCAATCTGTTAGTCACGATACAGTGGACCGAGGTTGAGGATAGGTGCTGGCTGGGGTTAAAAAAAAAAAGTTCACTATTGTACATTTTTAAAAAAAATCACCACTGTGATGATCTGCTTGATTTTCTTTGGCCTGTTCTTGATAAGAACCGTTTATGTGTGTGTCTCAGGTGTTTGTGAGCTGGCTGGAGTCCCCTAGCGAATTCTACATCCAGCTGTCAGACAACCAGTCAGTCCTGGATTCTCTCACTGATGGCCTGCAGGAGTTCTACGAGAGCCAGAAAGCCACACCAGCCACAAACGTCCGTCCAGGCTCCATCGTGGTCTCCAGGTTTTCTGATGACGGTGCCTGGTACCGCGGTGTGGTGAAGAACATCACCGGCCCCACTTCTGAAATATTCTTCGTGGACTTTGGCAATTGTGACAAGGTCCCCACTGTCAGCCTGCAGCAGGTGGAGAAGCAATTCTGCAAGATTCCAGCACAAGCTGTGCACTGCAGCCTCCATGGCATCCGGCCTCTGTCCCAGGGCAACACTTGGAGCGGAGACGCCAAAGATTTCTTGGAAAGTCTCACTCAGGATGGCGCCACTTGCAAGTTCCTCACCTGCAAAGCGGGCGTGTACGAAGTTGAGCTTGAATCCAGCGGCAAGAACGTAGCGAGAGAGATGATCGCCCATGCTGTTGTGAGAGGAACGCAGCAGGAGGAGGCGTCAAGTGCTCCCAAGTACCAGCATGTGCAGGTGGCACGCGGAAAGAACCATGCTGTCTATGTCGGCTACATAGACTCTGTGGAGAACTTCTGCGTGCAGCTGGCTGCAGGGATGCCAGAGCTGGATCAACTGATGGAGGAAATTGGGGACTACTACAACTCGGGCAAGGGAAAACCTCTTACCAACCCACAGGTATGTATCTATGTTAACATCTCTACCACTAAAGAGAATGGTATGGAGGCTGATGCGCTATTGAATGTGGAATGAAAATGAAGTTTTTGGATCCTTTCTGGTTGAAAATGAAAAGGTTGTGATGAATGTATCATGTACTATGTAGCACTGTCACCACTGACGTAAATTCACAAAATATTGAGAGTTGCTGTTTATTTGTATGACTTTGACTGCTTTGAGTCTTGCTTTTTGCGTGCAACACTTTTGTAACTTGAATGTAGTGAAGTCTGATTTTCAGCAAGCACTGCCTGCTGGATGATTTGTTGATTGGTCAGGTTATTATTTAGTGTTTTTTTTATTGTTTCTGTTTCAGGTTGGTATGCCCTGTGTTGCAAAGTATGAAGAAGACGACCAGTGGTACCGAGCTCAAGTACGATCTTTCTCCAGCAAGGACATTGACGTGTTCTTCGTGGACTACGGCAACATTCAGAGCTCACCACGCAACACCGTCTTCCAGATGGAGCCCAAGTTCATGAACAGTCTTCCCGCTCAGGCCGTGCAATGTCGTCTTAGCATCGACCAGGCTTTCAACTCTGAGGGTCAGCTGGACAAATTTTCAACTGTCACCGGCAATGACGAGTTCGAGATGGTTGTGAAGGGCAGGGAAGGAGCTAAGCTGATAGTAGACCTGTTGAAAGCGGGTGCCTCCGTGACGAATGAGCTGAAGGGAGGAGCTTCACCGGCTAAAGAGAGTCCAGAGAAAGCAAGTTCGGGTTACACTTCAGGAAAGGTCAGTCCTGGACAGACAGTGTCTGCCTTTGCCAGCTTCATTGAGTCTCCATCACGCTTCTGGGTGCAGCTGGCAGGCTGTGATGATGAGTTGATGTCCATCATGGAAACACTGAGCAAGCACTACGGACCAGGCAATGATGCAGCGTTGGCTAACCCCACTCCGGGACAGCCCTGTGTGGCTCTGTACGAGGAGGATAAGAAGTGGTACCGTGCGTCCGTTATGTCTGTCCATGGCACACAGGTCAAAGTCCAGTTTGTTGATTACGGAAACTCTGAGCTGGTTGATCGTCAGAATGTCAAACCCATCTCCTCCAGCTTCCTGTCTTCCCCTCTTCTTGCCATCGAGTGTTGCTTGGATGGGTTTCAGTCCAGCCCTGCCTCTGATGATGCGGTCGCGCTTTTGGAGGACTTGGTAACGGAGCTGGAACTGTCGGTGACCTTCAAAGATCCTAAAAACGTCACCGTCTTTGCAGGCAATAAAGATGTGGGTCAAGTTCTCAAGGATAAGGGTTTGGGACCCAGGTCACAGAGGTCAACACCTAGAACCTCACCCATGAAACCGCCATCAGGTTCAAACCCTAGGAGCCCCCCGAGCCAACCATCTTTCGGCGGTCGGCCAGTAATGAGTGCCTCTTCTCCGCCGGGCAGTTCTGCTCCCCAGAAGTTCATTGAAGCTACACCACCATCAGGATCTGCTGACGCCATCATAACTCATCTTGACACCCAAACTGGCACCTTCTGGGTGCAGCTTGCAAGCTCCGAGTCCCAGCTTCAGCAGTTGGCTTCACAGCTACAGTCAACGTATGGCTCGGGTGGTCCCGCACTCAGAGGCTCCGCTGCAGAGGCCATGGCCTGCTGTGCCAAGTTCAGTGCTGACGGCTGTTGGTATCGGTCCATAGTGCAGAGCATTATGGGGCCCAAAGTCAAGGTTCAGTTTGTTGATTATGGCAACTCGGACGTCATCCCAGCTAACACTTTAAAGTCAATCACTCCTGATCTTCTCCAGGCTCCAAAGCAGGTGTTTGAGTGCAAGCTGAAAGGACTTCAGTCATGGAACGCGCAGACGGCCAGCGTCTTTTCCAAGACCGCCATGGATGACCGGATCAGCGTTAGGTTCGTTACATGCTCTCCACCTTACCAAATCCAGGCTTCAGTCAAGAGACAGGATCTGCTTCAGCTGTTGCTGTCTCCGTCTCCCTCGCCACAGAAGGGCTTTGGTGGTGGTGGAGGAGGTGGTGGCTTTGGTGGTGGTAGTGGAGCGTCCAAGCCGTTTGACCGTCCACAACAGCAGAAAAATTCCCCACCGAGCAAATTTGGGTCTGCTCCTCCTCCGAGGTCATTCAACGACCGGCCGCAGCGAGGGTTTGGTAATTCAGCAAAGGAAGACTCATGGGGGGATGCACCACCCAAAGACCAGCCTTTCAAGAGGAACATCTCATCTGACTCAGGATTTGCAACAACACCTTCTCCACCGAAACTGCCAGAGCAGGTGTTCCAGCCTCAGCAGTGCCCTGGCGGAAGTCAGGCTGTGTATGTGTCTCACGTAGCCGATGATGGTACTTTCTACTTACAGCTGTTGAGAGACATTGACGCCATTGATGAGCTGACCACCAAAGTGGAAAGTGCCCCAGCAGCAGCTCACCCTAACCCCGAAGTGGGAGCTGCATGTGGAGCCAAATTCTCTGAAGACGGAGCCTGGTACCGAGGTCTGGTTAAATCTGTTGCTGGTTCCATGGCTGATATCTTGTTTGTTGACTTTGGGAATGGTGAGAAGAGCGACGTGAAAGGCCTGAAACCTCTGCCCGCTCATCTTCTCACCCCAGCACTTGCGTACCAGTGTCAAGTGGAGGAGACGGGTCCCTTGACCCCAGAACAGCAGGAAACGTTTAAGACCGCCTCTGAGGACAAAGAGTACCAGGTGACATTCAAGAGTGGCCTCCCCTTCTCTGTCATTGTCAAGGACGAGAATGGCACCAACCTTGCTGAGACAGTCTTCAAACCGACCAGCATCCGCCCACCAACTGCACCCAAAGAAATGGTACCTGCGACAGTGTCCAAGGTGGACGACAACGGACGTTTCTACCTGCAGCTGTCCAGCCAAGAAGACGCCCTGTTTACCCTGAGTGACGAAGTTCAGACTGTGTGTGATGGACAGCTTGAGAAGTTGACATCTTTTGAGGAGGGCCAGGTCTGCTGTGCCAAGTTCTCTGAAGACGAGGCATGGTACCGCGCAACTGTGGTGAAGGATAACGGAGACACCGTAACAGTTCTCTTTGTAGATTTCGGCAACAAGGACACGGTCAGCAAAGACGATGTTGTGGTCATTCCCCCTTTCCTCATGACCAAAGCAGCCTTCGCTTATGACAGCAAGCTTCAGGGAGTAAAGAAATGGAAAGAAGACCAGAAGAAGAAGTTCGAAGCCATGACGGAAGGCAAAGTCATGAATGCCCGATTCATGTCGTTCACGCCCCCATTTGAAGTTGAACTGACGAGAAGTATTGGGCTAGAGCTGATGGAGGATGAAGAGTCTGTGGAGGAAGAGGTTGAGGAAGAGTTTACCGATGCCAAAGAAGTCCCTGAAGAAAGCGCTGCGCCTGAATCACAGGCAAAACCAGAAGATAACACAGAAGAAGCAGAAATGGAACCACAAGTTGCGCCTGAATCACAGGCAAAACCAGAAGATAAAACTTCAGAAGGAGAAATTGAACCACAAGCTGAAGCTGTTAAAGAAGCACAAGCAGAATCTGAAAACAAGGGCGATTCAGAAACGGAAACAAGTAGTGCCGAATCCAAGTCGGAGTTCCGTCCACAAACCCCACCAGCCTTGGACGCCTGCATCATTTCACATGTGGACTCCGACGGCATTTTCTACCTCCAGCTGACGAGCGAAGATGACACCAGGGAGGCTCTAAGCGAAAAATTGCAGGATGAATGCGAGTCTCCAGAAAGCAAGGTTGTCCCACCGTCAGTCGGTCTTGCCTGCTGCGGAAAGTTCTCTGAAGATGAAGGGTGGTATCGCGCTGTTGTGGAGAAGGTGGATGGAGATTCAGTAAAGGTCAGGTTCGTGGATTTTGGCAACACCGACACTATCCCTGTCAGCGACTTGAGAGAGATTTCAGCGGAAAGTTTGTCATCGGCCCCGCTAGCCTACAAGTGTGTATTGGAGGACAGTGATGGCGATGTGGTCAGCAGCAAACTGGAAGAACTCATTGCCGACCAGACCTTGACCGTGACTTTTGAATCGACAGAAACACCGCCTTACACTGTGAATCTGCAGCTGGAGAATGGCAGCAACGTTTCTGTGTTGCTTACTTCACCGTCTGCAGGTGAAAACGCATCGGCAATAGCTGATCAAACCCAAGACAGTGAAGAAGCTGCTCTTCACATGGACAGACAGAGCATGACCTTGCCACAAGGTCACCGGGTGAAGGTCACCATCAGTCACGTGGACAGCCCATCCTCTTTTTGTGTCCAGCGCGATAAGGTTTCCCAGCTGGACGAGTTGTCTGAAGCCATGTTGGAGCACTATTCTAGCTTAGCAGAGGGAGACGGACTCATTGAGAACTTGTTTGTTGGCCAGCTCTGCGCCTCATTGTTTGGAGAAGAGGAGGAGAAGGCTTGGTATCGTGCACAGGTGCGAAGCATTGACGAAGACACAGACACCTGCAAGCTTTTCTACGTTGACTATGGCAACACGGATTCTGTGCCAAGGTCGTCAGTACGCGAACTGCTGCCCAAGTTCAAAGAGTTGCCGTGGCAGTGTGTATCCTGTAGCCTGGCTGGTGTGCGATGTTCCGCAGACGAATGGAGTGAGGAGGTCAAGACAGCCTTTGAAGATATGGCTGCTGGCAAGTGAGTAGAAAGACATTTGTTGCCTTGTACTCTTGACATTATGTTTTGGTTTCTTTTTAAGTTTAGTGGAATGTAATGAACTGTCTGATGTTTACGTTTGGACTGTGTTCTGATCTTTGGAATGAAATGGATATTATTTTACGAATTTGAAATGAAGAAAACATTTTTGAGAGATGTATTTAGTTAACTTTTTTGTAGCAGTGTCCTATTCTTCTCTTTCGAACTATAGTGCAACTGATCCATTATTTTTTGGCTCTCCAGGTCAGTGCTTGCTGACGTACTGAGTGGTGACGGTATCAGCCAGCCTTACCTCGTGCATGCCCTTGACCTTGGCATCCCCTTGGCCGAGACCTTCCTGGCGCTTAACCTCGAAGGCGTGGAAGCTACAGAAACCCCAAAGCTTGACAACGTGCAGCACATTTTCTCTGACACCAAAACTGAAGAATCGCTAGCCTCAGATCTGCAGGAACTTGAACTGGACGACACCGCCCAGGAGAAGGAAGACGTCGAGAACTCCGAGAAAGAAACGGTTGATGACATCGGAGAAACGGAGCAGGAGTTCTCCCGCCATTTGAAGGAGTGCACGGCCCAGATTGAATCCACCATGCTGGAAGATGCAGTATCCAGGCAACAGAACGTCAACTCGACACAGCTGGAGGAGTCTACAGTGGAGGAGTCTGCAGTGGCGACGGGCGAAGGAACACAGGAAGAAGAGGAGGAAGGAGAGGAAGAAGAGGAGGAGGAAGACTTTGAAGACGCTGTTGGAGCGGAGGATGAGGGTGCTGAAGACGATGGAAACATCACCGAAACTGCGGATGATCACCAAGCTTGCTGCGGGTTTGTTTATTTTATCATGACTTCTTCTTCTAATTCTTCCATATCAGCTGAAAAGACGATGAAAAATAATAACCAACCAATGAACCATCTTCTTCTTCTTCTTCTTCTTCTTCTTCTTCTGTGATTTTTGCTGTTGAGTAGGCATGTTACTTGTTTCAGGGGAATGATCTTAGCCATGCTTGTTGCATACTTTCTTGTCTGCAGTGTGTGAGTGTTTGTTTGTTTTCTTCTCCCTGTTTGCTGTTTGTTGCAGCTTTAAAAATGTTATACTTGTGTTTACTAACTCCACTGGAAGCAACAAATTCTTCAGTTTGCTGTTTGTTATGAGACGTGCTAATTTAGCAAAGAATAAATGTTGGCTTTGTGTTTGGATACTGTTTGGTATGAACGGGTCTTATAACAGTCCTCTAGCATATAATTCGGAAGCAGAATTAGTTTATGCAGGTTTAATATATTCCTTGAAATAATTTACTTAATTTAGAGATGCCGCCATAGCTGGGCTTGAAGTTGTAAGCCACTGATCATTGTGCTCTGTTTTCAGCTGTGTATCAGATGGCTTGGCGGAGCTGGAGTGGATGGACATTCACATTTGTGTGGCCGTCTCGGCCTCGGAGTTCTGGTGCCAGCTTCCTTACGCTCGCTCAATCCTGTCTGGAAGTACCCTCGGCATTGAGAAAGCCAGAGCCACAGAAGTCGTAACGGACCCCAAAGTCGGACATTTGTACCTGGTCTGTGATCCCCCTCTGACCAACTACCGTGGCAAAGTCCTCACCACTGACTGTGATGACGCCAAAGTGAAAGTGCTGAAGATTGACTATGGCACTGAAGAAAACGTCCCCAAAGGTTGTCTCTTTCCACTGCCAAAACATCAGCTTGAGCTTCCGGCGCAGGCTTTCTGCTGCTGTCTCGACAAGCAGGAAACCGTGGTAGCCAAGAAGGACTGGTTGAACGATGTCATCACCAAAGGTGAAGCTGTCGACAGAGACTTTCAGGTGAAGGTTGTGGGACGCAAAGCTGACGGCATCGTGCTCGTTGACATCAGAGAGAAGTCCAGCAAGGAGTGCTCTCCACAGCCATTTGACATAACCAGCATTGAAGCAGACGGGGACGCAAGCAAGCTGGGAGGAGGGGAGGAGGTTTCCATGGACGCTCTGGAGATTTCGCAGCCTGTCCTGGAGTCTACAGTCCTTGGTGACACCCTGTTCCAGTCATGCATGGAGAGATCGGACGGAGATCAAGATTACATGTGAGATTCTTTTCTCTGTTTATCCCTGTCTGTTTATTTCTCTCTATCTCTCTCTCTCTCTCTCTCTCTCTCTCTCTCTCTCTCTCTCTCTCTCTCTCTCTCTCTCTCTCTCTCTCTCTCTCTCTCTCTCTCTCTCTCTCTCATGCATGCACGCAGACACACACAGACACACACACGCTCACTATTTTCTCCCCCCCCCCCCCTCACCCCTTCATAATTGGTATGGGAAAAAGATACATTTTGGAAATTCTTCAACATCCTGAGTTCTAAAATAAATTCACTGAACAGATGAAAGAATTCTTTTTAGAAAGTAGTTATCTGTTATTTTCTTTCATACATTACTATGATTAGTGTTTTGTTTTGTTTTCATATATTTGAATAATAAACCTCAGTGTTAACAGTCACCCTTCCTGATTGAATTTCAGTGTTCAGCCTCTGGACCAAGGCAAGGAGTACCACGTGTCGGTATCCCCAGCAGGCAGGCCCGACTCATTTTACGTCGTCCAAGTGTCCTCCAAGGGTCTACTCGATACTCTCGCCGATGACATTGAAGCGGAGGTTATAGAAAAAGAAGAGGCGGATGAGGCTAGCGAGCAGTTGACCGTGGGTAGCCCATGCCTGGTTCTGAACAAGACTACCTCGAAATGGGTCCGTGGGCAGGTGAAATCCTCAGGGGATGAGTACAAGGTGAGTTGCTTGCTTTTGATTGACTGACAGAGATGTGTGTGTATCCGTTCCACTCTCAACAACCTAACTACCAGAGGAGAAGCAGCATGTGTGTGTAGATTGATTGCTCTTACTCCTATACCTGTGACAGTAAAAAGAAACACTTTTTGTCTGTCAAACGTTAGAGTTGAACATGACTTGTGTTTTGCACTTGCTTTTGTTTATCTCTAAAACTATGCATGGGATGTCCCAATATCTCAGAACTTCAGTGTGATATTTTTGGCTTGGCCATGTAAATTGTAAGAAAGAGTCAGAAATGGCATGTTAAATTGTAAAAATCTGATTCCTCAGACCTGTTCTGTACTTTCATTTCAGTGCTTTTCCTGGATGAGCAAGAAAGAATTAAAAAAAAAAAGGATGCAAGTCGCTTGTTCATTTCAATGCTTGCTATTCTCTCGGGTCCCAGGAGAATGTTTCAGAGTAACTTTCTCTATTTCACATGTATGCATTTAGAGCGCTTACTTCCCTTTGTTAATTAGATCTGGATGAGCAAAGTTTGCCTTGCCCTGACTGTGCGTGGTTGTATTGTTTCAGGTGTTGTGCGTGGACACGGGGTGTGTTGTGAATGTTGGGAAGTACTGTACTTTCATTCTTGTGCTTTTCCACGATGAGCAAAGTTTGCCCTACCTCTTGCCCTGACTGTGCGTGGTTGTATTGTTTCAGGTGTTGTGTGTGGACTCGGGGTGTGTTGTGGATGTTGGGAAAGAGAGCGTGAGGGAGCTGCCACTCAGACTGTTGGACACACCTGCACAAGCCGTCCTGTGCTGCCTGGCTGATGTTGTACCCGTGGAGGAGCAGTGGTGTGATAGTGCTCTCTCGTTCTTCACAGGTGACTCTTTTTTTCTTTCATTTAATTTCATTTACTTTATTATCCCAATGCTGGGAAATTCAGGTCGCTTCCTCCCAGTGGAAAGCTAGCAGCAACAAGAGTTGCGCTACCCAGCCTTTAAGATGCATTTCTACTACTGTAGATCTCATTCAGTTGGACATTGAGCTTTTGCGATGTTGGTACATGTGTACTCTTAGTCACGCACCTGGCACAACCATTCAATAGAGCACGGTCAAATATGAGCAACAAAAAAATGCTCCTTATAGTCCAGAAAGTATGGCACATGTACTTAAACACGTCACGGCCAATCCGGCCTCTCCCATAATGCAACAGAAAAAGGGGCGGGGCTTAGCAAAAATAGCACAACGCGTGGCACGCGATGTAAACACGAACAGGCCAAAGTGCACTGGGGACGCGGGGGCATCAGGGCGCTCTAATAAATCAGCTTCAATGTTTTTGTCAATAAAAAAAGCACAAGATAGTGTCCACAAGCTCTTTGTTTGGATTTCCTTCTCCCAAAAATGTTTTAACCTTTTGAACTTGGGCGTAAATAAGATCAATTTCCTCTCTCTCACCGCTAAACTGAATTTTACCATCTGGCTTTCTGTCTGTGCGAGCAGCATTTCTTCTTTTAACAGCTTCTTCAGAGTTTTTCACATATTTTCGTTTCTGAACATTTGTGATATCTTGCATATTGATTGCGTATTTTTTTTATATAAATTTACAATACAATTGAACTTTCACACAGAGAACCTTTGTGTCAAAGAAATCAGTCACACAGAGAGAAACAGAATAACAATGTCAAGGCTGTAGATGTCAGGCTAGTCAAACGGACAAAATGAAACTTAGTCTTGGTTGCTGTAACTCAGTCACCGCTATGATGGTACTTTCGCTGATATTGCAGAAAAACAACACAGAATCAGCCAAAACCGCGAACAATAAACAAGTTTAGTACGTCACAACGTCAATGAACAGAATTCTCGAGTCAATTTTTGCATCAGACTCTGACTAAGTGAGTGGGGCAAGCGTCAAACACCACTAAAATGAGGAGGGAAATCTTGGCGCATTTTTTTGGCGGAATACTTGAACAAACCAATCATTTTCAAACTGACCAAGGACAAAAACAGGCTTGTGAACCGAATGGTGAGGGGGGAGGGTACCTCAAAATGTGTGGGTGATGATTTAACATCACCAGTCCATTGCTGCAGTCTTAGTATAGTAGCTCCACCGACCACTGTCCCCTCCCCCCTCCCGTTCGTTCCCCCTTTCAACCCCCTACCACCTTGGAATAAACTGCAGAAGACCATTTGCATATCCTGGATTCTTCCATTTGTGTTGCCAGGGGCGACCCAAGATCCGAGTCCCGTTGTGTCCCATGTCCACTTAGAACAAACCGAGTTTAGATTACCCCTTTCTGTTTTGAAAGTAAACTTGCCCATCCTGTGAGGCACTTTCAGGGACAGTAATACTAATTATAGTTAGCGGGACGACCATGTAGACGAAGTCAACGGTGATAATCTGCGTAGTGTATACGCATACTTTGGAACACGGTCTGTTATTCCACCCAGCGAGAGCCTCTAACACAATCAGTGTTGTCGACAGCTGAAGGCGGGAAGACCTGAGTGTTTCACATTCCAACATCCGATGGTGATAGTAACTTAGTAAGGGCTAGGCTGCGGTCTGTAAGCTGTATTGCACTGACATCTCTTTCTGTCTGTGGAAATAAATGGCGAAATTTGATTTAACACTTCTCAACATTAACAGTGACCAGGAGAACGCAATAAGGAGACTATTTACTGAGAATCAGTGGCCATTTGAAACTCGAAGGTGTGTAATAAAAGATTCGACTTGTGTACCAAGAGGTGCTGTGCCATCATCGTGTGACCTCGATACAGAGGCTGTCTCTCGTGTGTGTAGTACCGTTAGGGTGCAGACGTGGTTATCTGATCCTGGAGGCGATGGTGAAAGCGGAGACACGGGTCCTAGTACAGGGCTCTCCTCTGGGGTAGGCCAGTGTGCCTTTTGTTTTTGCAGCCCTTGTGTGACAAATCATCGCCAGAGGTGGCTAGGTACAGGCCAATTGCCACACCGCAGGAATTCCGGCGTTAGAAAAGTACTCTACAAGAAGTATTGGTCCATGCTAGACCGACGCGGTGCTTGGAATTGTGCATTGTACTTGGCGAAAAAGACGTCTTCCTTACATCAAGACAATCCAACACGGGTAAACATTAACCGAGAAATGATGCCCGACTGTGTGCTCAAATTAGTGAGAGAGCTTTATCCCAACCCCACAGGAATACCCTATCAAGGCCACAACTGGTGGTAAAGGTTAGTTGCATTTCTTTCTTCATATCCGATGTAACAAATACACATGCACCTGAGACAGCATGTTCTGGAACCAAATTGCCGCATGCCACGTGTTTTGCTATTTTTGGAACGCATGGTGTAAATCTGTGACGTCGGAGAGTGTTGACTCCGCCCTTTTCTTTGAACAAGATCCCCATTGAAATGTTTGTTTACAAATATCTTCTTTATTATGGAGAATTAACCTTATCTAAGCGCATAGGGCGGTAAATGTGTGAAAACCAGCTGTGTGAACAAAAAATCTGACACCGTAACTCATGCTTAACTGAGATATTAAAGAAAATGTAGGAGCAGTATTTGTCCGTTGCCTGCAAGAGGTTTGAAATGATTTGCCAACGCAGAAGGTCAGGCTCCTTATATACTCCTGCCGGGCCTTTAAACAGAACATTCTCTGCTTTTTCTTTAATTTTGTAAAGCTCTAAGTATTTTTGTGGTGGCAACCACCCCAACGCTCTCACTAACGTTCAACATTCAACATAGAGGAGTGAGGAACAAAGACCAGCACTCATTGTTGTGCTTGATAAACTTGTTTCAGATTTCATAAGCAACAGTCCTCTCAAGCTGACCATGTCTGACTTATCGCCGGACCGTGAGAAGTACAAGGTGACCTTGAGCGACGAACTGTCTGAGAGTGGCGGGGACCTGACAACAAACCAGATGGGAAATGAGCCATCTGTGAATCGCACCCTGGTAGAGCTAGGCTATGCTGAGGCAGTGTCAGGTTCTCCTCTGGACGTTGAACTTCAGGTCGAAAGGACGATCAATGATCCTGACCAGGTGGACCAGATGGGTGAGGGTGTTGACTTTTTTTTTTACATGTTTTTTTTTCTTCTCATGTGTGTGGTTTCTGTTGTGTTTTGTTACTAGTTTTCTGTGTGCCAGGCATGGTACTCTTCCGCCGATCGGCGGAAATCCGCCAAAAACGAAAATAAAAAAAAAATAAAAAAAATAAATAAATAAAAATTTTTAAAAAAATAAAAAAAATCCGCCCATTCACTTGAGATTATTATTTTTTCTTACTCAAGCCTTGTTATCTTTCACTTATATCCCTCTCAGCTTCAAGGAGAGGGCACTAAACACATTTGAATTAGTAAAAAATCGTCAGCTTCAGGCGGGGGGGTGCCCCCTGACCCCCACAAAGGGCGCTGCCCCTTGACCCCTCCAGGGGGCTTACGCGGCCCCCTGGACCCCCGGCTTTATTTCAGCTGAAACTGCCATTCCTTCAGTACCATGCCTGGTGTGCGTCAGAGATACAGACAAGCATGTGTACGTTTTCATGGTTGATACAAGTACAGTGTTGTCCCCAGACTCGGAAGAAAGTAGGTCAGTTGGATCTGGATTCAAAATGTACACGTCCAAATGTCCAGGCTATAACAAAAAAAGTTTTGGTGAGAAAACCAACATGACAAAACGAATATAGACAGTCAATGCCTGAGGTCAGATCAAAAAAGTATTCGTTGGTGACCATTGACAGAGGAGGCCTTAGAACAACACTGCATGTGTCCACATGCTTGTACATGTTCTTTTTCCCCCTAAAACATGCTCACTCTCTCTCTCTCTCTCTCTCTCTCTCTCTCTCTCTCTCTCTCTCTCTCTCTCTCTCTCTCTCTCTCTCTCTCTCTCTCTCTCTCTCTCTCTCTCTCTCTCTCACACCTTCTCTTGTAGTTGTGGAGCATTCTTCACTAATGTTCTTTTATCTTCCGTGTAGTTGTTTTTGAATAACAAAGTGTGTTTTAACATTTGTTCAGTCTAAGATAAATTTACATATCAGTGATAACAGACTAAGCAGCAGTATTGCAACTACACTTGGAGACATGGTCAGCCTCTAGTTTCAGACTTCAAAAAGGATACACTAAAAGAATACACACCAGCTGCTGTGACACAGAATTTTACGCTATTTTCAGAATCATCATTCTCTGAAGTTGTGTGCCAGCGTGAGAATTCTCTTGGCGAGAACAGTGCGGCAGAGGATGACGACACAGAACAGGAGCGTGACGAGATGGACGCTTCAGGGGACGCCACTAAGGCCTTGCAGACAGAATCAGAGGAAGGTAAGACTATGATATGCTTACTGATGTTTTGGACTTTAGTGTTAAAATGCAGGACGTTTTGGGTGTGGGAGAGTTGTCGAACAGGTATATAGATCTTATTGTTATGGTAAATTGACTGCTGGAAGAATTTGTTGAGAACAAAATCATAACATATAACGTAAAACAATAAGAGCAAAACTGAGTAAAATGGTCTCCAGGGGGAGGCAATCATTTTGCTGCAATTCAAATGGCAATGTACGTACAGCAGTTGTATCCTTTGTCATAGTATTGATTTTTTCATGATACTGTAGCAGAAAACGTACCTGATAGGTATCGTGGCAGTTAAAGAGTTAATCAAGCAGATTTTTTGTCTCCCTGTTCAGTTAACTCTGCAGCTGACATTTAAAACGCATAGATCATTTTATCAGATGTTAGCGTTCAGGAGCAAGAAGAGCTAAGCAAACAGAATCAATGTAAATGCATGCAAGTTGCATGGAGGGATTTTAGTGAAAACGTGTTTGAGCCAAGTCTGTCACATTTTGACATAAACGTGTGGTGTGATTCTGAAACAACAAATAAACCAATGAGCTTTCTCGCTTTTTTTTTTCACCAATAGTTTTCTGCTTATCCAACTGTAGTTGCACTGATGATTTTCTAATTACTGGAGTTGTCTTTCTTCACAGATGCAAAGTAATGTGAGTATTTGAGTGCCGTGTGGGTTCACTTATTTATCTTCACACACCTTGAATGTGACTCCATCCATGTAGAGTTGTGGTGGGCTTCACTTGTGAATGCGTGGTTTTTGTGGCATAGGTTTTCTTTGTTTGGAGAGAAAACTTGCTTCAGCTTCTGTGCGTAGAACTCAGCTGTATCATTCTCTGCATTGTAGAAAACAATGGTTGGTACATGTAGTTTTTTACTCACTTTAGTAAACGGGATAGTGTTTGTACTGATGAGTGTTCGGCCTGCCGCACAGCTGTAGATGAACAAATTAATGTTGAGGTTTTCTGGGATGTTGTTGAACCGAGATTTTTGAAACTGTGCAACATTTTTAATGTTTGATAGACTTGAAGACATGCCCCTAATCTGGTTGACCTTTCATCAATTTTTAAGGTCATGATCAAGTTCAGTTCAAAAACAGAAAATTATCGTTTTCTCAAATTTTATTAAAGCCAGCACTCTGAAACTTTGTACACTTTCAAAGTTTGATGACAACCAGGCATGCAGCAAGCTTGGTGGATCCCAGTTGAATTTCAAGGTCACCGTAGGGTCATTTTTGGGTGAACAAAAAATAGAACATTATCCATTTTCTCCGATGTTTTTGATGGTAGAGCTTTGAAACTGTTCCCACTTTCATGGTTTAATGACCTCCAGATATGTTTCAAGTCTGGTTGACCTTCATCAATTTTCAAGGTCTTAGCGGGGACAAATTCAGATAAGAAGATGAGAAAAGAATAATTTTCTTGAACAATTTTGAAACCAGGGCTTTGACACAATTATGGGGTCTCATGACCTCTAGACATGACCAAAGTCTGACTGATCCTGTTGAAATTTAAGGTCAAGGAAGTTATTATAGAGCTAGAGCAGGAGTTGGTCTACTTTTGTTTCATATTATGCATGACGAAGGTGGGTTGTACAAGCACTACCTTTTCTTGTTTTTGCGCATTTTCATTCTTTTAACCATATCATAGAAAACATGTTCTGGTAGTTATTTTACATGTCATTTTCATGCATGTAATCACATGCACATGGAATGTTATTTTACCTTTGAGCGGTTCTGCAAAATGCTGTTATCGTCACTTCTGAAAATCTGCTGTCTTCGTTTTCACAGTCATTGTTCGTGTAATTCTGACTGGCAGCATGTGCAGTCTTTCTGAATTTCTTGTATATTCTTCATAATTTTCTACATTTGTAAATCTGCTTTGCGCAATAGTCTGACTCTATAACCATTGGAAAAAAAGTTGTATAGCTGTTGTTTTTCCTGTGCTTTTTTACTTTGTTTCACTTGTGTTGTTATGTCTTTGTTTTTTTTAGCAACACCTGTTTCGTAGTTGTTTCTTGTTGTGTTACTTTGTGTGTAAATGTACTGGTTGTCACGTGCACAGAATTTTGAGGTGGTTGGGTTTTTAAAAGCTTTACTCTCTGTATCAAAACTCTTGCTTTCTAGTCTAGATTTCCTTTCATGATTGCCGTGGTTTGTGTTTCCTTTCTTTTATGGCACAGTCACATACTCGATAACAAAGAAGAAAACTACTTTTTTACCCATCTTGGTGCAGTTCTATTGCGAATTTGCTGCTATCTATATGAAGTTAAAGGCACAGTGTGCCTTCGGCAAACCATCACAGATACTGTCAGGCTTTTACACACAGTACAAATATCTTCCATTTGAACGCTCACCAAACGGGAACATCCTAGGTGCGCTACGTAAAGAGCGAGCAATTTTCAAAGAATTAATTTTTGCGGATTGTGTCAGAGACAATCGGACCGTGGTGCGTTTTGGCGCTAGACCTAACTTTTAAAATCTAAATAATAAATTGACAGCTCGTTACACAAACATTTTAAATCATAAAAGAATTCTTTTTTTCATCAAGACAAGATCAGTACTATTCGAAGTTTTGAAAGTTTGAAAAAAGAAACGCCCGGAAGCAGGGTCACGCAAGGTCGTGGTTCTCGTAGCAGACGACGGTTTATGTCATCGCCAGTTCCTCTGAACAGTCAAAAGCCATCGCGAGAGTTCTTGTGAACCACAGCCGTTTGTTTCGTGCATAGTAAGAGGTACATAATAACGTGCTATTGCAGATAAGCTCACAGCGAGTCGCATTCAAATGACTAACTGACGACTGCATTGTGAAAAAGGGAAACTTGATCACACGGGTTCACGATGGCTCAGGGGTAAGATAAACCACGCAAAAATAAATTCTTTGAAAATTGCTCGCTCTTTACGGAGGGCACCTAGGATGTTCTCAAGCGGTGAGTGTTTAAATGAAAGGGTGTTTGTACTGTGTGTAAAAGCCTGACAGTATCTGTGATGGTTTACGGGAGGCTTACTGTGCCTTTCACAAACTGAAATGGTGTTCTCCATATTTATATGAAATTAGATGTAATTTAGAATAACATTTTTGGCTCACGTAAGTGTAGCCTATGCGATCGTAACTTTGTCTGTCTGTGCGTGTGTATGTCTGTGGTAGAAACTCTAACATTTGAAGACGTCACATTACATTGACGTCACATTATGACGTAAGAGGGTTAGACGTCACGCGAAGGAAGTACTGACAGTCTCGGTCATTATTATTTTGAGCGCGCCGAGACTAGTTGGCAGTCGTGTCCTTGTAACATGCAGACAGACAGATCTAGATCTAGTGTCTCACTTTCTTGCACAGTTTCACCTATGCTCTTTCTGTGTGTGTGTGTGTGTGTGTGTGTGTGTGTGTGTGTGTGTGTGTGTGTGTGTGTGTGTGTGTGACGGAGTGATTGAGTTTGTGTTACTGTTTGTCGATTTCTTACGTGAGCCTTGATGGCTTCGCCTCTTGTTAATTAAAGCTCTGCTGTGCCCACACATTTCCAGAAAAATAAGTACATGTAGCCAGATATCGCGGTCACACAGTGAGAATTACTCCAGAATTAATTGTGTGTGAGATACTATGAGAAAAGCAGTAAGTTTTGAAGGTTACAAAACCAGATACAGCAGTGACCAGCGTAATAGCAACTTATAGCTTTCAGGCATGGGAATTGTCCGCCGATTTTTTTTTTTTATTCCGCCGAAAAAGCAAAAGTGTCCGCCGAAAAAATAAAGGGGGGAGGCACACAAAAAAAGCACCGGTTACTTTTGCCTTTGCGCAAAAGCCCGCGAAAACTTTCCGTACTTTGTTCACGCACTGCTACCGCCCGCCTCAGTTACTTGAACTTTTATGTTTGAAAGTAAACCAGATTGCACAGATTGTGTTACAAGTTACATTTTCCTGTTTGTCTCAACAGATCAATTTTTTAACAAATTTAAACCATATAATACATGTATATATTTTTTTTCTTCAAAAAAGCAAAAATTGGTACTAAAAACTTTGATTCTAAAAACAGAATTTAATGACAAACTTGGAGCTCAGATGACGCCAGATTGCACCATCTGGGTTCTTTGGAGAATTTTTTTTCCGGGGGGGCATGTGCCGTCGACTTGACGCTTCGCGTCTTCAGTTATACATTTTCAGCCTCTTTTACAATTTTCAATTCCCATGCCTGAGCTTTAGAGGATACAGATCAGTTAACTTCCAGATTAAATCTGTGTGTGTGTGGTTTAAATCAGCAAAACCTATGAGATATTTCTTTCATGAATTTTCAAAGTTAAGAAGAAATAAAAGAAAAACATTGCGTTAGTGCATCAATCTTACAAGGTCTCCAAGATGTGTTCTGTTTTTACATTTAGTCAAGTTTTGACTAAATGTTTTAACGTAGAGGGGGGAATCGAGACGAGGGTCGTGGTGTATGTGCGTGTGTGTGTCTGTCTGTGTGTGTGTCTGTGTGTGTGTGTGTGTGTGTGTAGAGCGATTCAGATTAAACTACTGGACCGATCTTTATGAAATTTGACATGAGAGTTCCTGGGTATGAAATCCCCGAACGTTTTTTTTCATTTTTTTGATAAATGTCTTTGATGACGTCATATCCGGCTTTTCGTGAAAGTTGAGGCGGCACTGTCACGCCCTCATTTTTCAACCAAATTGGTTGAAATTTTGGTCAAGTAATCTTCGACGAAGCCCGGACTTCGGTATTGCATTTCAGCTTGGTGGCTTAACAATTAATTAATGACTTTGGTCATTAAAAATCTGAAAATTGTAAAAAAAAAAAAAGTTTTATAAAACGATCCAAATTTACGTTCATCTTATTCTCCATCATTTGCTGATTCCAAAAACATATAAATATGTTATATTTGGATTAAAAACAAGCTCTGAAAATTAAAAATATAAAAATTATTATCAAAATTAAATTGTCCAAATCAATTTAAAAACACTTTCATCATATTCCTTGTCGGTTCCTGATTCCAAAAACATATAGATATGCTATGTTTGGATTAAAATCACGCTCAGAAAGTTAAAACGAAGAGAGGTACAGAAAAGCGTGCTATCCTTCTCAGCGCAACTACTACCCCGCTCTTCTTGTCAATTTGACTGCCTTTGCCGTGAGCGGTGGACTGACGATGCTACGAGTATACGGTCTTGCTGCGTTGCATTGCGTTCAGTTTCATTCTGTGAGTTCGACAGCTACTTGACTAAATGTTGTATTTTCGCCTTACGCGACTTGTTTTTTTTTTACTTTCGTCAGATATTCTGTCTGTTGTTATTCTTTTTCTTCTTATTTCAACTTGGAAAGTGTATTGTTAGGAAGTGCGCTCATCAATAACTTTTTAATGATTTTCAGGACAAGCTTTACAAAGCCAAAGTGAGACCAACGGAGAAGATGTCATTGGTTCTTCCAGAACACGAGGCATTGTTGCCCCTGACACAGAAGAGAACGGTTTAACGGATGAATCGGCAAACATCACCATCTTACAGCCTTCGAATGATGTCACCAATGAAGAGACCTTTGATGCAATGGAGAATTTGGACTCGGTGGAGTCAGGTGCTACAGGAAACGAGGAAGCAGAGGGTGGGGAGAGGAATGCTAAAAACGGGGAAAAGGATATTGAAGGAGGGAAAGAGAAAAGAGGAGATGGGGCCGAAAGCGGCGACGAGGAGTATTTTGATGTCGACAGTGTTTTGCAAAATGTTGACGTTGGTGCTTCTGTTTGTTGTAACCATGTCAAACCAAAGACTTATTCTGAGATAGTTTCTGATTTTGTTGATTCTTTGAAATTGAATGTTGCTGTTTCTGGTGTGGCAGATTCTAGTGATTTTCTTGTTGAAAGTAATGCTTCTACCAAAGTAGTGGGTGACCTTGATGATAAAGATGCCAGTATTGTTGATGCCGGAGACGGGAATAACATCATTCGTGAAGAACTCGCAGACGAAGAAGAGCTGGGAGTTGATCTTGAAGGGCATGTTGAAGAGGAGGCGAAGGATGACAGTCTTGAAGAACGGGCAGGACTTGTAGAACCTGCAGGTGAACATGTTGAGCTGGCAACAGATTTCAGCTCAAAGAATGCAGTGGAAAGTGTTGAGAAGATAGCAGAAGAAGATGATGAATATGAACAGGTAGAAAATGGAAGAGAAATGATGGATAGCGAACAGCATGATTTTGGGGAAGAGGAGGAGGAGAAGGATAATCTATCTCAAGCCATGGGGGAACAGGAGACAAGGTTTACAGGAAAAAAGAATGAACAGCAGGTACAAAGCAGCATGGAGCTTGGAGAAGTAATGAAAAATGGCTCTGAAGATGAACAAACTCTTGACTTCCAAGAAAAGAAAATGGACGAGATGTTTGAGAACCAGCATCCGGATGATCCAACCAAATCCACTGGAATCCTCACAGCTAATACTGAATCAGCACAACCTACCACTGCGGATGACCATGAAAGTGGGAAGAATATGAACCAAGAGTCTGAAATGTTTAGGGCCTGCAGCATCAGCCACACTGAAGAAGTTGATCAGCACAGTTCTTTCTCAGAGAAAGATGCCAGTGAGTTCCCCTTGCCATGTTCTTCTGACGAGGGCCTGGACGGTTCCTTCCGACTGGAGAAGCATGACGCTGCCAAGTTTCTGTCAGCTTTGAGCGTGCCTCTACCCCCGTCACCCTTGAGTGTGCCTCGACCACTGTCACCCTGGAGTGTGCCTCTACCCCCATCACCCTTGTGTGTGCCTCGACCACTGTCACCCTGGAGTGTGCCTCTACCCCCATCACCCTTGACTGTGCCAATCTCAGAGGACTTTGAGACCGAACCTGCAGGCACTAGCTCTCCCAGACTTTCTCTTTCGTCTGAAGCCCTCAGTCTGGAGAAGCATGACGCTGCAAAGTTTCTGTCAGCTTTGAGCGTGCCTCTACCTCTGTCACCCTTGAGTGTGCCTCTACCAATCTCAGATGACTTTGAGACCGAACCTGCAGGCACTAGCTCTCCCAGACTTTCTCCTTGTTCTGAAGCCTTCAGTCTGGAGAAGCATGACGCTGCCAACTTTCTGTCAGCTTTGAGCGTGCCTCTACCCCCGTCACCCTTGACTGTGCCAATCTCAGATGACTTTGAGACCGAACCTGCAGGCACTAGCTCTCCCAGACTTCCTCCTGGTTCTGAAGCCTTCAGTCTGGAGGGGTCAGGGGAAGCTGAAGTTCAAAAATCAGGAGATGGTGTAGCTGAAAGTACAGAAGAAGATGATGAGCTGGAAGCTACAGAAGAAGGCATTGGACTTGAAGGTACAGTAGAATCACAACCCTGCAGTAAGCTTGGAACTGAGGCTGATAATGATGAGGAAGAAGACACTGACAAACAGGCCAAGGACTCCGACGCTCTCTCCACCAGTACTTCAGATCTTGTGGATGAGGCTGAAGATGTTGGAGAAGAAGAAGACACTGACAAACAGGCCAAGGCCTCCGAAGCTCTCTCCACCAGTACTTCAGATCTTGTGGATGAGGCTGAAGATGTTGGAGAAGAAGAAGACGGTGACAAACAGGCCAAGGCCTCCGAAGCTCTCTCCACCAGTACTTCAGATCTTGTGGATGAGGCTGAAGATGTTGGAGAAGAAGAAGACGGTGACAAACAGGCCAAGGCCTCCGAAGCTCTCTCCACCAGTACTTCAGATCTTGTGGATGAGGCTGAAGATGTTGGAGAAGAAGAAGACACTGACAAACAGGCCAAGGCCTCCGACGCTCTCTCCACCAGTACTTCAGATCTTGTGGATGAGGCTGAAGATGTTGGAGAAGAAGAAGACGGTGACAAACAGGCCAAGGCCTCCGAAGCTCTCTCCACCAGTACTTCAGATCTTGTGGATGAGGCTGAAGATGTTGGAGAAGAAGAAGACGGTGACAAACAGGCCAAGGCCTCCGAAGCTCTCTCCACCAGTACTTCAGATCTTGTGGATGAGGCTGAAGATGTTGGAGAAGATGCAGACCAGCAGGCAGGAGACTCGGAGTCCCTGTCGGCCAGTGCTTCCGGAGATCTCTTGGACACCCAGCTGACTGCGGAGGACGTTGAGAAGGTGGCTGCCCAGCTGGAGAGCATGGCTGTGCTGGAGTTGCGGCATCTCGAGGTGGAGGAGGCTGAGGAGTACAGAGAAGAACTGGCTCAGATCATCAGTGAGTACGGTGACAGCATCGAACCTGACGAAACGGCCTCCGACAAAACCCTGCCCAGCAATGGCGACGAAGTTGCAGTTGATGAAGTTCTTTCCAGTATGGGCTGTGAGATAACGCCTGCTGAAAGTATTACCAGTACCGGCAATGAAACTGCCTCTGACAAAACCCATCCCTGCAACAGCGAGGAAGCAACAGTTGAGAAGATTCTTTGCAGTACTGGCAGTGGACTAACACCTGATAAAAGCTTTGCCAGCTCAGGCGACAAAATGGAATCCAACACAACCCTGTCCCGTCCAGCTGATGAGAAAGAGAAGGCTGAAGCGATCGCAGAGGCTGACATTTCAGAAGAAGACGCAGAGAAACCACCACAGATGGTGTTATCCAAGGTTGAAGAGCACTCGCAGCGCACAGCTGAATGAAGCGGCAAGGGAACGATGAAGAAATAATGGGACCTCCAAGGTCAGAGCTCAGATTTGGTGAACAGTGGGGACTGATAGTGTTGGTGAACATGGATTTAAGTCTATGAGAGAAGCTTTTAAGTTTCAACAGAAGACGGAACTTGAAAATCAGCTTTGCATTCTCTTTTTCTCGGTTTTTTGTCATTGACATTATGAAGTTGGTTGTGCTCAAGAGGGTAAAAATGCTTAGAAAAATGTTTTTAAAAAATCCACAAAAAGCAAAAACTACAAACTCAAAATGGGAATCAAGTAAATTAGGCCTTTCTTGACAAGGAGGAGGGGGTGGGGGTAAGAGTGAGATAGGATAATGTTCAACGATACCGTCAGTCCAATAATTAGTCAAATGTTGTCAAAGCAGATTAATAATATTATTTTACCTCCATGTTTAGAAACTGCTTTGTATGTTTATGCTATGATTGTAGTCAGTATTCTGTAAAGGGATAAGTTTATAAAAAAAAACTTTATGCAAAATAGAGTTGAAGATGTACATTTTGTAAATATGCAGATTGCATTATGCATCGGGCTGCATTCTGGATTTAAGATCCTTGGTTTTTGACTTCTCTGTGTGCGCTCCGATTTGTACAGTTATTAAATTTGGTTAGTTTCTGTTTGAAAACAATAAGTTTTGTTACCTACAGAAGTATTTGTTTGTTTGAGTTGGGTTTCTTTGAAAGTGCTGTTTTTCAGTCAGCGTAATGGCTTTGTCATCTGGAGAACCATGTGTTTTGGTTTGATTTGATTGCTATGGAAACACTGTTTATGTGTACAAATGACTTATCTGTACATGCGATTGGATGGTTTTTTAATTTTTTTTTAATGGTGAATTTTGAAAAGTTACCTCTTATGATGTTTTGCTGAACTTGTCAAAGCATATCTTCTTCTTCTTCTTGTCGATCACTCAGATGGTCAAAGCATATGACAGAACTCTTAAAAGTCTGACCCCCCGAAAAATGCTTATTCTTTTCAAAACCAGCTCTGCCCTACACTCGCTTGATTATTCACTTGCTTGGTCATTGCTTTGTTGGTTGGACACCATTCGGATAAAACCAGGAATTTTATAAATAAATTCCAGACAAAAACATGTTCCAACTGAGGAAATGCGGCTATTTGCCTGTGAGACTTGGTGTATTTTGAGTGTTTCACTCAACTGTGACAGTGACCACCCATGCTAATTCTTGTCCATGCGGGTGGTCAGTCTGTTTGACAGTTTGAGTTGGATTGCTGTTTATTTGGCCGGTGACTGTGTTTTCTTTGAAAGTGATATTTGGGAGAAGTATCCTTACCCGGATGGGTAGGGGGAAAAATCCCAGTGATTTCTTTTCTTTTCTTTTAATGTAGTTAACATTAGTAGTGAAGGACCTTTTTGAGATTTTTGGAGCATTTGCATGTACTTTCATTACAGAAAAGAGTGCTGATTTGTATGGAGAAAAATAAATGTATTTAGGTTTTTGGTGCGATGACGTTTGAAAGAATATTTGTTCTCGTTAGCTTGGAAAGCCTCACACATGAAAAAATTATACATTATAATATGCTTTAAATCTCTTCATTTTTGGCTGCATATCTTCAGCCTTAGTATTTCATTGTTGTGTGTTTCTTGTTCTTTGGTTTTGATACTTCTCTGAGAAATGTTGATAGTAAATGTCACAAAAGGAGAGGATTTTTCTTTTCTAAAAAAATTGTCTTCTAATCAACGGGCTGCTATGAATGAAACGTTCGATGTGGGGAAGTTTCCGCAGCCTGTACTTCTAAGTGCAACTAATTTTGTTGTATGCTTTAGACCATATTGCTTTGTGAAGATAAATGGTAGTTTTTTTCCAAGCTGAAACTACTTTTGTATGATATATGCTTTAGACCATATTGCTTTGTGAAGATTAGTGGTACGTTTTTTGGGTTTTTTTTTACTTCAAAGGAGCCCATCAAGCTATAACTTCTTTTATATGTTGAATGTTTCCAAATGTAATTTTCGGGTGACACATATATTGCACTACAATTGAATTGACGTGGATTTTTATGCTTTTTGGTGTCGATTTATTGTAGTGTTATGAAGTGAAATATTTAGTTTTTGTAACTGTGTAAAGAAGTTGGTATTCACTTCATAAACAATCAAGAGAAATAAGTGGTACTTCAAAATACAACTGGGAGATTTGCAAGCGCAGAGAAAGGCGGATACTTTTGCTCTTGTAAGAGTTTTGTGCTGTCTTCATAGAGTTCAGAAATACATATTGTTGCAGTTTGGAGTTCCCACCGCGGGTTAGGGGTAGTCCCATATTGTTTGGGACGAGAAAGAATTTACCCGATGCTACCCAGCATGTCGTAAGAGGCGACTAACGGTTCTGTTTCTCCTTTTACCCTTGTTAAGTGTTTCTCGTATAGAATATAGTCAATGTTTGTAAAGATTTTAGTCAAGCAGTATGTAAGAAATGTTATGTCCTTTGTACTGGAAACTTGCGTTCTCCCAGTAAGGTCATATATTGTACTACGTTGCAAGCCCCTGGAGCAATTTTTTGATTAGTGCTTTTGTGAACAAGAAACAATTAACAAGTGGCTCTATCCCATCTCCCCCCTTTCCCCTATTCCATCTCCCCCCTTTCCCCGTCGCGATATAACCTTGAATGGTTGAAAACGACGTTAAACACCAAATAAAGAAAGCAGTTTGGAGTTTGTAATTCTTGAAGAGAAGTTGCTGTTTTTTTGTGTGGAGCTGTTGGCTCCTTATGACAGTATTTTTCAAGTCACTTTCTTTAGAGTGTTCTTAGCTTAGTGTGCATATTTTTCTCAAATAAAGTTCTCTTCCATTTTGGTTTTTAACCAAAAATGCTGATGACGTTTTTCTTTAATTTCTTTCTTTCTTATTTTTAATTACATTATTAAATAGTAGGGGTACTATGTATGACCATACAGTTTTGATTTATTTGTAAGTAGATTGTCATTCATTTGGTTACATTGCTTTTGTTTTTTTGCGATTAAAAAAATCCATTGATTAAAAGATGGAAACAATCTGTTTTGTATTTTGTAACTTTTGTAGATTGAGAAAATGCATGGCAAATTTAAGAAATATGTTCTCTGTGTGTGTGTGTGAGGGAGACAAAGAAAGAGAATTTCACCAACTGATAATCAGATTCTGAAAAAAGAATTGTTTTGGACACCCCCGCGGGTTAGGGGGAAGCATTTACCCGATGCTCCCCAGCATGTTGTAAGAGGCGACTAACGGATTCTGTTTCTCCTTTTACCCTTGTTAAGTGTTTCTTGTATAGAATATAGTCAATTTTTGTGAAGATTTTAGTCAAGCAGTATGTAAGAAATGTTAAGTCCTTTGTACTGTGAACTTGCATTCTCCCAGTAAGGTAATACATTGTACTACGTTGCAAGCCCCTGGAGCAATTTTTTGATTAGTGCTTTTGTGAACAAGAAACAATTGACAAGTGGCTCTATCCCATCTCCCCCCTTTCCCCGTCGCGATATAACCTTGAACGGTTGAAAACGACGTTAAACACCAAATAAAGTAAAGTATAACCTTCGTGGTTGAAAACGACGTTAAACACCAAATAAAGTAAAGTAAAGTATTGTTTTGGACAGATGATAGAATGAAAAAAATATTGTTACTGAATTGTCGCTTCCAAAATGAACAAATCAAAACATCCACAAGTACCTCGACCTATTGTTCTTTATAACGAACAAAGAAGATGCATACATGAACAAAAGGGACAAAAATAGATTGTTACTGAATTGTCGCTTCCAGAATGAACATATCAAACTGATCAAATCACTCGCAAAATGCAAATGAAACTTGCAATTTCTGGATTTGCACTATCTGTATTTATTGCAAACAGCATTTTTATGTACTCCATTCATTGATCAGGTAAAAATAAGGACTGGACAGTTATGAGAACAAACGCACACACAAGAAACAAAAGGAAGACTTAATCCATGCGTTCAGAAAAAAAGCAAACACAGCAACAATTGCTGCGCAGTATTATAGAAATACACTTTAATTTTAAAATGTAATGTTATTGCACACAAACATTAAAATAAAATCATGGTTCACTGATGTAAGTCTTCTGCATTCAAGACCATCCTAGATTTTCAGTGACATTTGTAGAGCTAGTCCGCGGTTCCCAACAGCTTCTCGTGGCCGCCCCCGCAGACATAAAAGAATACTCCCCCACTGCAATAGACGGATTCCAAAACCAACTCCGTCGGGTTTGTATGGGTTGTTGAAGAGGGAATTCCCTTGCCAAAACCTCTGACAAACATTGGCGGGGCCAATCAATAGCGAGTGGTGTGTCAGAAACGCGTGTCCAGGGTTCGTACAGAGTCCTTGAACCCTGGAAAACTCCTTGAAAATGGGAAAACCTTTTCCAGGCCTTGAAAAGTGCTTGAAAATAGAGTTTTGTTAAATAGTCATTGAAAAGTACTTGATTTTTCCAAATTGTTGCCTATACATTTCGTCAGCAGCTTGTCTTATTTAAAAAAAATGCAACCCCCTTTTTTTTCGTCGAATACAGTACACACATTTTGGGAGAATAAAAGATCGAGTGAAAACGAAAGCAGACGAACTAACTATTACTAGTCACCCGTAGTTGCTTCCCTTCCCGGAAGTTAGCAAGGGAAACAAGTTTCTTGGCCATGCTACAGCTGATATTTTGTACTCATGTCCTTGAAAAGCATTTATTTGGTCCTGGAAATGTCCTTGAAAACTCATTGAATTGTATCAGCTCTGCCCTGCAGGAACCCTGCGTGTCCCTGTCCGGCTCTCGCTAGTGATTATAATAATAATAATAACTGGACATTTTTAAGTGCCTAACCTATGGCTCTAGGCCCTTTACAAAAGAACATATATATACAGAATAGAACAATTAAAAGTACAACCTACATAAAACAAATTAATCATACAGACACAAATCACCACATGTACTGTTCACACAATAACATAGATGCAATACACACTATATATATACAAACATACACAGCTAACACTCAACAATCATAACAACTTTATGGGAGAGGAGTATGTGCAGAAATGGAATGAAGAAGACATCAGGCCTGGTTGGTGTAATATTCTGTGAAAAAAAGTTTTCAACTGTTGTTTAAAGGCATATTAACCCTTACACTGGTGCAATTCTGTAACATATGTTACATAGCCACTGGTGAATTAACAGAGAGAAATATAACAAACAAACAGTCATATAGGTTTTCGCATCCATGGGAGGTAATCGGAACCGACCAAACAGACTGAGCCAGTAGCGCGACGTATGTCGTGACAACCAGGTGACAGTATTCGTAAAGTAGCACGACATATGTCGCGACAACCAGCATAAGGGTTAACTCGATGAATATACACGCTAATTGCTTTACCAACAGCTGGAGACATGCTAAATTAAGTTCCCTGCAAAATATTGTGGTCTAGGACCCCTTAAATGTTGAGATATTTGAATTTTTATTTTGATCTAGATCGTCCTATTTATAGATTTGCCAACAGAGGGAACGTTGACGCAAGGGAAATAACTCCGCGTCTTTGTTGACATCCTCACTTTTTCAGAGGCTAGAACAAGCTGTAATGCATGTATATGGTCCGCGCATTGCGACATATCGTCATTATATGGCCTTATGATGCATTTGACATCGATTGTGGGCAAACTACACTTTGTAAACACGGGAGCGCGTACATATGCCTTTAAAAGAGCTGAGAGAGGTGCAGTGTCTGACAGAGAAGGGAAGAGAGATTAGCCCCCAAATGTTTGTCAGAGGTTTAGGCAAGGGTATTCACTCTTCAACAACCCATACAAACCCGACGGAGTTATTTCCGAAAATCTCTATTGCCGGGCCACCTCTGGCGTCAAAGGTGGGGCAGGACTCCAGGAAATGGTAAGGGGTTTGGGCCACCTCTGGCATCAAAGGTGGGGCAGGACTCCAGGAAATGGTAAGGGGTTTGGGCCACCTCTGGCATCAAAGGTGGGGCAGGACTCCAGGAAATGGTAAGGGGTTTGGGCCACCTCTGGCGTCAAAGGTGGGGCAGGACTCCAGGAAATGGTAAGGGGTTTGGGCCACCTCTGGCGTCAAAGGTGGGGCAGGACTCCAGGAAATGGTAAGGGGTTTGGGCCACCTCTGGCGTCAAAGGTGGGGCAGGACTCCAGGAAATGGTAAGGGGTTTGGGCCACCTCTGGCGTCAAAGGTGGGGCAGGACTCCAGGAAATGGTAAGGGGTTTGGGCCACCTCTGGCGTCAAAGGTGGGGCAGGACTCCAGGAAATGGTAAGGGGTTTGGGCCACCTCTGGCGTCAAAGGTGGGGCAGGACTCCAGGAAATGGTAAGGGGTTTGGGCCACCTCTGGCGTCAAAGGTGGGGCAGGACTCCAGGAAATGGTAAGGGGTTTGGGCCACCTCTGGCGTCAAAGGTGGGGCAGGACTCCAGGAAATGGTAAGGGGTTTGGGCCACCTCTGGCGTCAAAGGTGGGGCAGGACTCCAGGAAATGGTAAGGGGTTTGGGCCACCTCTGGCGTCAAAGGTGGGGCAGGACTCCAGGAAATGGTAAGGGGTTTGGGCCACCTCTGGCGTCAAAGGTGGGGCAGGACTCCAGGAAATGGTAAGGGGTTTGGGCCACCTCTGGCGTCAAAGGTGGGGCAGGACTCCAGGAAATGGTAAGGGGTTTGGGCCACCTCTGGCGTCAAAGGTGGGGCAGGACTCCAGGAAATGGTAAGGGGTTTGGGCCACCTCTGGCGTCAAAGGTGGGGCAGGACTCCAGGAAATGGTAAGGGGTTTGGGCCACCTCTGGCGTCAAAGGTGGGGCAGGACTCCAGGAAATGGTAAGGGGTTTGGGCCACCTCTGGCGTCAAAGGTGGGGCAGGACTCCAGGAAATGGTAAGGGGTTTGGGCCACCTCTGGCGTCAAAGGTGGGGCAGGACTCCAGGAAATGGTAAGGGGTTTGGGCCACCTCTGGCGTCAAAGGTGGGGCAGGACTCCAGGAAATGGTAAGGGGTTTGGGCCACCTCTGGCGTCAAAGGTGGGGCAGGACTCCAGGAAATGGTAAGGGGTTTGGGCCACCTCTGGCGTCAAAGGTGGGGCAGGACTCCAGGAAATGGTAAGGGGTTTGGGCCACCTCTGGCGTCAAAGGTGGGGCAGGACTCCAGGAAATGGTAAGGGGTTTGGGCCACCTCTGGCATCAAAGGTGGGGCAGGACTCCAGGAAATGGTAAGGGGTTTGGGCCACCTCTGGCATCAAAGGTGGGGCAGGACTCCAGGAAATGGTAAGGGGTTTGAGGTGCTGGAGCTAATGCCACATATTTGTGAACTTCCCATTACCGCGATGATGTACATTCCACTAAAGATGTTTGCAAACTGAAACACTAGATTTGGGGAATACATGATTTCCGCGGGGATGGCCAAATCGGTCGCTAGGGGCGAGTAAAAAATTCGCCTGGCTAGTAAAAACCGCCTGGCTGGCCAATGAAAATTCTGGTCAAACGCGACCCTTTTGGTTGTAATATTGAGTTTTAAAGCCATATAAACACTGCAGATCAACTGTTGTATCTACCGGGCCAGTGACATTAAACTGCCGGGCTGGCGAGTTAACATTTGAGATTTGGCCATCCTTGTTTCCGTAAATAACTGTCGGCGTTTTGGGATGGGCCGTATAGAAGAGTTGCGCCCCTCACAGAAAGGGTGCAAACTGAATACGACCAAGTCAGCTGAAGAGTGGGATCAAGGCAATCACAGTGAAAAATCAGCTCCGATGTGCATTTTGAGCAGTGTGCGCTCGATATAACACCCTTCATTTCTTTCGAAATGATGGTGATCGGAGCTAACAAATCAGTGATCGCTGAATGGTTTAAGATCCCAGATTCCAAAACAGAGCAGTTCAGAAACTCCTACTTTGTCAAAACGGTGCGAGAGTGGAACAGTCTCGATGACACCACAAGACACACCTGAAAACAGCCAACGCCTTCTCCACGGCAGTTTGCAAATCAGGAGTGTTCTGAACTTCCCCCCCTAGTATCCGTTTTTAACCCTGTTTTTAAAGTAGATAGGTTTTATTGATAGGGAACGCTGCGCACTCCTACAGTTGCGACGATGTCCAAAATTGTTCCCTGCAACTTATCGAATCCAGATCCAGATCACGTGTTATGTCCCTGGTCACGGTCACGTGTGTTTGCAGAACACCCGTACAGCGTCAGAATAGATGAAGTTCTCAAAATAACTCCGTCGGACACCCCTCGCAAGTGATTGGCCCCTCCAATGTTTGTCGGAGGATTTGGCAAGGGTATTTACTCTTCCACAACCGTTATACTGTGACAAACCCGACGGAGTTATTTCCGGAAATCATTTGTTACACCACCTGTCTCTTTGCTGTCTACAGTCTGATCACATTACTTATCTCTTTCAAGTTGTTGACTTATCTGATCACATTACTTATCTCTTTCAAGTTGTTGACTTACTCTGATCACATTACCGTAAAATCCCTAGCAAACGCCCACCCCCCCCCCCCCCCTCCGCACAGATTTCGGCTAAAAGTAGGGGGTGGGCGTTTGCTAGGTATACACCCCTTGGCAAGATAAAGTGTCATCACATTTACACGAGAAATAAATTGATACAACAATGTCAGAGAAATACAGTGGGACAAAAACAAACACAGACAGACACACACACACAGACACACAGACACACACACACACACACACACACACACACACACAGACACAGACACACACACACCAATAAATGAAGAAGAAACAAGAACGCTGAGGCGTGATTAACCATTCAGTCAAGCGATTGCACGCTAAACTACGCCCGTGTTCCTTTTACACACACACACACACACACACACGCACACACTAAAGCTGTGCTTTTTGATCTTTGGATATCACAGAGAAGTACAGGCAAGATTAAATGGATCGTGAGCTTTTCTGGTGACAGCCGTCTGACATATGAAAGCAGTAAGCATCCATTAGGAAAACTTTTTGATTGCAAAAGTAATAAATTATATTCTACAAACAACTCTGCTCATTTGCAAACATTATGTCCTGACATTGTAGCCTGTAACTTCAAAAGCACAGATATGGGCCATTCTTTCAACACACACACAAAACAAAACAATTAAAACGCACAAAAAGCCTCCAAATGATATGTCTGACTGGCAGTTTCAACGTTGATATCTTTGAGGCAGCAGATGTTTCCGCCGCAAAGTGAGACTGATTCGGAAGAATACTTCCTTCCTTTGATGAAAAGAGATCGTGGATTGTTCAGCAAACACACACACACACACACCATTCAGTCAAGCGATTGCACAAGATAACAGATATCAATTATTTTCGTAAATAAGCCTGATCTTCCGAGCGATGGTGACGATTTTGGGTTTGTGATATAGACACATTTCAAATCAATGTTGGTTTCTTTTGGGACTGTATATATTTTGTAAATAAAAAAAAACCCACTATAACAATAGAATCAGGTACCTTTTTCTATTAAAAAAAACAAACAACCGGGGTGGACGTTTGCTAGGTAGTAGTGACCCCTCTGCACAACTTTTGGTCAAAAGTGGGGGGTGGGCGTTTGCTAGATACTGGGCGTTTGCTAGGGATTTTACGGTACTTATCTCTTTCAAGTTGTTGACTTATCTGATCACACCACCGTTCCTGTCGACATCTGTCTCAATCTAATTATTAGTTCCACAACAAAAATGTGGAGTATGGAATTCATCTTTATCATTTAAATAAGGCATAGACCAAAATTAGGTCCGTGAATAAGGCAAACCTCATTGGACATAAATTATAACACTACCCCTCTCATGATGCCATAATCATTTAACTAATACTTAGAATACTTAAAATAAGTATTATATGCCTGAGTTAGTTATCCTAAAAACCATGTATTGATTTTGTCATCATAATAATTGAATAAAGTTTTGTTTAAACCAACTAATACTTAGCACGACTGAAAAAGAGACTCGTTCAGGATGGCAGCCACATTAATTGGCGGAATGTTAGAACTCATCTTAACTTTTTAAACGTACAACAAATCATTGTCTTGAGATCTTTGGCAATTTGTTCAAACACACCACAACTCATTGTCTTCAGATCGTGACTATTGAAGTCAGCACAGTTGAATATCTTGGATGTAGCACATCCAACTACACTGCACGTCTTCTGACTCGACACTCGTAACTTGGCGGGAGGAGCACAGCACCGGTCGACCAGGGAATATCGTCCAATGGGACGACTGTACCGTCTGTGGGAGGGAGGAAGTCGAATCGCTGTAACAGCGTGGTGACGAGCAAGAACAGCCGTGTGCGAGCGAAGGTTTCACCGGGACACGTTCTCTTTCCTATTCCGAATGGTAAGAGGCTGAAAAGTAAAATAATAATATCAGTGATTTATGGTGAACAATGTTGCATGTAGACGGTGAATACTTGGGTAAAGTAGCTATTTGCCCATACAGTGGATTTCCTCCCCCGTCTTTAGTACTGAAATACGAAAAAAAATCAGTAAATAATTTAGAGAGATTATTGAAAAAAAATCAGACCAAGTAATGTCTAAAAGAAAGGGGGGGGTCTTTAAAAAATAACAAGTCGCGTAAGGCGAAATTACTACATTTAGTCAAGCTGTGGAACTCACAGAATGAAACTGAACGTAGTCCGCCGCTAGTGCAAAAGGCAGTGAAAGTGACGAGCCTGTTTGGCGCGGCAGCGGTTGCGCTGTGCTTCATAGCACGCTTTACTGTACCTCTCTTCGTTTTAACTTTCTGAGCGTGTTTTTAATCCAAACATATCATATCTATATGTTTTTGGAATCAGGAACCGACAAGGAATAAGATGAAATAGTTTTTGAATCGATTTCGGAAATTTAATTTTGATCATAATTTTTATATTTTTAATTTTCAGAGCTTGTTTTTAATCCAAATATAACATATGTATATGATTTTGGAATCAGAAAATGACGAAGAATAAGATGAAATTGTTTTTGGATCGTTTAATAAAAAAATAATTTTAATTACAAGTTTCCGATTTTTAATGACCAAACTCACTTATTAGTTTTTAAGCCACCAAGCTGAAATGCAATACCAAACCCCGGCCTTCGTCGAAAATTGATTTGCCAAAATTTCAATCAATTTAATTGAAAAATGAGGGTGTGACAGTGCCGCCTCAACTTTTACAAAAAGCCGGATATGACGTCATCAAAGGTATTTATCGAAAAAAAGAAAAAAACGTCCGGGGATATCATACCCAGGAACTCTCATGTCAAATTTCATAAAGATCGGTCCAGTAGTTTAGTCTGAATCGCTCTACACACACACACACAGACACACACAGACACACACACACATACACCACGACCCTCGTCTCGATTCCCCCCTCTATGTTAAAACATTTAGTCAAAACTTGACTAAATGTAAAAAGAAGGGGTGGGGGCTCCACTGTTCTTCATGCTGATGGGTTCGAATTTGCATAGGTTTAGCACAAAACAAAAAAATAGTGTTGTTCCTTTACATGTAAACATTAATTTTTTTTTTAAATTCTTAAACTTTTAGTTTTGACTAGTTAGCATGACTTCCACTATTTTCTAAAAGAACCAGTATTTGCACTTGCAAAACAACCCAGTTAACAGTATAGAAGGCCCGATCACGAATCGTGATTTGAATTCATGCTGCTCACTTTTTTCGCGTTGGATGGTCAGCGGGTAAAAGGTGACCATTCTGGTCCAAGAATCGTTCGGGCAAGAACTGGTCAGCCTTGTCCCAGGTGTTGGGGTCTCGGCCACATTCCCACTGGTTGGCGAATATCTGTGGGATGACAGGATTTAAATCAAGATTTTAGAAGCAAAAATAGGGTAGACATGGTTTTATTGCTTGGCTTTCTTGGTGTAACATTTAGGGTATTGGGCATGCAGATACAAGTACAGAAGTTTTGATAAGAGAAAGACAGAAAGAGAGAAAATGTCTTGTCTAGCATGTTATTGTGTTTATTTGTAGTGTGACGAATAGCCAGCCTCTAGTCTTTTACACACACACACCGCACACACACACACACACACCGTCACCGCACACACACACCGCACACACACACACATACACACACACCGCACACACACACGCACACACACACCGCGCACACACACACACCGCACACACACACACACACACACACACACACACACCGCACACACACACACACTCACCGCACACACACCGCACACACACACACCGCACACACACACACACCGCACACACACACACACACATACCGCACACACACACTCACTCACACACACTCACACACACACACACACACACACTCACACACACACACACACACATACTCACACACACACACACACACACACACATACTCACACACACACACACACACACACACACACACACTGGTGCCGACTACTGACGCACCGGTACAAATGAAAACGCCTCAAACCCAACAACAGGCAAGGCAGTCTGAACTGTGTACCACTTACCACAGCATGTTTAGGGATACGGTAACCTCGGACGTGTATGTCCTGGCTGACGACATGCGGCAGACCGAGGGGGAAGATACGCATGAACCGTAGCACCTCCAGCAACGTGGCTTCCTGCGGGTGATATAAAGCGATATCAGTACATCTCTTAGATACAGACAAAATTGAAGAACATTCTCAAGTTATTCTGTAGACCGAGTGAACAGAACTCGGCGACATTTAGAGAGAGAGGGGGGGGGGGGGGTGTGTGTGTGTGTGTGTGTGTGTGTGTGTGTGTGTGTGTGTGTGTGTTGAGCAAACGCCGAAACTATTATTTTTTTTGATATGTCTCTCTCTCTGTATATTTCTTTTCACCCCTTTTTGCGAGGCAGATCTCCAGCCGGGTGTGGCGTCATGCAGGTGCTGTAAAGCGATCCACTACTCGCAGGTGCAAATCGGCGTTACATGCAAAATCAGTCATATATATTCAGTCACAAGCCAAGATAGACTGATATGCATGGCAGAAACACACACTGAAATACCGTGGGTCGGTGGTGGTGGTGTCGGGGGGAGGGGCCGGGGGTGTTAACGGGTTTTTTCTTTCGAGGGAGAGAGAGAGGGGAGAGAAAGATGGTCTCCCGTGAAAAATGATTTTGATTATCAATTTCACCTGCAGGGCTTCGCTGCGGTCACGGTCATTTCTTGCTTCAAGCTTGAAAGCTAGCAACCTTTATTGTCAAGACGAGGGCAATGCCGATCATACAAAGATTGCAAAGCCTTCTAAATCTACTGGCTGACAGTGTCTTTGTAGTACAACTAAACCTAAGTTTAGACAGTCACATTATGTGACACTGGGACACACAATCTAGTGTCCTCTACATTGCAGGCTGTTATAATCAGAGCTGTATCTGTCTGGCCTGAGTGTGAAGGCCAGGGCAAAGCCGATATTACCAGATATTACACAGAGTGCAATGGCTTCTAAATCTACTGGCTGACAGTGTCTTTGTAGTACAACTAACCTAGTCCTCTACATTGCAGGCTGTTATCAGAGCTGTATCTGTCTGGCCTGATTGTGAAGGCCGATGCATTGTTCAGCTATAAGACCTCTTGATAAATCAGTGTGGCGGTGAACATGAGGGCTTACATCAGAAGAAGAAGAAGAACAAGAACTTTAATTTCTCAGGCTTGAGATAATAATGTGAATTTGCTTTGATATGAAAAACAACAAACAAATAAACAAAAACTGAAGCAAAACTGAAGAACTCCTATACGTTATAGAAAGAAAGACAGTAAGAAACAAAGAACTAACCCACAGACAAACCTAACAACCAATACTTTTGACGCTCACGGGAAAATGCAGGTTTTCCTGATCGTCCAGGGTAGGTGTTCTCTGCCCCCCCCTCCCCCCTCCGTATATCTCTACCTGTACTAAACGTTACAACCAATCAACCAACACATAAGCCATTCTTACTGTAAAATGTAGTTTTTCCGATCGTCGAGTGTAAGTGTTCTCTGTCCCACCGCCCTGTCTATCTCCTCCTTTACTGCACGATCCAACCAACCAACCAACCAACCAACCAACCAACCAACCAACCAACCAACCAACCAACCAACCAACCAAAAAATCCCTTCTTACGGTAAAATGCAAGTTTTTCCGATCGTCGAGTGTAGGTGTTCTCTGTCCCACCGCCCTCAGTCTATCTCCTCCTTTACTGCACGATCCAACCAACCAACCAACCAACCAACCAACCAACCAACCAAAAAATCCCTTCTTACGGTAAAATGCAGGTTTTTTCGATCGTCCAGTGTAGGTGTTCTCTGTCCCACCGCCCTGTCTATCTCCTCCTGTATTGCACGTGACACGCGGGGCAGGTTGAGCAACGTCAGCACTGTGCTCAGAAATGACGTCAGTGACGTCACGTAGCCTGAATGGAAATTAATTTGGTTAAATGGTACAGTGGAACCCACAAATCTGAAAACAATCAGATCTTCAAAAGATGGGAGTCTTAAATTGGAGTTTAATTGACAGAGGTTATGAACAGACAATCTCAACTTTTGAGAGCTATTGAAAGTACATTGTAAAAAAAAAACCTATCAACCAGGGGAAAAAAAATGCACGAATAAACACATCAGTAAGATGACAAAAGATTGAGTTTGTATTCAGATAAGTATACAGAGGAGATTGCCCGAGAGATAGATAGAAAGAGAGAGAGAGAGAGAGAGAGAGAGAGAGAGAGAGAGAGAGAGAGAGAGAGAGAGAGAGAGAGAGAGAGAGAGAGAGAGAGGCACCAGTATGCCTCTGTCTGTGCGTGTGTGAGTTCGTGCGTGATACCGAGCGCGATTGCAAGAGTACATCGGTGTCCACATGCTTCTGTGTGTGCATATGTTGAGCCAAACACATATATACCGGTGCACACAGAGAAGTCCGTACCTCCAAGAACAACGTCCAGTATAAGTCCCTTGATGTGGTCATCGGATAGACTTAAAGACCCCGAATTCTGAGCCAGTAACATCACGTCCACAATACCCCGTGGCTGTTCCGCACTCACTGTGCTCTGAAAAGATCATCATCATCGTCATCGTCATCACCATCACCACTCATCATCACCATCATCATCATCATCATCATCATCATCATCATCATCATCATCATCATCATCATCATCATCATCATCATCATCATCATCATCATCATCATCATCATCATCATCATCATCATCATCATCATCATCATCATCATCATAGTGGTATTCGTCTTCGTTGTGTCGTCGTCTTCATCGTCATCATCGTCGTCGTCATCATCATCGTCGTCGTGGCACGGTTAACTTCATCTCGTCCTGGTTATCGTTATCATCATCATCGTCGTCTGCTATTCAATTTCCCGGAACCCAACACAGTCTTGAAATAGTTTCTACTGAAGAGTATTATATGCTGGCATTTTGTTTCCAGTTTAAAGTTTTTGCATGCATATAGAATTTTTTTATGACTGCGATAAGAAATGTCGAATCTGAGTTAATTTCGACAATATTTTGTCTTTTTTGTAAGCTAAATCAAATAATGGTATGCCTGTTTTAACTGAGTTTTTGAACAATGACAGCACGTTCAGCTGGCCAAGCCACCACCGTTTTAGTCAAGCAGTATGTAAGAAATGTTAAGTCCTTTGTACTGGAAACTTGCATTCTCCCAGTAAGGTAATATATTGTACTACGTTGCAAGCCCCTGGAGCAATTTTTTGATTAGTGCTTTTGTGAACAAGAAACAATTAACAAGTGGCTCTATCCCATCTCCCCCCTTTCCCTGTCGCGATATAACCTTCGTGGTTGAAAACGACGTTAAACACCAAATAAAGAAAGACAAGTCGCGTAAGGCGAAAATACAATATTTAGTCAAGTAGCTGTCGAACTCACAGAATGAAACTGAACGCAATGCCATTTTTCAGCAAGACCGTATACTCGTAGCATCGTCAGTCCACCGCTCATGGCAAAGGCAGTGAAATTGACAAGAAGAGCGGGGTAGTAGTTGCGCTAAGAAGGATAGCACGCTTTTCTGTACCTCTCTTTGTTTTAACTTTCTGAGCGTGTTTTTAATCCAAACATATCATATCTATATGTTTTTGGAATCAGGAACCGACAAGGAATAAGATGAAAGTGTTTTTAAATTGATTTGGACAATTTAATTTTGATAATAATTTTTATATATTTAATTTTCAGAGCTTGTTTTTAATCCGAATATAACATATTTATATGTTTTTGGAATCAGGAAATGATGGAGAATAAGATAAACGTAAATTTGGATCGTTTTATAAATTTTTATTTTTTTTTTACAATTTTCAGATTTTTAATGACCAAAGTCATTAATTAATTTTTAAGCCACCAAGCTGAAATGCAATACCGAAGTCCGGGCTTCGTCGAAGATTACTTGACCAAAATTTGAACCAATTTGGTTGAAAAATGAGGGCGTGACAGTGCCGCCTCAACTTTCACGAAAAGCCGGATATGACGTCATCAAAGACATTTATCAAAAAAATGAAAAAAAACGTTCGGGGATTTCATACCCAGGAACTCTCATGTCAAATTTCATAAAGATCGGTCCAGTAGTTTAGTCTGAATCGCTCTACACACACACACAGACAGACAGACAGACACACGCACATACACCACGACCCTCGTTTCGATTCCCCCTCGATGTTAAAATATTTAGTCAAAACTTGACTAAATATAAAACCCACCACCGACATTCTTCAAACGCTTTGCCTTTTAGTGACGACAGAGTACGGCAAGTACTGCGCTCATCTGCGCACACCTACATCCTCCATCCCCATCTAGTAACCAACCAATAGTCGAATTCTGAAAATAACTGGTGTTTCAGTGTTTCCACGTGTTTCCGACTCACCCCTCGCTAGTGATCGGCCCCTCCAATGTTTTTACGAGGTTTTGCAAGAAAAGGTCACTCTCCCACAACCCATACAAACCCAACGGAGGTATTTCCAAAAAATCGTCCAATACCTTTGAGCGGTTGAAGAGGTTATCCAGCAGCTTATCCCTGTAGTAAATAGCCTGGCTGCAGTGCTTCTGGAACCAGCCCGGTAGGTGGCGTATAAAGGGGAACAACCGCAGCACCACGTCGACAGAGGGGGTACCCATTGCGCTCACCACGCGGTCGAAACGTCGCATGTTGAATGACACCTCTGAGTCCTTGCTTGGACGTTCGCCCGTCATCTGGAGAAATGCAAATTCTGTATCCGCCATTGGCTTCGCTAACCAGAAATACTCGTACATGCTTTGATGTTCAGTTTACAGTCCGGAAGCATCTTAGCCTGAGCCGGAAGGCCGCTCCCAGATTCAGCCATAACTTCCAAAGACTGAGTCCAGGACTAATTTGTAAGCCTCAATAATAAGGTATGGCAAATGGATATTTTGGCCATACTTTGCAAAATGAAAGTATTGCCATCCCACACACACACACACACACATAGCCTACACACCTGCATATGACATTACTAGAGCCGGCGGCACATGCTGGTATTTAGGGAGCTCGACGAAAAAGTCGTAGCAACTTTATGCTTTTGTTCATTCATTTCTTAAATTCTCATGAAGCTCAACATCAAATCCTCATACTCTAAATAAACATGTGTTGCCTGGTAATTGCAAAATAAATGTTTGGCTTACGTTGAAGCTAATATAACCTCCCCACCTTTTTAATCTCCCTGTTTGCCGGAGCTAGTCACTCTCGGTAACAGTGACTCAACCGCAGGACTCTGAGACGTTCGCAAGAACCCAGTCCTCTACGGAAGAAGAAGAAGAAGAACCAGTGATTCTGATACTCGCGCGAACTCATACTGTGCGTGTACACATTAAAACAAGTCGCGTAAAGCGAAAATACAATATTTAGTCAAGTAGCTGTCGAACTCACAGAATGAAACTGAACGCAATGCCATTTTTCAGCAAGACCGTATACTCGTAGCATCGTCAGTCCACCGCTCATGGCAAAGGCAGTGAAGTTGACAAGAAGAGCGGGGTAGTAGTTGCGCTAAGAAGGATAGCACGCTTTTCTGTACCTCTCTTTGTTTTAACTTTCTGAGCGTGTTTTTAATCCAAACATATCATATCTATATGTTTTTGGAATCAGGAACCGACAAGGAATAAGATGAAAGTGGTTTTAAATTGATTTGGACAATTTAATTTTGATAATAATTTTTATATATTTAATTTTCAGAGCTTGTTTTTAATCCGAATATAACATATTTATATGTTTTTGGAATCAGCAAATGATGGAGAATAAGATAAACGTAAATTTGGATCGTTTTATAAATTTTTATTTTTTTTTACAATTTTCAGATTTTTAATGATCAAAGTCATTAATTAATTTTTAAGCCACCAAGCTGAAATGCAATACCGAAGTCCGGGCTTCGTCGAAGATTACTTGACCAAAATTTCAACCAATTTGGTTGAAAAATGAGGGCGTGACAGTGCCGCCTCAACTTTCACGAAAAGCCGGATATGACGTCATCAAAGACATTTATCAAAAAAATGAAAAAAACGTTCGGGGATTTCATACCCAGGAACTTTCATGTCAAATTTCATAAAGATCGGTCCAGTAGTTTAGTCTGAATCGCTCTACACACACACACACACACACACACACACACACACACGCACAGACAGACAGACACACATACACCACGACCCTCGTCTCGATTCCCCCTCGATGTTAAAATATTTAGTCAAAACTTGACTAAATATAAAAACAAATCAATCTCTCTCTCTCTCTCTCTCTCTCTCTCTCTCTCTCTCTCTCTCTCTCTCTCTCTCTCTCTCTGTCAGTTCGGCTATCTTTCTCTCCCCTCCCCCTCTGACTCTGTCTATCTGTCTGTCTCTCTCGCTCCCCCTCTCTCTCTTTCCTTTGTCTGTCTGTCTGTCTGTCTGTTTGTGACTGTCTCTCTCTGTTTCTCTCTCTCCCGCTCCCCTCCTTTCTCTCTGTCCTCTGTCTGTCTGCCGCCGGTCTCCCCATCTTTTTCCTCTGTGTCTGTCTGTCTCTCTCGCTGTCTCTCTCTCTCTCTCTCTCTCTCTCTCTCTCTCTCTCTCTCTCTCTCTCTCATTCCCTCTCTCTCTCTCTCTCTCTCGCTCTCTCATTCTCTCTCTGTCCTCTGTCTGTCTGCCGCCGGTCTCCCTATCTTTTTCCTCTGTGTCTGTCTGTCTGTCTGTCTGTCTGTCTCTCTCTCTCTCTCTCTCTCTCTCTCTCTCTCTCTCTCTCTCTCTCTCACACACAAGTGTGTGTGTGTGTGGGTCTGCGTGTGTATGTGTGTGTGTGTGTGTGCGTATATATGTCTGTGTGTGTGTGCGCGCATATGTGTGTGTGTGTGTGTGTGTGTGTGTGTGTGTGTGTGTGTGTGTGTGTGTATGTGTGTGTATCATGCATTATGTATTCGTATAGGTAATGTTGTAATTAGTAATACTGTATGATTGCGATTGACAATTGTCCTTTTATTGTCTTTATTTTTACATTTAGTCAAGTTTTGACTAAATGTTTTAACATAGAGGGGGGAATCGAGACGAGGGTCGTGGTGTATGTGTGTGTGTGTGTGTCTGTCTGTCTGTGTGTGTGTGTGTGTAGAGCGATTCAGACTAAACTACTGGACCGATCTTTATGAAATTTGACATGAGAGTTCCTGGGTATGAAATCCCCGAACGTTTTTTTCATTTTTTTGATAAATGTCTTTGATGACGTCATATCCGGCTTTTCGTGAAAGTTGAGGCGGCACTGTCACGCCCTCATTTTTCAACCAAATTGGTTGAAATTTTGGTCAAGTAATCTTCGACGAAGCCCGGACTTCGGTATTGCATTTCAGCTTGGTGGCTTAAAAATTAATTAATGACTTTGGTCATTAAAAATCTGAAAATTGTAAAAAAAAAAAAAAAATTTATAAAACGATCCCAATTTACTTTCATCCTATTCTCCATCATTTGCTGATTCCAAAAACATATAAATATGTTATATTTGGATTAAAAACAAGCTCTGAAAATTAAATATATAAAAATTATTATCAAAATTAAATTGTCGAAATCAATTTAAAAACACTTTCATCTTATTTCTTGTCGGTTTCTGATTCCAAAAACATATAGATATGATATGTTTGGATTAAAAACACGCTCAGAAAGTTAAAACAAAGAGAGGTACAGAAACGCGTGCTATCCTTCTTAGCGCAACTACTACCCCACGAATACGAATACGAATACGAATACTTTATTATCTCATACAGAGAAATTTCAGTGTGGTGCACATTAAAAGACAAAACAAATAATAAGACAACAGATAAAAATACCACACGAAGCACACTACACTCGCGCACGCATATGTACACCAACAGGAACAGCAACATGATTCCAAATAGGTTAATTGCCGTCAGCTTTAGCTAAAAGTTTACCGCTAAAAACTATCATTATCACAGGACTAGATATGTCATTGAACAATATTTATCACAGGACTAGTCATTCGAGGGTTATCACACTCAGCATAAGGGTGCACATCAAAGAGTATAAAAAATATTCATCACAGAAATCAGTGCATATGTTCACCGGCACACATACTAGTTTTAATTAACTTAGGTATTTAAAAAGCCAATTGACTTTGGAATAAAACTGTTCTCTTCTTGTCAATTTAACTGCCTTTGCCATGAGCGGTGGACTGACGATGCTACGAGTATACGGTCTTGGTGAAAAATGGCATTGCGTTCAGTTTCATTCTGTGAGTTCGACAGCTACTTGACTAAATGTGGTATTTTCGCCTTACGCGACTTGTTCTATTTTCTATTTTTGGCTCACGTAAGTGTAGCCTATGCGATGGTAAACTCTGTCTGTCTGTGCGTGCGTGCGTGCGTGCGTATGTATGTATGTGTGTATGTCTGTGGTAGAAACTTTAACATTTTTGGCTAAACACCGAAATACTCATTTCACGTGGTTAATTTTCAAGCACCATCTTCAAATTATTGAAGCAATGATCAACATTGTGTCGGCATGTGTGTAGTTAAAGCGTGTATCCAAAGAAAACGGGTGGTGGGGGGTTTTGAAGGGGTACAAGCAGTTGACTGGTTTGTGTCGTGTTTGGCATGCAGACGGCAGGTCAGGTGTCAAGATCAGGTCAGGGGTCGCGCGAAGGATTGTGGTCCAGTTCTCACCTCGCCGATTCGCCGGGGAAGACGATTTCATGTTGTTCGGTTTCTAAGCTCCAGAAAAGTAAATAAAGAAGATACCAAAGGGAGATTTCCTACAATTTGATCTGCACAGCGTGTTTCCAATGTCCACGCGAGGAAGAGCTGTCGAAAGCGCGGCAGTCAGTGTCGATCTTGCAGCCGTATCCCGGTAAGTTCAGAGACAGATCTAGTGTCTCCCACTCTCATAACGTGTCACCTACTGTTAATCCGTTTTGTTTTAATTTCTTTTTATTTCAGCAGACACGGATGTCAAACACAGTGCTAGGCAGTCACCTCTAGTGAAATGAGTTGATCTAAAGTGCCTGTAATGTTTGGATGTCTTTGCTCGTGGTTCGATTTATGTGAATTTCAAGACTTGCAGTAGAGTCTCAAGTTAAGTTTACTCTGCCCGAAAAAAACTGTCCACCATTTACTTGAACATGCAGATATATAAGGAAACAGAATGAATCTGTTCTCAAAGTCAAAATGATCACGATTTTTTCCTCAGATTCAAAACATGCACTGTCATGGTTTTGTCTGTACAATTTAGTAAGTCTTAAGTACTTTGCAACAACTTCCTTGAACGTGAAAGACAGTTTTTGAATGCTAGATCTGTATCGCGTTTCATTCCAGACTCGATCCTCTCTTTGATTGTAGATCTACTGTTTGCTGTTTACGCACTATCATATGATTCGCTATGTAACGTTTGGTAAGCTTACCTTGCAACAGCTTTCTTGTCTTTGTTGGCATTTCTGGCTGTGTTGACCGTCAGAATTATTTTAAGAACCAGGCTGCTGCAGTCGACATGTTTCGCATATATATTGTAGGGTCACCATGCTGCATAGGTAAAGTGGCTTGTATTTATAACCTGACTATTCTGTGTGTGTTACGGAGTGAGTGAGTTTGTGTTATGTTACTGTTTGTTGATTTCTTACGGGAGCCTTGAAGGCTTCGCCTCTTGTTTATCTTGTATTTTTATTTCATTTTTGTAGTTAGTCCCTCTTTGGGGCGAGGGCTGGATGTAAAAAAGCAGACCACTGCTTAATCTACTACCCTCGTTAAATAAAGAATTGTCATTGTCATTGTCATTGTCTCTCTCTCTCTCTGTCTGTCTGTCTGTCTCTCTCTCTCTGTCTCTCTGTCAGTCTCTGTCTCTGTCTCTGTCTGTCTGTCTCTCTATCAGCCTCAGTACTCACCAAGATTGACAGGACACTGAGCAATGTGTTAGACATGTAGTCTTCCAGGCAGATGTCCCGCCCATCTGTCTCTTCCAGCTGTTCTATCAGCCGCGTCAACTCCCCCTGTACCGTGGATTCGAACCTGTGGACTCCGTCCCCGTAGAGACGCAGAGAGGAGTGGAACATCTTGCGCTGGACCCCCCAAGAAGGGGTCACTGAGGCCATAGCCAAGTCCTGTAAAAAGTGACCCCCATTCATGTACCATTTGAAAATATTTTTTGAGGGTAAAGCGGTTATAATCTTTTGGCATATGACTTGAATGATCTTGTTTTGGAGTCACTTGTGACACGCTCATAGTCCATCCCGAAGACTTAAATGTCACCTTGAATAAAGCTGAATTTGATGTACAATGCAAGCCATGAACATTATTTGTTTTACTGAGGTTTTTGAATATCCTTAAAACCGCAGAACCATCTGACCAATTTTCATGCTACAAACATCACATTTGGACTATTTCTTTAAAATGTACAGTACGCTGAGAATTCCTTAAAGCAGGAAGCATCTGACCACCCATCATGCTACAAACATATTTGAACCATTTCTTTAAGATATACGATGAGAATTATGCATTTGACCATTTGGACCATTTCTTTAAAGGGTACAGTACGCTGAGAATGTTTAATGATGTAAGCAGTACATGCTTTTTTACAATCAGCCCTCGCCCATGAGGAACCAACAAGCCACTTATCAAGCTACAAACATTGTGGCCAAATCGCTTGTGCATGGAAGAGTCCTCAAAAATAGTCTGAAAACGTTGAAAAAAAATTCTTCTTCGTTTTACTTCCATACTGGGACCATTGCTGTTTAGTCGCCTTAATTGTCTTAAAACTCACCTTAGGTCCATAGAACAAGAACGTTCCAAGGAAAGTGGGCGGCCTGTCGTTGACCACTGCCTCTGTGTCGCGTCCAGTCAACACCTCTCTGACCAGCTCCGGACAGTTGATGGACACAAAGTTTAAATTACCCATGCTGCAACACGTCATGGGGGATCCTAGCTTGCCCCATCCGCTGATCTCCTTGTGAAACTCTCCTGATCTTACTCCGCGGATGATTGATTTGAGAGCCTCCCAGCCTCTCGGGCCTGGGGGGAGAGGCAACGTGGAGGAGGAGGAGGAGGTTTTCTTGTAGATGAAAAGCAGGAGTGCTGAGGCAAGAGCTACCCAGGCCGTGGGCTGCAGTGCGTCGAGGATGGTCATCGTGGCTGTGTCTTTGGTTCAGGTTTTAGGCTGGAAAAAAAGGAAAAACTGAAACATTACAAATCGCAAAGGCTGATGCTTGACGCACGTACATACGCACACACGTTCGCACGCACGCACGCACGCACGCACACAGAAATACTCGTACACGCACGCAAACACGCGCGCGCGCACACACACGCAAACACACACACACACACACACACTGATGCAAACGCACATTCAGTGAAGAGTGTCATACTGATAGTGTGTCGCTCTGGTTAAACTAGTCAGAGTTGCAGAGTTTGACACAATACAACACAATGTGTAGTTTGGATATTGAACAGGGTTGGGTGAGTGAAACAATGAAAAACAGATAAACTAAGAACTAACAGGTTAAATGGACCTGTGGTAACAGATGCCCGTGTGAAATCTTCGGTTTTTGTTTTGTTTTGTTTGTTTGCTTAACGCCCAGCTGACCACGAAGGGCCCCATATCAGGGCGGTGCTGCTTTGACATATAACGTGCGCCACACACAAGACAGACGTCGCAGCACAGGCTTCATGTCTCACCCAGTCACGTTATTCTGACACCGGACACTAACCCCATAATGCCAGACGCCAGGCGGAGCAGCCACTAGATTGCCAATTTTAAAGTCTTAGGTATGACCCGGCCGGGGTTCGAACCCACGACCTCCCGATCACGGGGCGAACGCCTTACCGCCACTAGGCCAACCGTGCCGGTTCATTGGGTAATAGGCTTATTTAGTACAGGCTTTTTTCAACCAACCACATTTGCTTCGTGCCATATAAGGAAGTGCTGCATCACAAATGTTGCGTACACGTCATATCCGGTTGGCGGTGAAACGAAGTTCACACCAAAAACACAAACGACTTTCGTTGATTTGGGCGATTCTACGAATCTACTTTCGTTGACTTTTTAATCATGTTTTGGTTATTTCTGTAGGAAGCCTTTAATCTATTGGATATAGGTTACCTGATCGTTATTTTAACTGTTCATATCTTCCTACTTTAAGGTCTGGAGTGGACGCTAAAGTCGATCTTTCACTGCATTTCTGTAGCATACATTTGCCTTGGTTGCGCTTGGGAAAATCAAAGATGGCGGCCCGGAGCCGGTTGCTGCTTCACGACTTTAGATCTATTTCTTCCCTAATATAAATAGAATACTTGTATTTATAGGGCAGACCTTAATTTGTGAACTGTCTCACTTTGAACAGTTATAAATTGTATGAGTGGAGCTTCGGGTTGCAAATTAATGCGCGCATCCCAGCCGCGGGCAAGACTCGGAAAATGAGGTGGTGAAGAGAAAGTGGTGGGTTTTATTCTTGTCTCTAAATCTATCTAATAAGAACACAGCATTGCTAGCATGTGGCCCCTAATGGTTTTACCGTGAGGGCATAAAACAACACATCACCGTCAAAGCAAAGAGCTTAGGAAAAGCTCTTTGGTCAAAGTAACAAAGTCAAAGGGCATTCGCCATACTCGTATGAAGCAGCAAAACTTGAAGGGTAACACGCCGCCCAACACTCTTTCGAGTTACATGCTAAAATCCGTCGGCAAGTTATTATTTTACTTATTTTTGAAATGTGAGCTTTTGGGACTGTACAGGTGTAATCTATTCACGTACCAGGCGCTTTTGCAAAAAACTTGATGAACAGGTTATCATTGCTGACAACTGTGCAGTCCTGTGCACAGTCTGTGTGAATCGCGTACCTTGTGAGTGAAATTCCCCGAGACCTTGGTCTCCCGCTCTACACTCAGAAGCTCGCTATGTAAAAAGTAAGAAAGATACAAAGAATCTTTTTTTTTTTATCCGTTTTATTTTATTTTTTGCTTATTTCTATTCATCCTTTATTATGTTCATGACATGAAATATTAATTTTGTAAAAACAATACAAACAACTGACAACAAAATTCCAGTGTGCCCTTTATGTCACGCGCTGTCACTTTATATTGGGCATACGGATCTATGCATAGGGTACTGATGCCCGCTTGTAACTTATCCACCAATTCAGTAACGAAACATGGACTGACTGGGCAGACCTGACTTACTTACTGCCCGTTATGCCGGTGTAACACAAGAACATTACTCCCACAAGATTTTTACTCTGAAGTACAAATTTCGTACGAAAATGTTACTCCCTTTACGAAAAAAGCACTCCACCATTACACGAGAAAATTACTCCCCACGACAGGTGAGTTCCGAGTTAACATTTCGTACACAAATGTTACTCCCCTGACGAATAAAAAACGAATAAATTACTTCACCCTAACACGAGCAATTTAACTTCCCATGCCAGGTGTACGAAATTTTGACTCCCTTGTCCCCTGTTAGTCTTGGTGGTGGAAGGAGTGGAGGGAGGCTAGCGCGACATTCGTTTGCGCGAGATCACATATTGGCATTATCCCTTCGCCCGCATCCCATTTTCGCGTACGAGATTTTTTACTGGAAGTAAAAAAATGGGGAGTAAACATTTCGTGGAGGGAGTAATTTTTTCGTGCCTTGGGGAGTTCTTTTCTCGTACGAAAAATTTACTCGGAGTAAGAATTTCGTACGAAAATTTTACTCCGGAGTACATTTTTCGTGGAGTAAAAATTTCGTGTTACACCGGTCAAGTTAATTGGCATGTAGGGCAGCACCGGTAGAGCGAATTTCGTTATACATACCTGCAATAAGAAGGTTCTGACAATTAACACTGTGACATACTCGTACCTCAAGTCGGCGTTAGATCTTCCAGAATTCAGTTAATCCAACCTTGAATCCTTATCTATATATATATACGACTAGTGTCTGTGTGTCTGTCTGTGTATCTGTCTGTGTGTCTGTGTGTCTGTGCGCGATGCACGGCCAAAGTTCTCGATGGATCTGCTTCAAATTTGGTGGGCATATTCAAGTAGACCCGGGACACGACACAACCTGGTCGATATTTCAACACGTGCTCTCAGCGCGCAGCGCGGAACCGATTTTGGTTCCACCTCAGCTATTTTGGTTCCACCTCAGCTTACCCGGGCCCCCATACCGACACACCATAGCCGCTACACCACATCACAACGCCAAAGTTCTCGGTGGATCTTTTTCAAATTTGGACACCGTATTCAGCTACACCCCGGACACAATATCATCGATGAAATATTTCAACACGTGCTCTCAGCGCGCAGCGCTGAACTCATTTTCGTTTTTGTGTTCATTTCACCATTATAAGTAACTCTTCCTTATCTTCTCCAGTGTTTGGCGTTTATCTCCCTTCCTTCGTGTGGCTTTCCCGTTCAGTTGTAAGTTACTACACTGCGCTGTCCACTGCGCTGAGCGTCTTCGGATATTCCCGGCGTTCTGTTACTGTTACCTATTTTTAGAAGGTCAACGCAGTGTACAGAACGTAAATTGGACCCGTAAATTATCCTCACTGTAAAAGTGCAAAGGTCGAATCAATTTATAGCCACGCGAAAAATACACTGTCATCTATCTCTCTATAGATACGGCTTCTCTGTGTTTGTGTGTGTGTGTGTGTGAGTGTGTGTGTCTCTATGTAAGCAACACCTGTGCATTCTTCAGTTCTGTTTGTGATGTGGTCTGGCGGCTTTTGTGTAATTTTATGTACTGGCCTTCCTTTGAGAAGCCATAACTTGCTCAGTCCTGTTTGAGTGGAGTTCGCCTCCAAAGGTGATTAACACGGTTACATTCGTCGACAAGGATGGGACTCGATATGGTCAGGAATGGCATTATGGCCACTGAATCATTTTCGTGCTGTTCCCATTCCACGAATCTGGGAGGGACCTAAGCTTGGCGGGTCCATAGTTCGGCGTACGGCTCTAAGTACTTCTTCCCGGCGAAGCCGTCTACCCGGCGAAGCGGGTATTCATTCTAGTCGTGTCATGTATCAATACGCCGGTTTCGTATCGTTGCTGAGTGATTTATATTAATTAACTCCGTGACCTACCTCGAGTCGGCGTTGGGTCTTCCAGACTTCATGTCAGGTATCGGTGCTGTCTGTGACTTCTGTCAGCACAGTTACCTGCCTAGCACAGTTGCTTCAAAATACACCTGTGAATGTGACACCTGTGACACACACAGAACGAACGTAGCCTATAGTCAGGGACCTATATATATTTAGGTCGTAGAGCAGTTGCAGGGATGTTTTGAGTGTACAGATTGGGACATGTTTCTTGATTCTAGTGTTAGTGTAGACGAAGCTACTGAAGTGATTTCTGACTATGTCAATTTTTGTGAGGATATGATTGTCCCATCTAAGACAGTGAAATTGTACCCCAACAACAAACCTTGGATTTCAAAGTCTCTCAAAGCCACACTCAACGAGAAAAAGGTAGCATTTCAGACAGGAGACAGAGTAGAAAGGAAAGTAGTACAGAACAAATTGAGGAAAGAAATTTTGGAAGCGAAGAGACAGTACAAAGAGAAAGTAGAGTCACAGTTTGAATCAGGTAGCTTAGCAGACGCATGGAAAGGACTTAAAACTTTGTCAGGACAGGCCAAATCAAAATCCAGTAGCAATAGCATGCCGATGAAAGAACAGGTTGAATTTTCTGAGAAATTAAACGAGTTCTATTGTAGATTCGAGAAAGATGATTTGAAGGATGATTTAGACAGCGTGACTTCCCAGCTTAAGGTAGATATGGCAGGTGATGAGGAGGACTTTGAAGTTCAAGGCAAGACTGTTGAGAAGGTTTTTAGCAAGTTGAATGTAAAGAAAGCAGTTGGTCCTGATAACATCGGTGGACGAGTTTTGATCATGTGCCTGTCAGTTGTCCGTTGTTTTTAGCCGTTTGTTTAGTTGGTCTCTGAAAGATTGCACTGTGCCTAGACTCTGGAAAAACTCTACGATCAGCCCTGTCCCCAAGAACAACAAGCCCAAAACCCTGAATGACTATCGCCCTGTAGCTCTCACCTCTATTGTTATGAAGTGCTTTGAGCGCATTGTCCTCTTTAGACTGCTCCATCAGGTCAAGCCTCATCAGGATCCCTTCCAGTTTGCATACAAGCAGAACAGATGACGCCACACTCATACTCTTACACAACGCATACACACACTTAGAAAAACCTGGCTCTTTTGTACGCATTCTTTTCATAGACTTCTCTTCTGCCTTCAACACTATCCAACCCTGCCTCATGGCCCAGAAACTTCTCCGCTACAGCGTGACTCCAAGGCTTATCCTGTGGATTATCAACTTTCTCGTTAACAGAACCCAGTCAGTCCGCTTTCAGACAGCTCTCTCTTCCCTTAGGTCCACCTCCATAGGCTCTCCACAGGGTACAGTTATCTCCCCTGTGTTGTTCACACTCTACACTAACGACTGCAGTGGCACTGACTCCACCCTTCTTATCAAATATTCAGATGATACAGCGCTAGAAGATCTCTCCAATAGTGACGCAACTTACTTTGCAGAAGTAGAACGTTTCAACGCCTGGTGTAAAGACAACTTTTTAGACCTAAATGTGACAAAGACCAAAGAACTTCTGATAGACTTTAGAAGAAACCCTGCCCCTGTCCCTGACCTGATGATTGATGGTGTGACTGTTGAGCGTGTGACTGAATATAAGTATCTTGGCACAGTTATCGATGCTAAGCTGTCCTTCAATGCAAACACCACCCTCATTCACAAAAAATGTCAGTCACGCATCTACTGCCTTCAGAAACTTAGGAAGTTGAATGTGAACCCTTCTATCCTTCAAACTTTCTACCGCTCTTTCATTGAGTCTGTCATCACTTTTGGTTTTGTGTCCTGGTATGGAGGTCTGAGAGTGAAGAACAGGAATGTCTTAGTGCGAATGGTGAATGTCAGTAGCAAGGTGATTGGCAGGCAGCAAGCAAGTGTGGAGTCCCTGTATGAAAAGCGTGTGGTAAGAAAGAGTAGGCGGATAGCTTCAGATAGGTCCCATGTCCTTGCCCACCTCTATGAACTCCTTCCCTCTGGCCGTAGACTTCGCACGCACAAAGCTAGGACACTCAGGCTGCAAAACAGCTTCATCCCCAAATCCATCACCCTTGGCAACATGTAAACACATCCACATACCCGACTCAGCCCCTCTTCTGCCAGTGCAATCAGTAGTAATGTACATGTATGTATTGGTTTTATGTACGTCCGTATTTTTTCTGTGATATATTGTATGCTATGATTTTTTGCAATGATGTTTAGCCATAGTCCGTTATACGCGTAGGTGTGCGAGAATATGTAAGCGCAGTGCTTTAAAGATGTCCATGTGGGAATGTGTAAGTGGGCGTAGTCGAATGTCCATGTGGGAATGTGTAAGTGGAGCATATAAGAATGCCCATGTGTGAATGTGTAAGTGGAGCGTATAAGAATGTGTAAGTGGAGCGTGGTCGAATGTCCATGTGTGAATGGGTAAGTTGAGCGTATAAGAATGTCCATGTGTGCGATGTGTAAGTGAGACATGGATGTGTCCATGACTGAATGCGTAAGCACAATGCAAGGAATGGCCAGAAAGGTATGTGGGAGGTGTGTTTATAACCTGCCCTGTTATATAGTGCTATATGTCTTATGTAAAAACAATGTCCTGTTTGTATTATTGTTATGTACCACGCCTGAATTTCTCTATGAGATAATAAAGTATTCTTATTCTTATTCTTATTCTTATGCCTATATGCATTGCCCGTGTGTCCCTTTCCGTTACAGACGAGCGACTTAATGGCATTTTCCATTCACGGTTCGTTGCCGGCTTGCAAACGATAACTACTCGTCCGTTAAAGGTTCACGTGTACTTACCTACTCTGTTTGATCGGCATGCAGTAATTACCGAGGTAGAAACACTGAGTTATATATATAGCACAGTGGAAAGAACTCAGAGGGGAGAACTTTTCGCAGGCTAAGAAGTTACACAACACAGTGACAAAATATGCAAAACCTAGGTCGGCGACGATTTTGTAAAAGGAAAATGCACCGGCGCTCAGCTTTTTCCACAGCAGAACCTCTTTACATCATACGCAGACATGCCTATTCACAGCCGTAATTTCTTACCTCGGTGAATGAAGCAGAAAGAACTGAAGGCTGAAAGTTAGTAGAGCGCGTAGCTCTCCGCACTGACACAGCTGAATCTGAAGAAGTCGTTGCCTAACTTTTACGTTATCATGTTGGCTCTATACCCGGCCGACCTCGTGTCAGTCAGAATAGGCCCTACACCCGATTGAGTGAGGGAAAGATAAGTCGAGACCGACTTCTTGCATGCTACGTTCTCGCGCAGCTTGCGGCCATTCACAGTGAAAAGATAGGTTAACACCAGACATAGGCACGTGAAAAAGTCACCAGTTTTGTTTGATGTAAACGTGTTGACATGGTACGACCGCTGTTGTCCCCTTACACGTTAGTTTACTGCCGTGCACACCCGCTCACAAAGGTAAAGAGAGAGCGAAAGACAGACATACAGACAGACAGACAAACAGATAGACAGGCAGACAGACAGACAGGGAGACAGCCAGCAAGCGGCCAGCCAGCCAGCCAGCCACACACACACACACACACTCACACACACATTCACACACACACACACACACACACACACACACACACACACACACACACACACACACACACAAACACACACACACAAACAGACACAAGCAAAGACAAACACACACACACACACACACACACACCCCAACACACACAGTGGGTCATAGTCTCACTCCCATTGTCAAATGTACTGTTGCGGGTGCCTATGACGCAGACAGGCGTTCATTGCATAATACCGGCGGCATGTTCATATGACGGCTTACTAGTGCCAAAACCTGGGGTTACCCATTATCACGTGATAATTACTAATTAACGCTGTCAGTTACTGTTTTCACTCGTTAGTTACTCATTTTCACGGGATAATTAGTAATTTTCACAGGAAAATGACTAATTTTTAGTTTTGGCACTAGCAATCCGTCAGGAAGTGAGCCAAAACTAAAAATTAGTAATTAACAGGTGAAAGTTAGTAATTTTCCCGGGAAAATTAGTAATTAACACGTGAAAATTGTAATTATCAAGGGAAAATTACTAATTTTCCCTTGATAATTACAATTATGAGGTTTTGGCACTAGTAAGCCCTATGACGGCTTACTAGTGCCAAAACCTGGGGTTACCCATTATCACGTGATAATTACTAATTAACGCTGTCAGTTACTGTTTTCCCCTGTTATATGACGGCTTACTTGTGCCAAAACCTAGGGTTATCGTTTTCACGTGAAAATTAGTAATTAACAGTGTTAATTACTAATTTTCATTTTTGCCTCGTTTTCGGTCACAGTAGTCGGATTTTAAGAGTCCGCACTGAGAGGCTTCAACGCCCGGCAAACATCACTCTCACACTATTTCTAAAATATCTTTTAATAGAAGGCCTTATCGAGCAAGTAATTCGACGGGAAGATGCATGTCACTGTTTTCTGCAATAGCGCTATCCTAAACGTTGTTTTGGGTATCTTAGAAAAGAATAATCGACCCTGAAAACTTTCGAAACGAAGCTGTTCGTAGCAGACGGACTTTTGATCGGCTGTGGTCTCACACTTTCACAGATATCTTTCAATATAATTCCTTATTCGACAAGTTGTCAGGCAGACAGCTGTACTTCATATTTGTTTCCACTACCACACTCATACATTTGCTTAAAAGTGTATTAGGGAAGGACAATCGATCCGAAAATGTTCGAACCGAGAGAGGAAAAATGGCGGCCGGTCGGACATGTGCAAAAGGTCCGACGACTAGCAGACGGATCTCTTCATCGAGACTCACTGACACACTTTCACAAATATCTTTCGATAGAATTCGTTATTCAACAAGTTTTTGGACAGACAGTTGTATGTCACGGTTATCTACACATGCGCTCAGCTCTTAGTGTTAATTTACATCTAATTAAAGAACTATGGACCAGAAAAGTTTCGAATCGAAGGATGTTTTGCTCTGGCAGGTGAAACAGTCGCGCATGCGCATTGAGCCCCCACAGTCACGAGGTACAAGAAAATTAGTAATTAACGCGTGAAAATTACTAATTTTTAGTTTTGGCACTAGTAAGCCGTCAGGAAGCGAGCCAAAACTGAAAATTAGACATTAACACTTGAAAATTAGTTATTAACACTAGAAAATTAGTAATTAACACGTGAAAATTATTAATTTTCCCGTCAGAATTGTAATTTTCTCATGAAAATTAGTAACTTTCACGGGTTAATTACTAATTTTTAGTTTTGGCGCTAGTAAGCCGTCATACTGTTAGTTACTCATTTTCACGGGAAAATTACTAATTTTTTAGTTTTGGCACTAGCAATCCGCCAGGAAGTGAGCCAAATCTAAAAATTAGTAATTAACAGGTGAAAGTTAGTAATTATCAAGGGAAAATTACTAATTTTCCCTTGATAATTACAATTATGAGGTTTTGGCACTAGTAAGCCGTCATATGTTCAAGTCAAGCTTTAAAGGTATTTCGGCGCTTTTATAGACCTTTTCGGTATCTGAGCAGCTCTCGCGAGACACGCTCTTTGTTATGTTTTGAACATCGCGAGAACTTCGAACCTTCGCTTATGCAGTTCACACGAGATCGCTGTAGGCTACCGCATGCTTTGCTGCTTGCGAGAGATTACGAGAGCTTGGAATACCGACAGGGTCTATTCTCGATTGGCTAAATCCGTCGCACTCCGCTAAGCATGAGGTGCTAGTACCGGGTAGTGGTTACACCAGCAAAACTCGCATGCACCCGTGTTTTCTTTAAAGCTGTGGTCTGTTTATGACTTTCCGGGGCTACGAGGTTGAAAAATAGGGATAAAATCATGTACGCTACCCGAAACCCCACCTATACGGCGTGTATGACCTTGAGAGCTTCAGTCAACGCTTGAATTCTGCAGGGATAACATCAATTACTGTTCTTGCATGTTGTAAATAGAAATATCTCAAGGTCATACACGCCGTATAGATGGGGTTTCGGGTAGCGTTTGCTGTACAGAATTCTGTACATGATTTTCAGCCCTATCTTTTCAAACTCGTTGCCCCGGATAGTCATAAATAGACCACAGCTTTAAGCGGATTACAGTGGAATCCCCCTTTAATGACCTTAACAAATCTAAGAAAATCAGGTCTTAAAAAGGAGGGAGTCTTAAAATGGGGGTAAATCTACAGAGATTATGAACAGAAAGTCTAAGAAAACAGGGTCTTAAAATGGAGGGAGTCTTAAAATGGGGGTTCCACTGTATTACACTCCGGACCGGTCGGATTTCTCCCAATGTGTGAACTCCAAGACTGTCTCCTCCAAAATGACTTTTCGATCTAAATAATTAGTCCCACATAAAATTGCTAGTTGTGGAGTATTGTTTACTACCATTTTGTTAAGTCTCAGAGTCAATGCCTACGCCGAAATAGCCACTAGGTCTACTACCTTAAGGCCACAGTACTCAGACACGCACGCGCGCACACACACACTGACACGAACATAAGCACACACACACGCACACACACACACACACACACACACTGGGGTTAGGGGGAAGAATTTACCCGATGCTCCCCAGCATGTCGTAAGAGGCGACTAACGGATTCTGTTTCTCCTTTTACCCTTGTTAAGTGTTTCTTGTATAGAATATAGTCAATTTTTGTAAAGATTTTAGTCAAGCAGTATGTAAGAAATGTTAAGTCCTTTGTACTGGAAACTTGCATTCTCCCGGCCAGTAAGGTAATATATTGTACTACGTTGCAAGCCCCTGGAGCAAATTTTTGATTAGTGCTTTTGTGAACAAGAAACAATTGACAAGTGGCTCTATCCCATCTCCCCCCTTTCCCCGTCGCGATATAACCTTCGTGGTTGAAAACGACGTTAAACACCAAATAAAAAAAGAAGAAACACACACGGGCGCACACGCACGCACGCACGCACACACGCACACACACACACACACACACACACACACACATTTACCTGTGGCTATGAGTTACCTGTGTGAAGCAGGTCAAATGGGAGGGACTCAGGTAGAGTAAACATGACCTCGTTTGGACTGCTGACTCCTATCTTTACGTTCGTTTCCGATTGGGGTGTAGAGAAAAGAGGATTGACCCATATCTTACGTGTAGGAAGGACAGATAAGGTAGAGACAGAAAAGACAACACTTTGTTCACAAGGAAAATGGTGTAATCAATTGCTGTTTTTAAAATTTTATTTTATACAATCAGACCAAAGAGCTTGTACGGAACAAGCTCTTTGATCAGACCTCGACAATTTGGAAAATTCAAAGGCAACAATTAACACATTACGACAAAACCACTTGCAATAAACAGAGAGAGACAGAACGATAGACAAGTCAGACAGAAAGAGAGATAAAGAGGTTCAAGGGAAACTACTCTGTCAAATCAAAACATTCAAATCTTCAAAGGACTATTTTTAGATGTTACCTCCCTTGCTTCATCATGGATCTATCATCGCATGCAATCCGGTACGTTATTTGAAACTCGGATTTAAAGCTAATACCAGGAAAATACTCAACTGATGAAACCTGTATTACTCCCGTCACCTTAACATATTTTCAAAGAATTATATTCTTGGGAAATTCGGCGGAAAACTACCTGAACTGACATACACCTCGTCTCAAGGAGAAGAGAGTTTGAAGGGAAGCAACCGCACTGCGGGCTATTCAAGGCAAATGCATGGATCTTCTCCCTTCATCTACAATTCCTTTGTATGTGCGCTATCTTTCCGATACTGTCAGGCTTTTACACACAGTAGGGGAGACCGGGGATAGTCGGCCCCCTTTTGCACTTAAACCAATGTGGAGACTAATTTAAGAGAGATAGAGAAACGATTTATGGTTTAAAATGAGCGTTAATATCTTGCTCAAATTTGTGATAAAAAAAAGTGGCCAAACTATTGTAATATTGTTTACAGTTTGGCTGCAAGCAGACCTAGTGACACAGGGTCCAACTTGCCCCGTGTCGGGGTAAGTTGGCCCTACGTATGGGGCAAGTTGGACCCTCACTTTCAGAATGTCAGAAATGATTCACGAGAGCACTCAGTTCAACGGGATTTATTAGACCGAAACAGAAATAAAAACATTATGTTTTGCATCGCAACACTGAACAAAATGAATCAAAGGACAAAAAATTCTTTTCGTGTTGAGGACATCAGTACATGTCCAATAGTACGAGAACAGGTGACTCCTTTGAAGGTCTCACGTGATGCTTGAAATGTTCCAAGAACTTCGGGAAGTTCTCTTCCGTCATCCAACCAGACTTGTGTGCACTTCCCTTAGATCCAGTGGGGGCTCCTGTGAGGAAATGGTCAGAGAACTTGACCCTTGGAAACACAAAAAAATGTGGAACTGAACGACCATCTGCAGATATTGCAGCACACAGTGTGACTAGTTGTCCCCTCTCTGATGACACCAATGATCTACCAGTAGGTCCCACGACTTTGCGAGGCTTTTGGACTGTCACCACCCCCGTTTCGTCAACGTTCCAAATGTCCTTCGCCTCAAACTTGTACCTGTCGATTACAGTGCCCAACTTCTGAAAGAAGTCATCAATGTTTGCTCTGTTAAACGCTGTAGCACGACCAATACTGGTAGCTTCAGGTGTTCTGATAGAAATACAGTCTTTATGTCTCTTCATGAAGCCTGAAAACCAGTCAGCCCCAGCACGTTCTTTCTCACTCCATGACTGGGGCATAGGGATGTCAAATTGCTTTGCACACTGATATGCCAAGACACGGACCTCGATTGGGCACAATCCAAAATATATGTCACAAGCATTCTTCAGGTACTTGACCAGTGCCAACTCCTGTTCGTCAGTGAAGACCTGTCGGTGTCGGGTATACCCTAAAGGAAGACCTGCAACATTTTTCTCTCGCTGTGGGGCAGACAGGTTCTTAAATTTCAGAAGCTGGCGTCGGAGTGTTGTCTTTGGCACGTCGAAAAGAGCAGCAGTTTTCTTCACCCCATCTTCTGTGGTGTGGTAGTGATCTATCGCCCTGCGAATTACATCTGGCATGCATCCTCTGCTGGTCTTTCTTTCATATGTTCTCACCATAGTGGAACCTACACAAATTGCAAAAATTAAATCACCAAAGTGTCCCAGTGATTTGGCACGCACACAGGCTTTCTCTCTCTCTCTCTCTCTCTCTCTTTCACACACACACACACACACACACACACACACACACACACACACACACACATACACATCAATCTCACGGTTATTTAAAAGAACAAATAAACACAAAAACAGTGTATTATCACGAAAAAAGAATATACACTATATGGGGCATGTTGGCCCTACCCCCCGGGGCAAGTCGGCCCCTGGAACCAACGTGCCCCATCACATGAGGACCAACTTACCCCAACACAGGAAATTTTATTTGGAGGGGTAGCAATAAACACTGACACTGGGCAGAGCAAAAGTATCACTTTCCAGTGAAACCGTTGATATACATGTTTTGTTCATATATGTTTTTGTCTGACTGATGCGATTCATTAGCGCTGAAATCTGATCCAAACAAATCTTTAACAAATTTACTCCAAATGATCAAAATCAGTTTTTTATCACTTACCTCTAATATCTGCATCAGATTGGCGCCATATTTTCTGTGCAGGAAGGCGGGCAGTCGCGTGACGTAGTCACATAACCAAAATGTCTAAATACACCAAAGGAATCAAATAAAAGCCAATAGTCCAACTTACCCCGGGGGCCGACTATCCCCGGTCTCCCCTACAAACACCATTTCATTTAAACACTCACGGCTTGAGAACATTCTAGGTGCCCTCCGTAAAGAGCGAGCAATTTTCAAAGAATTTATTTTTGCGTGGTTTATCTTGCCTCTGAGCCATCGTGGACCCGTGTAATCCAGTTTCCCTTTTTTCACAATTTAGCCCCCAGTTTGTCATTTCAATGCAAATCTCTGTAAGCTTATCTGCAATAGCACGTTATTGTGTACCTTTGAATCTGAAATGCAACATTGAAACGGCTGCGAACTAGAGCAGTGGCGGTTAACGGTTCAGAGGAACTGGCGCCAGGCAGCGTCGTCTGCTACAAGAACCACGACCTTGCGTGACCCTGCTTACGATCCGGGCTATCTTTTTTTAAACTTTCAAAACTTCGTATTGTTCTGATCTTGTCTTGATGAAAACAGATTTCTTTTATGATTTAAGAATGTTTGTGTAACAAGCTGTCAATTTATTATTTAGATTTCAAACGTTAGGTCAGAAGCGCAAAAAAAAGCACCGTCCGATTGTCTGACAGACAATCCGCAAAATTGCTAGCTCTTTACGTAGGGCACCTAGGATGTTCCCGTTCGGTGAGCGTTCAAATGGAAGGGTGTTTGTACTGCCTGACAGTATCTGTGATGGTTTACGGGAGGCTTACTGTGCCTTTAAGTTGCAGCGGTACACGCAGGGATTTTATACATTCGTTCGTAGGCACGCATCACATGTGAACAAATCTGTCTGTCTCTCAGGCTGTCTGTCTGTTTGTTTGCATACACACGCATACACACACACACACACACACACACACACGCACACACACACACACACACACTAACGCACACATGCTTTCACGCACACATGCTCTCACGTACTCACGTACGCATGCTTGGAGCTGAAAAGCATAAAGAAAGATTTTTAAGAAATGTTCTACTGGATCCTGACAATCTTTCAATTTAAAAAAAATCAGTTTCACTCTGCTACTCCCGACAGCTACATTGTATCATGATAACATTTTGCGACATCTAATTCCGCCCTGCCCCATGGAGTCTTCGCACACAGCCGCCCCTCGACAGCCTCTTCACTCTTTCTTCCGCAAATGAACTTAAATTAAGAAGTTGCTCATTAGTGACTCATTATTGCACTCTTTTGGTGTTCCTAGCCGTTCCAAAATGTCTTGTTCTTTCTTCTACAGGCTGAGCATAGACTGAGCCAAAACAAAAGTCGTCCTTTTCTTTTTATGCCGTTCACGCTTCTTCTCTTTTCACCCTTTTTGTTGCTGTTTGTTGAGCAAAGCGACATTTCTTCTCTTCACATGTTTGCCTCTCTTTTATTTCTCTGTGAGCACTTGAGAACTTGGCAGCAAACAGAAAATTAGCTCCTGCATACAATGTGCAGGCTGGAACTCAGTCCAAAGACCAACTATTATCGAGGGAAACTTTCGAGTTCAAGGCACATGGTAATAGAAATAATTCCTGGTCGTTGGTTTTTTTTGCGGCAAGTCTAAAATCGTCATTTTTTTCTGTTATTGTCTCTCAGTCGTTACATCTGTCTGTTTTTATGTACTTCTATGTTTCTGCCTGTCTGTCTTTCTGTCTGTCAGCTTGTTTGTCTTGTTCTGTCTGTCTGTCTCTGTCTGTCTGTCTATCATGTCTGTCTGTCTGTCTGTCTCTCTTTCATGCTTAGTAGCTGTCTCTGTCTCTCTGTCTGTTTGTAAGAATTGATCTGTTTTAAAGCCAGGATGGTATATTCAGGAAGCTTGCTGTGGATGTTTTTGCCTTCTACACTACCCGTAATAAAAAAGTAGGCAGATACATTTAGCTGTAGATCTGTGTGATGCGGCCAGTTATGTTAAAACCAAGTCAGTTTATTACCAGAAAGGTAATTCATTCCCCTACCGTATGAAATAATTTGTTTTTCGTTTTCACTGTCTCTGTCTCTCTCTGTCACTCAATCTCTCTCTCTCCCTCTCTCTGTGTTTGCCTCTCTGTCTCTGTCTGTGTCTGTCTGTCTGTGTCTGTCTGTCTGTTTGTCTGCCTGTCTGTCTGTCTCTCTCTGTCTGCCTGTCTGCCTTGTCTGTCTGTCTGTATGTCTGTCCCTCTCTCTCTCTCTGTCTCTCTCTCTGTCTGTCTCTGTCTCTGTCTGTCTCTCTCTCACGGTCCGATCGCCTTCTGCAATGATATAATCGAGCCTTTTACCCTCTAGCTTTTTCTTCCCCAGCCCCCTCTTCACTATCTCTCTCTCCCCCCCCCCCCACCCATTTCTTCCAAAATCAGCAAACACTTTCAAAAACGAGCAATCTGCTCGTTTTAAAAGTTGAATGTTGACTCAAATCTGAGTGGCACGTTTTATAATGGCTTGCATCGGGTGAAAAGACCCCTCAGTCTCAGAGGAAGAACGCAAAACGACAAGACGAAGTGTGCAAGAGTCAACAACGCTCACACAAAAACTCATGGCGTCATCGCAGATTTCCCACAATTCACAACGATTACAACCGTTTTCTCTCTTTTTGTGTCAAGGCGGCGTCCTGAATTGACACGGTTAGAATCAATCTTTGTGAAACGAATTTCTTTTCCTCCTCAAACGATCCGAGTAAGAAAATTGGCTCATTTCAACCAAATACGAAAAATATTTGCTCTGGGGTGGAATAACTATCAATTTTTCCCCCTCGTTTATCTCGAAGCGTCGGGGATTTTTCTCTGCTCCCAATTGTCCGTGCCTGCGAAATTACGAGCGAAAGTATAATTTGGGGGCTGAGATGCAAGCAAACAAATATTTCTTTGTAGTTAGCCCGATTCTGGAACTGCTTGTGCAAATATCAGGCGATTGAAGATGAAAATATTAGTACTGGAGAAAAGCTCGGGAAAAATACCACCGCTTTTATGGGGACCTGATGTTTTAACACCGTTTTGGGGTATTGCTTTATGCATCAGGGAACGTAAGTCTATATGATACGTAAACAGTGAAAAACGACGAGAACACTTAGTAAACTTCAAAACCTAATTGGATGCTGTAAGAATTATTAGTGCCATTTGTTATGCTGCTGTTGCTGCTGAGTTTATATAGTATGCCGTATGCAAAAAAAGAAGAAAAGAAAAGAAAAGAATAAAGTCGAAGACTGAAAATACTTTTCTCATAGACCTGAGTAACTCCCAATTAACTGCTTGGTATAGGGGTGTTATTGCATGCTTTTTTTTTTACAGTTTTGCTTATTTGACATTTTGGACTTGAAAGCACTATTGAGAGGCCAAGTCAAAATGTGCCCAGACAGGGACTTTTTCTCTGCTAATTGGTTTAAACAGTGGTTGGTTTCTCATTCATCTGGTACAAAGCCGTTGAATCTTGCAATATACCAGGGCCGGACCCAGGGGGGGGGGTTCCAGGGGTTCCGGAACCCCACCCCTGGAAAAAGCATGTACCTTGCTTTGAGTGGTTTTTTTTTTACTAGTTTTAGCACCAAAACAATGCTGCTCTTAACCCTCAAAACAAGGCCCAGAATGCACCAGATTGCACAGATTTTAACCGTTTTTCAAAAAAAATCCGGGGGAGCATGCCCCCGGACCCCCAAAGCAGGCGGGCGCTTGTGGCTTCGCCACTTCGCTGATTTGCCCCCCCAAAAAGGAGGAACCCCCCCCTTACAACTCATTTGGTCCGGCCCTGTATACAACAAAGGAACACAACAAGTAAAACGTATATAAAGGTGCTAGTAGACGACATTGTGAAGTGGCGGACAATTTTCTTTTAATTCATAGTATTTAAATCAATAGCAACGACAAACACACACAGAAGAATTGCATATATTACATGACAAAGGAGAAAGAGAGAGAGAGAGAGAGAGAGAGAGAGAGAGAGAGAGAGAGAGAGAGAGAGAGAGAGAGAGAGAGAGAGAGAGAGAGAGAGAGAGCATTCACTATATCAATCAATCAATCAATCAATCAATATGAGGCTTATATCGCGCGTATTCCGTGGGTACAGTTCTAAGCGCAGGGATTTATTTTTTTTTTAAATTTTAAATTTTTTTATTTTATGCAATTTATATCGCGCACATATTCAAGGCGCAGGGATTTATTTATGCCGTGTGAGATGGAATTTTTTTTACACAATACAAGCTGTCGAACTCACGGAATGAAACTGAACGCACTGTATTTTTTTCACCAAGACAGTACAGCTTCGTCGAACCCCGCGAGAAGGAAATCGCTCACCTCCCACGTGCAAAACGCAGTGATATGCACACGCCAGAATAGCGCGGTAGCGTATTGTGTTAAGCAGGAAAGCGCGCTTTTCTGTATTCGTGTTAACTTTCTGAGCTTGTTTTGAATACAACCTATCATATCTATATGTTTTTGGAATGAGGAAACGATAAAGAATAAGATGATCGATTTCTTAAATTTTAATCGTAAGACTAATTAATCTATTTTCGTTAACTGTGATAACATTTTAAGAGTAAACATGACATATGTATATATTTTTAGATTCAGAATGTCATGAAGAATACGATGCAATCAATTTTAAATCTGTTTGCGAAAAATCGATTTTAATGACAACTTTAATGAGCAAACTCATTAATTAATTTGTAAGCCTCCAAGCTGAAATGCAATACCAAAGTCTGGGCGTCGTCGAAGATTACTTGACCAAAATGTCAACCAATTTGGTTTAAAAATGAGAGCGTGACAGTGCCGCCACAACTTTCACGAAAAGCCGGATATGACGTCATCAAAGACATTTATCAAAAAAATGAAAAATACTTCTGGGGATATCATACCCAGGAACTCCCATGTAAAATTTCATAAAGATCGGTCTAGTAGTTTTCTCTAAATCGCTCTACACACACACACACACACACACACACACACACACACCACACCCTCGTCTCGATTCCCCCCTCTACGTTAAAACATTTAGTCAAAACTTGACTAAATGTAAAAACCCTGAAGCCCTTTTTTATTCTTTTTTTTTTTCTTTCTTTTTTCTCTGTTTGTGCGTGTGCTTGTGTGTGTGAGAGAGAAATGAACGTTTTGTGCAATAACACATCCTTTGAACACTGAAGCCCTTACCAGAGCAGAAACCACCGGTGTCACGATTTGAGATTGGCCCCTGTGGTCACATTACGATTTTGATATGTGCTCGAGACTAAAATGTTGTTTCCTGGTAAAATTAAAGAAGTCAAATTATTTAAGGACGAAAAGCATGTCAGTTTCTTGCATGTGAAAAAAATTGGTACCCCCAAATTCGATTTCTTCGAAAACATGTACCAAGTGGTTACGTCCCTTGAATGAGGAGGGAACATTTTAGGATGAATCAAATTTCTAAGTTTATATAAAAAAAATTGGTTGGACAAATTTGGCCCCATGAATGTAAGGTACCCAAGGTCGCTCATCAGTACTATCGAAGGGTGTTTTTTTGTTCAGGGAGGAGTTTATACAAGATCAACGAGGCCGAGAATCGTAATATGACTACGGGCCAATCTCAAATCGCCACACCGGCATCGAAGCCATGATCCTAAAAGCCCAGCTTCGATGGAAAGCCCACATCATCAGGATGAAGGTTTTAAGAATCCCAATTGAGCAGTTATTCTATGGTGAACTTTCTCAGGGCAGAACTGGGAAACCAGGGCAGGCCTCGGAAGAGCTATACAAGGACTGTGTGATACCCAGTTCAGCCAGCTCCGCGAAGTAGATTTTGCAAAGTGGACTTCGGCCAACTAATGTGAGGCTTAACACGAAACAAGCAGTGTGATGCACTCCTGACTCATGTGATCTCTCATTCCCTTTCTCACACTTTAAAAGCCATCAATGCTTTTTACATTTGTCTATATAGCTATCCCCCCAGTGCACCTTTGCTTGCACGCATGTTGCTTTAAGCTAATCACAGTGGCAAGTTCAGCTTTTTTCATTCAATCAAAAAAAAAGAAGAAAAAAAAGGAAAAAGAGAGAATGAAAAAAGAAAAAGGAAAAAGGGACAGGCTCAGCAGCCGAAGGACGACACAGCATAATACCCACAGGGGTTTGCAACACTGGCCGCGCTGCATAAACCATTTTGTTTGCCCGCTAGGAACATCAGTTTAGTTTATCTGTTGACCGAGCGAGGGCGACGGTGAATTAGAGAAAGTGCACGAGCGGGCCGGCAGCGGGCCGACAGTACAGTCTTATCTA
>NC_090249.1:15158623-15188623 GCF_037325665.1 Littorina saxatilis
TCATATCTATATGTTTTTGGATTCAGGAAATGATAAAGAATAAGCTAAGATGAAATCATTTTTGGATCGATTTCTTAAATTTTAATCGTAAGACTAATTAATCTATTTTCGTTAATTGTGATCAAACTTTAAGAGTAAACATGACATATGTATATATTTTTAGATTCAGAATGTGATGAAAAATACGATGCAACCAATTTTAAATCTGTTTGCGAAAAATCGATTTTAATGACAACTTTAATGAGCAAACTCATTAATTAATTTTTAAGCCTCTAAGCTGAAATGCAATACCAAAGTGCGGGCTTCGTCGAAGATTACTTGACCAAAATTTCAACCAATTTGGTTGAAAAGTGAGAGCGTGACAGTGCCGCCTCAACTTTTACGAAAAGCCGGATATGACGTCATCAAAGTCATTTATCAAAAAAATGAAAAACACATCTGGAGATACCATACTCAGGATCTCTCATGTCAAGTTTCATGAAGATCGGTCTAGTAGTTTTCTCTGAATCGCTCTACACACACACACACACACACACACACACCCACACACACACACACACACACACACAGACACACACACGCACATACACCACGACCCTCATCTCGATTCCCCCCTCTACGTTAAAACATTTAGTCAAAACTTGACTAAATGTAAAAACACACACACACACACGTTTAGACCAAAGAAAAGCAACACAGAAGAAGAAGCGGATCAAGGGGTTGATACGAAACGGAAGAAGAAGAGAAGCAGTTCTGACTTTCTTCAGCATTTTCCACAGAAAAAAAATAATGTTAGCCCGACACATTCCCGAAGCTCTAAAGACACACTCAGAGACCTTTAACACCAACCCTCCTGAAAACCCATTAATCGTGTATTAATCAAACATCCAGACAAAATCGACAGTCCAAACAATAACACGCCACTAAATGACCACCAAGGAAAACAGGGCCGCTACAAGTGACCACCAACAAAGGAGCCAACCACAACAATCGCCGACGCTGTCAAAATCCACGCCAATCCACGTCAAAATACAAACCCCTCAGTCACGGAAAAACAGACCCACACAGGTACAGAGCCCAGTGCCAGTGGGTCCGATAGCTGAACCAACATTTTCGCTCCAAGTTGCCAAAACCACCATTTTTTCTCTCGCTCGATTCTCTCCCCTTGATACTTTCCCAAAATATCAATAAACTCAGGGTTGCAAAGTCCGAGTACTAATATTATGGTGTCCGTTCAACGTGGCTGTTTGCCATTTGCTCGTGTTGGCGTGAACTCTCTTCTCCCGGGCTTCAAGGTGCCAAAATATTGGTCCGGACCAAATGGATCGGACCAAAATTCCAGCATTTGTCAATCTGAAGAGTCGGGTCGGTGTTGAACTTTCGGGTACGGGTGTGTTTTAACGGGTGCTATACCCCCCATGTCGGTAGTGTCAGCAGCCTGGGGTGTCAGGAAGTACCAGAGATTATGATTCATAAAATGTTTGGTTTGGCGCGGGGCTGAAATTTGCTACAGGGAGGTAATCTGGTTTTTACGTCAGCCCTTGCAACAAAGTGGTCTAACTCCAGTGTTTTGTTTTTCGCTCCGGGTTATGAGTTCTGTTTGGCAGATTGCCACTGATTCCTTTGCCTGCCGTTGTTCTTTTGTCTGACTGTTTGGACAGTTAATGAACGTCATATTGAACCCTGGCACAATGACCATAACTCTCCTGTTACGCCAAGAAGGCTCAGGTAATACATTAATAAAATGTTAAGATTAATCAGAAACAATACGAAAAATGTCAGTGATTTTGGGGGGTGAAATGTTCTCCTCTTAAAAAAGAAAAAAAAGAAGAGAAAATGAACATGAATTGCGTGACAAGCAAAACCAAAAGAAAGAAAGGAAGAGAGGAAGAAAGAGACAAAGACAGAAAAACGGGAAGATTGAAGTTCGATAGCCAGCCAGTCAGCCAGACGCAGACAGACAGTCAGAGAGGCAGGCAGGCAGGCAGGCAGGCAGCCAGCCAGCCAGCCAGGCAGACAGGTAGACAGACAGACAGACAGACAAAGTACAATATTGCTATTTCATATGTTACGTGGATTTCCATTGGTCAATTGGGCAAAACTGAGCTCAGTGCAAAAGTGATATCGACGACATTTCCGTCGATATCAGTTTTGATATCGACGACCTCTTTATTGCTTCCCCACTTCAAAAACAAAAACACCTAAATTTAAAAACAAACAAATATATATGAAAATGTAGTTATCCCAGAATTTAGTTGAGCAAGTGACTAAAGACTTTTTGAAAGGAAAGACATTTTAAAATACTGAAAAGTACAAGAAAAGAGTGAACAAAAAGAAATAATAATCAGAGGGAGGAATATGGAACAGCCAAAACTGAGACAAATACTTTTGTAATTTCTTTACAGAAAATACACAAAATGTCCAGAGAATCAGCAATATATCTAACATTGACTGACTGTGTGATGATATCTTCTGCCATTGGTCTGTTTCGACAGTGATATCAAAATCGAGACCGGAGGTCTCGATTTTGATATCACTGTCTCAACAGACCATAGCAAAAGATATCATCACACAGTCCGTCAATATTGGGTAGTACACACATTGCTCAGTCTGTATAACTTTAATTTTTGGCGGCAAATCAGTAACCTAGACGAAAGATCAAAACCTACATTGTGAAATGGTCAACATTTCATGGTAAAATGGTAAAGGTTACAAGCAAAACGCCTTCAAAAACTCTTACAGTCGAACCTGTCCTAGCGACCAACTCTTGATGACGACCACCTGCCCATTACGACCACCCAAAGGTACCCCAGGCGAGTTTTTTTTCCACTATTTAATAAAACTTCTCCATAAATACCACTTTGGGGTAGTCCCTCAGGTAATCAGGATAGACAGGTTCGACTGTATATAAACCGCGAAGAAGAATGAATTTTATGTTGTGTCCGAGAGTAGTACTTTCTGCTGGACATACAACAAAACAAAACTTGTTTCGCTTGACCAGCATTGTTTATTTGTACAACTTCCGCAAGTGTCTTTCCCGAGTGTGTTCATTGTAGGCAGGTTTGACTGAAAAAAACCCGCGACGAAGACTGCATTTTATGCTATGTCCGAGAATGGTACTTTATGCTGGACATACAACAAAACAAAACTTGTTTCGCTTGGCCAGCACTGTTTATTTGTACAACGTCCGCAGGAGTCTTTCCCGAGTGGCATGCAGTAATCGAACGTGAACGATCCCCGATTCTTACCTAACCAACACACACTTCCTCGTGTCTGGTGTTTACAGCACAATCAAGGCACTGTTTCCACGCTCCCGGACCCCCAAAGTCGTAGGTTAATACATTCCGTCAGAGTACTAAAACCTCGTACAGAGGGATTTACACGGCACTATATTACTGGGGGGGCGGGTTTTGAAGCCGTGTGTTGCTTTTCTTTATGAAGGAGAAGATAATCCCTCCTCGTTCTGACGCTGACCAAACATTTACCTCCCCTGATAAAACGTTTCATTTCGTCTACTTCCTCTCCTCGACATATAGCCCAGGAATGAGTAATAATCCTGCACCCCCCCCCCCCCCCCCCCCCCCCCCCCCCCCTCGCCTTTCCATTCCGCTCCTTCTTCGCCCTGCCTCGGTCTTCAACGAGGATTATTGGTTCCTTGAGAAATAACACAATGAAAGGCAGTTATTGTCATTTTTCCGTTGCAGTCTGACTTCAGAACATTAATCCCTATTTACGCGATGTAGAGTTTGTGAAGACTTTGACATACAATATTTTCGATATGTGCGGGTTTCTCAGGCTTTTCCTTTTTAGACTTGCTGACCTATGAGGAAGATATCGGAAATTACGCAAGAAGAGAGAGAGAGAGAGAGAGAGAGAGAGAGAGAGAGAGAGAGAGAGAGAGAGAGAGAGAGAAAGAGAGAGAGAGAGAGACAGAGACAGAGAGACAGACAGAGAGAGAGACAGACAGAGAGACAAAGAGAACGAGAGAGACAGAGAGAGGGACAGAGACTGATAGACAGAGACAGACACACAGAGACAGAGACAGACAGAAAGAGAGAGAGAGAGACAGACAGACAGACAGACAGACAGACAGACAGACAGACAGACAGAAAGAGAGAGGTCTCAAGCATCAGATTCTTTGCAAATATAATTGAGCAGGTATATAGAAAAACAGTTTTTTAATTCATCATTATATTACTACATTTCTCTGCCTAACCCAACAAAATTACCCTGAAAACGTACTATGCCCAAACAGGTGTTTATATTTTCACAACACCGTTTACCTTTTCTACCAACACAAAGATCATCAGCAATTTTGTCCGGTCCTCTTGCATTGAAAAATTCGTCTTCCTGGCCATTCCCGCTTTTCATTTCCAAAGACGCCAAGAGAGTTGAACTCGGGCCAGTAAACTCTTCAACGATGCCATCCCACCTGCGAAGGCTGGAGTGTTTTCTCCGAGCAAGCCCACAAAAGATGGTCACATATTCATTTGTACACAAGATAACCACTACAACTCCGCCGTTTGTTGACCAGTTCAATCGAGCGAAGCCTGGCAGGACAGCGTCCGAATCGGGGTTCGCGAATACCCGGAGGTTTACTCGGAAGGTCACGTGAGCGGACAGGCAGGATGTATATTCAAGGTCTGAAGAATACCGTGTCAACCAGAGAACTCATTCATATTATTTGTGTCCATCAGTCTCCTGTCGTAATTCTCGCTCGTTCACGCAGGTGGACCTGCTTTCTACTACAAGCACAGAGACGCTGAAGACCTGTACTGGATTTTTCAGTTTTCTTTTAAAATCCATGAATATCAATATTTGAAACTCTCGAAATCTTGTCATACACCAGGCAGCAAACTTCAAACGTGAATTAAGGAGACCTTGACCTGAAATGGCAGAAAACAGATTTTGTTCTTGTGTTTACTCTTAATGGACATGCCAGATCGAAACACATTGGCAAACTGAAAAGGTCGTGTGTTCGAGGTCCTTTGGTCTGCCGAAGACCTTCTGATGTTAGCTCTCTTTTATTTTTATTTTTGACATATCCCATAGGCATAGAAAAGGGCAGTTTATCACCTCTGTGCTCCTCTAATATAACAGTGTATAGTTCATTAAACAACAATATTAAGAGGGATACTTGTCCTCCTAAGTCCTTTTCGTGTAACCAATCTTCCACATAATCTCAGACCTACTCAGGATTTTATATATGGGATTAGGACATCCATCCATTCAGACACATACCAAAAACTACAGTCCGATTGCTTCCTGTGGCATATTAGGATTGTCGCTAGATTGACAGAAGTATCAATTACAAAATTACCTTTAATATGCCAAAAGCAATCATAAGACAAATCAGCTCTGAAAATGTACAATGTGTATCGCATCCATTGGGACACGTGACAGAGAGAGAGAGAGAGGGAGAGAGAGAGAGAGAGAGAGAGAGAGAGAGAGAGAGAGAGAGAGAGAGAGAGAGAGAGAGAGAGAGAGAGAGAGAGAGAGAGAGGGAGGGAGAGAGAGAGAGAGAGACATCAATAAGTTAAGATAAGATAAGATAAGATATAAAGATAATATTTACAAGGTTTGTGGATTAAGCATACAAAAACGAGCTTTTTTCAACCAACAAGAAAAGAGATAGAGGGGGGGGGGGGAGAGAGAAAGAGAGGGAGAGATAGAGACAGAGGGACGGACAGATGGACAGACAGACGGTCAATGAGAGAGAGAGAGAGAGAGAGAGAGAGAGAGAGAGAGAGAGAGAGAGAGAGAGAGAGAGAGAGAGAGTGGGGCGGAGAGAAAAAGAGAGAGAGAAAGAGAGAGAGATAGAGAAAGAGAGAGAGAGAGAGAGCGAGCGAGCGAGAGAGACAGACAGAGACAGAGAGAGAGAGAGAGTGTTCCCTTCACCACCACACAATTGTTCCTTGAGAGTGAGGAGGAAAGCCAGCAGCACCAGCCCAGTAGGAGAGCTACCTCCGGTAGTAAATAAACTGCCCTGACCACTTGAGGATTAGCAGAGAGCTGGGTTTTTACACGGAGGGTGCGTCAACATTGACACTGTCGTGTTTCCATTCAGCAGGGAGTCAATGCAATCGTTAGAAATTGCTGAACAAACAGTGGTCACAGAGGCTCTCGCTGGACACCAGGGGCTGGTGGTCAAGCAAACTCCAAGAACAATGGAACCTCCCCTTTAAAGACCTTCAAACTTCTGAGAAAATCAGCACTGAAAAAGGAGGAGTCTTGAAAATGTTGGTATAATTACAGACGTTGTGAACATAAAATAAAATAAGAAAAATCAAGGTCTTCCACCTTTTTAAGAACTTGCTTTTTTCAGATGTAATGTTCAGGGCGTGTGTTAATTTAACTACAATTATCCTACATACGTGAGAGAGACACCCGTGAGATAATAATCGTTCAAATCACACGTGTGTATATCATGTAAATGAGGTCATGTCAAGCAAGTCTGGCAGGGACCTGTTTTTCCACTGCTTATGATGCCAAAGTCACCGAGACAAACGTCATTATAGAAACACAAATTGCGCTCGCTAATTACCCTCGATGAATCTTTAGAACTAACACGTCACGCCACACTTTCAGAGTGACGTTTCTTTGCTTTGACGTAATAGATTGCACGAGGCTTTAGAAGAGATCGAGGTTCCAAAACAAGCGTCTTCAATTTAGCTCCCTCGAATGCAGGACATTTTCAGTAAAATACACGTAAGTACAGTATGTAGGATAAACAGAATACTACATGGCTTGCTGTGTCGTACCAGATTTACACTCGTTGCTTTTTGGCTCACGAAGTGTAGCCTATGCGATGCTAACTTTTGTCTGTCTGTGCGTGCGTGCGTATGTATGTATGTATGTATGTATGTATGTATGTATGTCTGTGGTAGAAACTTTAACATTTGAAGACGTCATATTACATTGACGTCACATTATGACGTACGAGGGTTAGACGTCACGCGATGGAATTACTGAAAGTCTCGGTGATTGTTATTTTGAGCGGGCCGAGACTATTTGGCAGTCGTGTCCTTGTAAGTAGGCTACATGCAGACACTAGATCTAGTGTCTCGCTTTCTTGCACAGTTTCACCTATGCTCTTTCTGTGTGTGTGTGTGTGTGTGTGTGTGTGTGTGTGTGTGTGTGTGTGTGTGAGTGTGTGCGTGTGTGTGTGTGTATGTGAGTGTGTGTGTATGTGTGTGTGTGTGTGTGTGTGTGTGTGTGTGTGTGTGTGTGTGTGTGTGACGGAGTGATTGAGTTTAAGTTACTGTTTGTCGATTTCTTACGTGAGCCTTGAAGTTCAAATAGTGAACAGCTCGCTTTTGCTCGCAGTTCAATATTTAAAAAAACAACTCGTGTAAATCTGGTACGACACAGCAAGCCATGTAGTATTCTCTATTTTCAAGACTTCTTTCTTTTTCAGAGCTGATTTTTGTAAGGTCTCAACAGGGGGTTCCATTGTATTGGGTTCGCGGACTGAGTGTGGTCGTGTGGTCGTGTGGTCAGCTAAGCGTGGATGTTGAAGTAGATGGACATTCTTCTTCGCCTGCTGCCAGTGCTGCGACCTCTGTTGGTACATGGTGACCGCCAGGCATTGGTTTAGACGAATGTTTGACGATTGTAGTCTAGTACCACACAATTTTTGCAACACTATCATCCGGAGGCGTTGATTTAGACAAAGGCGTAACATTTAATTCTTATATATGATTGTGGTAAACTACACGATCATAAAATATTGAGCAAACCATCACCGTAATGCGCTGATTTTAACAAAAGCGTAACATTTAAGTCGGATGATTGTAGTTAAGTACAGTATCATGAAATATTTACAGAAACCTTCACCGTAATGCGCTGGTTTAAACAAAGGCGTAACACTTGAATGCGACTGTGGTAAAGTACAGTATCATAAAATATTAAGCAAAACATCACCCGAAGGCGCTGATTGAAATACTTTCAAACGGAACAAAGGTGTTACATGTTTATTTTGATGATTATTTTGTGGCAACGTACAGTACAATATCAATACAGCATGCACTTGCACTTTGCAAAACCATCACCAGGCTAAAATGCGCTGGTTTAAACAAGGGCGTATGATTTGCGTCGGTGAACTGAGAACAACTGCATTATTACAATTTTCCAAGACCACCACCAAGAGGCGTTCATTTGAATAACTGCGAAGAAAGTATATGTGTCAAATTACAGTACCATAGCAAAATGTGAAGAACGCCACGTGCCAGACTTGACACGAAGTCTACTGAGAGAAGCATGTGTGGAGGTTCAGGGTTTGTAGGCGTGCGTGCGTGCGTGCGTGCATGCGTTTGTGCGTATATATATATATACGTACGTGCGTTCGTGTCCGAGAAGGCGGAATGGGAACAGGTGGGGAAGGGGGTGTCTTGACTACGACCGTACACCGCATCTTAACCCCAGTGACATGCTAAACCAAACATTCCTTTCTCCCCAATTGTTATTCACACAATTTCAGCGAGTACAAACTCCCACAACCTTTTCACATCAACCCCCTACTCACCCGTGATGTGTGTGTATACGGCCACAAAAGACACATGTGCCTCGCTCAATACCTCGATGATACCTTTAAACACCCGAGAGAGAAAAGCGGAGCGGATACACTCACGGGTACAAGCACCCGGCATCTTCAGAGCCGGGTACAAATAAACCCTCTTGTCCGCAAACCCACCCGGGCTTTTTCACCTTCGAGTGGTTACACCTGGCCACCCGTTTCTTTTCTCTCTCACCACCCGGGGTACCCTCACTTCCGCCGCGGGTGGCAGAGGAGAGAGGGTTGAAGCATGCAGAAGAGATGGGAAAAACTGCCTCAGAAGCAGAGAGGACGTGTCAATACAACAGTCAGACCTCACTGTCTTCACTTTGTGCAGCTGTGGCTGGACATGAGGGAAAACTCACCTTATTTACAATGGAGGACAATGTCTTACATAAACATCCTTTGTGGCGAAGAGATTGAGTCGTTGATACATTTCTGTACAGGGTTAGAGCTGGATAATAATATAATGATATCGAACGAAGTAGAAGAAGAAGAGCTTGACAACAACATTCAAGAGAAGAACTCTTAGAATAAAAAAAAAAATAGTTACAGCTATTTGTTTTGAAGTGAAATTCTCCTCCGTATTGCACCGTCGCAAAAATTAAAAAAAAAAAATTACAAAATAAGGCTGAACATGACGGAAAACTCTCATTATATACAATGGAGGACAACGTCTAACACAAAGATCCCTTGTGGCAGAGAGTCGTTGATACATTTCAAAAGTGTGAGATATTGAAAAGAAAAAAACAAGAGAGTAACTCTCAAAACAAAACAAATAAGATGTATGTATTTTGGTAGTGACATTCTCCTCCGTATTACATCGTCGCAAAAACAACTACAACAGCAGCAACAGCAACAGCAACAACAACAACAACAACAACAACAACAACAACAACAACAACAACAACAACAACAACAACAACAAAACACGATCGAAATATTGAATACTTTCGTTTTATATAGATATCCTATAGATATAGATATAGATATGGGATCGAGGAAATGTCTTAAACTTTTGTTATTGGTGTCGTCGTAATGTTGCACTTTTTGTGCACTGTCAACGCAGACCTCGATGTCTTCCTGCAAGCTGTGCATAGATCCTCACCTGTAGCTTGCTTCAATATTTCTGAGCTGTGGACATTGCGGAACACTCTCATACAATGAAGAACCTTGTCTTACACATAAAACAAGGACCGCTTCAAAGAGTCAGTCGTTAATTTGTACATTCATCTACAGGGTAATATGGCAAAAATGTATAGGCATGGATAAAAAATGTCCTCCAAATACCCGTGTGACTTGGAATAATAGGCCGTAAAAAGTAAATATTCGCCGTAATGGTTTGAGATTTACTGGCCGATGTGAATGCGGCGTGATATATTGTGTAAAAAAAATTCCATCTCACACGGCAAAAGTTAATATGTAAAGCGCTTAGAGAACGTCAAGCGCTATATAAATCTCCCATATAAATATAAATAAATAAATAAATATCGAAAACACAGTAATCAAGAGAAGAACTCGACTCAAATATAAATTTTATAAAAGTATACGGTTCGTGTAGTACAGTTCTCCTCCGGAATGCTTTGTGCACACAAAAAAAGAAGAAAAAAAGAAAGACAGAAATGAAGAATAAGAAAGAAAGAAAGAGGCGATGACGATCAAATTCCTGCAGAATTAAGACATATGAATCTGTTGTTTTTCAAATGTCTGTGCTCAACTTGGTTGAAATGTGTTTTCTATCTCTTAACGTTTTGAAATATTGTCCCCATCCCAGACTGTCATTATCTTTCTTGTCCGCGGTGTCTTCTTTTTTTGTCGTCACTATATTCTACTTCAGTTTTCCTTTTTATTTCGTCCATTCTGATCTTCTAACATCTGTTTATCTTTTCTGTGCTACTTTTCTCCGTATATACTTTCTGTCGTCTGCCGGTTACCGTCGCTTCTATACATTTTATTTTAATAAATATTTCTCTTAAAAGAAATAAGAAGAAGACACGAACAAAACAAAAAACAAAAAAAGGAAAAAGGAAAGAGAATTAAAACTTTCTATATATATGCATTTTCCTCTTCACATGAATAAGATCTACGTATATAGACAATCTAAATACTTGATTAGCTCTATGCCGTAAAATCAAACACACGTACGAGTGTACATCATCATTTAAATAAACTCCTCCGCACAGCACTTTGTGGTCTTGTTTTCAACCCCTTTGTTTTCATTTCAAGCCTTCTTTCTGGTGCAAGAGACAGAGACACAATGACAAAAGCCTCTTGCATCACTCACATATTGACATTGTCTCAGCCTAGTTCCCCGCAGAAAGTTGAGCAGGTATTTTACGATTAGCAGCACAACATTTCCCCCCTTTGTGCGCAATTAACCTCTGTTTGTACGACCGCGTAAAATACAGTGTGGACGACCGCCATACCAAACTGTACCAAGGTAAAATTGTTCTCCAAACCCACGTGTGCATATTAATTTTTGTCTCCTCTTTGGTTCACGCGGTCTACACAAATAATCTCGGAGAACCGCAGATCGCAGACTGGTCTCAAACATGAAGCCGCCGATTTGTTGTTATTGAGCTATATGCGGAGACCTGGGGTGTCTTTTCCAAGTCCCAGCAAATGTTTAAATCTCAAAAACTGATACCCAATAGCCGGTCATTTTCTACCCGCAGCGGATTAGCCCAAAGCAACTTGTGTGTGTGAGTGCAGACACGCCTCTGTTTGATTTATAAATTAAGAACAGAATGCCTTGAAAAAGTGGAGGCACTTCTTATTGTGTGTGGCTGAAATACACAGTAATGTATACACATGACAATGCAGAAATAAATAAATAAAACACACACAAAAAGACAGACAGACAGACAGACAGACAGACAGACAGACAGACAGACAGACAGACAGACAGATATGGAAAGATGCAGAAAGAAAGAAAGACAGAAAGAAACAACAACTGGCGAAGTACAAACCTAGGAGCACCAGAAAACTCATATGGAGACAGACAGACAGACAGACAGACAGATAGGGAAAAATGCAGAAAGAAAGAAAGAAAGACAGAAAGAAACGACAACTGGCGAAGTACAAACCTAGGAGCACTAGAAAACTCATATGGAGATAGTTTTCCTGTTTCTCAAGTAACGACAATTCAAGGAATATTTCTAAGAGCGTGTTCAATCTCAAATTCACTCATTAAGTTCAAATTTCAAGCAAGACTTTTTTTTCACTTCTCCCTCCTCTCCCGCCATTCTGCACTTTCATAAAATTAAAAAGATGGATTCAGGCAACAACAAAAACGTAACCAAAAAAAGAAACACAATAGCTTTTCAAAATCAAGTAAAAAAAATCAAACAGCGTCTAACGTTACACCAATGCCTACCACTTTGGCCATAAAGGAATCGTGTGAATTCTCTGGGGGATAGTAAATTAAAAAGAAAACAAAAACGCTTCGATTCGGAAAACTAAACCACTATCCCATCGACGTGGGAGATAACTCCACCTCAGCAGCTCTCTCCTCGCTGTGAAATCCCAGTTGCTCACCCCCTCTTCATCCGGGGCCCGTGGAAAAACACGCTAAACGATTGAAGCTTAGTTTGAAGCCAACGTTTCACCTCCATCTCGGTGCAAACCTGTTCAAGCTCGCCTGCAGTTTACACACATGAGGGTCATCAGCTTTGGGACCACAAGATTTTCTAATTTCTCCGGATATTTCTTTTTGAAGCTCGCTCCTACAGCTTTCTAATTTCGCCGCGAGTGCTTCGGCTGACTGGGCGACATTGTTTTAGTGTTGGTTCAGCCCAGACGCGCCAGTCTCGGCCAGCCCTGGAAACGAGGTCGTTTTCAAAGAGGGGGCAACGGAGTGCAGATTGCGTTGTGATATTGACCAGCGGAATCACTTGAAGGGGTTTGACGTGATGACGACTTGTCCTGCTGATGGAGGGAGAGAGAGGGAGGGAGAGAGAGGGAGAGGCGGGGATTTTATCCCGTCTGTGTCAGTCAGACGACAGTCAATTGTTACCACTTAAATACTCAAAATAAGAGAGAGATGATGATGATAACGATGATCAGAGACTGGGGACAATGACGATGACGACGACTTTTCTTTCTTTATTTGGTGTTTAACGTCGTTTTCAACCACGAAGGTTATATCGCGACGGGTACGATGATGGTGATGATGATGGCAATGGCGACGACGACGACGACGATGCTGCTGTATATATTTGCTGCTAGTGCTGATGCAGATGCTGCTGCTGATGATGATGATGAGGAGGAGGAGGATAATGATGATGACTCGGCTAATAGAATATTTGAGTTAGCATAAAAAAGGGTCTTTGCTTTAAATGAAACCTTTAATGATTCTGCATTGATTCAGGGGTAGTTTTTGTCGGAATTGGAAAGGGGGTCACTCGGCGTTTAAGTTTTCCGAGATGTGGAATAAAACCAGATTTACATATCTTAAAGACAAGATCCTACCCTTGTAGACGATTTGACTCCCCATCTCAGATCTGACCACGCTTTTACATGGGCTAAAGCCTCGGTCATACAGGCGACTCAGTCGTTGCGATTCAGTCTTGCAATTCAGTCTTTGGCCGATCGCACATCACATCGTAGGCCATTGACCCGTCACACGATGAACGATAGACGAACGACTGGCGAACGATAACTCCACGCGAGCGGGGCGGAAGTGACGTGTCATAGTGAACACGGCAAGCGCGCTCTGCGAAAGCAGACGCTAAATGTTCGAACGTCGCTCTACCTTTCTGAAAAATTCCTTTCAGCATTACGCCTTTGCAAGAAATAAAGTTCCCAGACAGCTGCAAATAATGTTTTCCGACCGCTGTACTCGCCTAAAACATCTCCTTTATATCTGAGTAAAAAACTGTTCTTCCAAAAAGTTTTGAATCGACGAAGAGACGCTGTACGCCACTGTCCGCCATTATTTTACGTCACGGCGTCAAGGCCGTAGCAACACGTTCTGATTGGCTCTGTTGGCTCTGCCCCTGCGATTGACCGACGACTGGATCGCAGGAATAGAACATGTTCTAAACCTCAAAGCTACGAGGGAATCGCATGAGACTGAGTCGCAGACTTGTCGTAGCTGTTTTCTACGACTGAGTCGGCTGTGTGACAGGGTAAATCGCGCGACTCAGTCGCATGTGTGACAGCCCTCTAAGACCGTCCCTCTATTTGGAACTGACACATGGCCTGGCCACTATCTGTGCAAAACGGTGCGTTCTGGGCAGAGTGGGGTTATTATTTTAATGAACTAATTTCATAAAGGAAACTAGAGTCAATCTGCGAAGTTAATTCATCAAAACAATTCCCTCCCTGTACACAAAACGGCCAGATAGTTGATTTTGTTGTATATGTCCAAGTGCAGAAATGGCTTTATCCCATGAAGGCTAATTAAAGCCTACACGGTAAGGAATGTAACTTGAGCGATTCTTCTCTTCTTCTTCTTGTCGTTCGCCTAGGTTACACTTGGAGTCCAGCTCTGGTTATGAAGCTGGTGGTCTACTTGAGCGATTCATACTTCGGTATTTCAGTCGGTGCCGGCTGACCAACAGCAGATGAAAAAACAAAGGGAAGTAAGATTTCAACACGAAACAAGAATGCGTTAGAGTTACGGGAAACAGGTCTCTTTGCCCATTCGACAGCAAATGCTTCAGCTGCATGCTCCATGGCAACATGCATGGTTCAAGAGTTGGAGAACATCTTATATTTCTGCATGGTGTTATTGGCTGTTTTTGTTTAAATTCATGAAAAAAGAACGCGCTGTACATGGTTATTTTTTTTACTGAAAAATGAGGGTTTTCTTATTTATATTTTTTTCCAACTTAGAAACGATTTGTAACATGTTAATCGCCTCACTGAATTTTGTTTTCGAAAGAAATATCAACAGTTTAATAAGAATAATGTTGCATAATTATGCTTCTCTGCAAATCTGTCTTCATTCGTGCAGATAATGCTTTCCGAATAAGAAAAATAATTAAATCTTTCCATTTTTTTCTCCTGCAAACCACAACAAGCTGCAGCATACTATATTATATTGAAAGTTGAATCATTGTGTGCGCATTATTGGACAAAAAAACTTTTGGATGCTGAGTTGTTTCTATTTCCTGGGTCATAAAGGTTTGTGCAACTCCAGAGAACCTTTGCAGATGACAACACTGACGACTAATATGAAGGCAAGGCAAACAAAGAAGGAAAGCAATACAAAGAAAGAAGAAGAAAAAGAAAAAGACGAAGCTCTCAGAAAAAGGAGAAACAGAAAAAGAAGGAGTAGCTGGAACTTTTTCTTTATATTCTGTTACAATTTAAAAACTATTTCTTTCTCTCGATCTCTCGATCTCTCTCTCTCACCCCTCTCTCTCTCTCTCTGTCTCTGTCTCTCTGTCTCTCTGTCTCTCTCTCTGTCTCTCTCTCTCTCTCTCTCTTCTCTCTCTCTCTCTTTCTCTCTCTCTCTCACCCCTCTCTCTCTCTCTCTGTCTCTGTCTCTCTGTCTCTCTGTCTCTCTCTCTGTCTCTCTCTCTCTCTCTCTTTCTTAATCTTCTTGCTTTCTTTGCTTTCAGGTGGGTTTTTTTTCTTACCCGCCCTCCCCTTTCTATTTTTTTTTTAAAGTTTTTGAGTTGGCTTTTGTGATCTTTTTACAATTCTGTTACTTTCAGAGACAAAACAGATGCTCATAAATCTAACAAACACCCACACACGCAACCATCATACAAAAAAAAAGCCTTATTACAACTCGATCAACAAAGACCACACAAATGCAGCTTCATTCCTTCCAGACACGCCGAAGTTAATATGCTATTTGTACGATGTTTCGATCTCTTGCAATACCTTGTCATCAGAAAGCCGAGCAAACACGCTCAAATAGCTGGTCTTGTCTGATCAAAGCCACCCCAAGACCCGGCATTTATTCTTCGAATCAAGAGAAGGAAGGCCAACCGCATCATTTGCATTGGGCGGGAGTATAGCTGTTGCTTCTTCCCCTCTCATTATGTGTGTGTGTGTGTGTGTGTGTGTGTGTGTGTGTGTGTGTGTGTGTGTGTGTGTGTATGCGTGTGTGTGTGTGAGACGGTGTGTGTGTGTGTGTGAGTGTGTATATATATATACATTATATATATGTGTGTGTGTGTGTGTGTGTGTGACGGTGTGTGTGTGTGTGTGTGTGACAATGTGTATGTGTGTGTGTGTGTCGGTGTGTGTGTGTGTGTGTGTATGAATGTTTGTGTGTGTCGGTGTGTGTGTGTGTGTGTGTGTGTGTGTGTGTGTGTGTGTGTACTTCTGTTCATATTTAGTCAAGTTTTTGTTTTTTCCAAAGCATAAAATGATGAAGTCTTGCTAAACTCATGTAGGCTTTATTTTTCATTGTCGTATTTTCCTGAGATGGTTATTGGAAAGGTTTCGAGCATAACAACTGTCAGAGAAAGGACGCTAATGCTATCATGGATATAATACCCGTGTGACTTGGAATAATAGACCGTGAAAAGTAGGATATGCGCCGAAATGGCTGCGATCTGCTGGCCGATGTGAATGCGTGATGTATTGTGTAAAAAAATTCCATCTCACACGGCATAAATAAATCCCTGCGCCTTGAATAATTTATGTGCGCGACATAAATTGCATAAAATAAAAATAGAAATAAAAATAAATAAATCCCTGCGCTTAGAACTATACCCACGGAATACGCACGATATAAGCCTCATATTGATTGATTGATTGATATAACGCAAACAAGCGCTGTAGACAAATAGATGCACAAACCCGAACAAACACATCTTCCAATCACATCAGGCGATAATTTGCTCATACATCTAGTGAGGAAGAGAGAAATTATATGGAACGCCAGATACGCCCTGTCCCCGCGGAATTCCTCGCGTAATTCCGCGCGGACTTTTGAGCTATTCTTGTCGTTGATTGGTCAGAAATTCTGCCCGGACTTTTAATGTCCTCGCGCAATTACTCGAGGAATTCCTCGAGGAATTACGCGAAGAATTCCGCCCGGACTTTCGAGCTATTCTCTACTCACTAAAAACATGGAATGGGAATTTACCGGACACTCATATGTAATTGCTTTGAAATCAAGGGCAATCACTCAAATTCTTCAAAACGCAGGATTACAAATAGCAATATTGATGTTGCGCTGTTCATTGTGCAAGATGTGAATGCAATCATTGCCAAGACCCATGTATCATAGGTGCTTGAAGAAGACATTTTCTTACAGGCAGAATGTTAAATTAAACAGAAAAATACAGATTTTAAACAGATCTGTACGCAATTTTGCTCGCTATATGGGAATCTACTTCTTTAGATACGTACTGAAATGAGCAACTGTCCTGCTTCCTTTGCAGACATGAATTGAGTTGCTGTTGTTGTTGTTGTTGTTGTTGTTGTTGTTGTTGTTGTTGTTGCTGTTGTTGTTGTTGTTGTTGTTGTTGTCAGAGATATATTTTCTGGTTTATTTTTGGCTGGTAAGGCATTTTATTCAAGTAAGGGTATGTATATTTGTCATTCGACGTACACGCCTTGTCAGACCTTTTTTTACTTAAAAGAGCGTAAAGGAAGGACTGTTGTTATGTGTGTACGGCATCCTTTCAAAGTAGAACTGTAAAAAGAGGCGTAAAACGACACAAATGACTCATTTCATGCGCCCTTCGTTACTCATCAGACTGTTAGATTTTTCGTTAAGACCAAGGTCACAAAGAACTACACTGTTCCGAGAATATTTGCTCGGGCGTCAGATAATACTGTTTCAAATTATATTTCTTTCTTTTTCCAAATCGGGGAGAGGGTGAGGTGGGGGATGAGGCAAGGTTTCAGATGTGCGCGTGTGTGTGTGTGTGTGTGTGTGTGTGTGTGTGTGTGTGTGTGTGTGTGTGTGTGTGTGTGTGTGTGTGTGTGTGTGTGTGTGCGCGATTATGATACACGCTCACAGAAAAAAAGGATAGTGGACAAATCAAACCGATGCACAAACGGTCAGAATCTCTGTGTTTAGTCAGTCAAAACCCTTTATTTGAATCAAGGGAAACAACTCATGAGCACTTATCTGAAGTGTGTACTGTTTGCAAGAACCGCTTCCACGAAATAGCTGTGTTCACACTCACACACGCGCGCGCGCGCGGTTAATGTTGGTTTCTTTGATCCGACTCTCTTCCAATCCCACTGTTCTGATGTCTCTATCTAAAAGTCCGTGCAAAACGAGTGCCCTCGATCCGATTCTATTCCGTTCCAACTTTTTTAAATTTCTCGATCTAAAACTCCGGGCAGAAAGTGCCGAACCCATACGAACGTTCCCGATAAAGGTCCGGGCGGATTTACGCGAGGACATTTGAACCAATCAAAGACGAGTATAGCTCGAAAGTCCTCGCGGAATTCCTCGAGGAATTGCGCGAGGACATAAAAAGTCCGGGCGGAATTTCTGACCAATCAACGACGAGAATAGCTCGAAAGTCCGCGCGGAATTCCGCGGAGACATGGCGTATCTGGCGTTCCATAAAATGAGGGCCTTCATTGTTTGAGCCCAAAGTTGACTTAACGAAGACTTCGCGAAGTCATTTTACCGAAAATTCAATGTCGAAGTTTCGTGCAGCGAGCTTTTAAGTGCATACGAAAGTCTTGTGGAGGCGATGACGAGAGCGTGTTAACGTCTGTCGTGCGCCAACCGTTCCGCTGGAAATCTCTCTATAATCAAGCCTGCATGACGATGGTTTGTGTGATGCGGGTACTATGGCTACTTTCGCCTGCCATAGTATAGAAATACTGTTTGCATAGACTCAATAACTCCAGCTAGAGAGGTCTTCGTTTAAAAACGGTGTTTTTCTGTATGTTCGTCGGCGTTTTATTGTTTCATATTTAAAGGCACAGTCCTTCCCTTGACAAAACGATTCTCCTCACAATCTCAGAACTGGCCAGACTTTTTACGCGGGAGACCATCCCTCCACCCGAACTCATGCCAAAAACATCAACACCCTGACTGTTTCCTGCGCCGAGTGGATTTTTTTTCTGAAATAATTTTGCAGATTAATACTGGTGGTGCTTAAAAAAAAATCATGAAAAAGTCCCACTCTTTTACAGAAAACAGACAAGCTGTTGACTTTTCGTATGTGTCCATGTGGAGGGATGGCCTCTTCCCATTTTAAAGCCCGGCCGGATCTAAGACTGAGAGTGAACGCATTGTTTACACGGGAAGAACTGTTCCTTTAAGGTATGGGATGTTTTCATTTCCCTTATACTCGTTTTTCTTTGACTCTATTACTTGCTGCATTACTGAAAACATACATTCCAGGCAGTAAGCTGACTGCATGAGTACCCTACTTAAAGGTACAGGCTTTATTGGCCGTTGTTGACTTTATTGAGCCACACAGACCACCCAAGGCTCATAGATTAATAGGCGCTTGGCTTTCACCGTAGCACTGCTGTGTTTAAGAAAAATTGAGCTTTTAGTACGAATTAGGAATCTGATGTGTGTGTGTGTGTGTGTGTGTGTGTGTGTGTGTGTGTGTTTGTGTGTGTGTGTGTGTGTGTGCGTGAGTGCGTGAGTGCGTGAGTGCGTGAGTGTGTATGTGTATGTGTGTGTGTGTGTGTGTGTGTGTGTGTGTGTGTGTGTGTGTGTGTGTGTGTGTGTGTGTGTGTGTGTTTGTTTGTTTGTTCGCTGTTTTAATTGCAGGATCCTTATTTATTTTTGCGGCATAACCTTATCTGTATGTGTGTGCACACTAAACTAAAACAGTTTTGTTTTTCTTTCTTACGTATAACAGAATGTTAATCTTTTTTATTTTTTGTGCCTAGATGCCATCATGTTTATCTAGTTTCCATTGTGAAGAAAACAATCCTTCAATAATTATAACAGACAGCCGCTAGGCAAGTTTTAGTTGTATATGTGAATTAGATTTATTTGTATCAGTTCCAGCTAGAACAGCAAATGAAGCACATCAGTAAACTATAGAGAACCTATAATCAAAGCAGAAAAGAAATAAATACAATTAGCATCTTGGAAGTAAAGAAATCTGTCTCATGTCTTGTTGAATTTGTATGCGTTGGTGAGATTGATTATGATCGTTATATAGGTTAATCTCAGGAAGCTTCCTCATTAATGAGTGCAACCAGTACTTTTCTGTTCTTTTCTTTTACTTGTTGAAGCTGGTCCATTTTATGGTGGACACGTAATACATATACTTCGAGGTGCTATACTATTTTTTTTGCATTGGAAAGACAATCTAACACTGCTAACATTTATGAATTACAGTCTTAGCTATCTTGCAAAAGCTCGACCATTTTAAGCGCTACAGTTACAGTGTACTATGCCAGAACCGTATAATTGTGAAAAAGTCTAAAGGTTTTATAACTTGTGCGTCCCCGAAGCAGTTATAAAATGTGTAATTTATTATTTCTGGGCGCTCTTGCACAAAGCAGAAGGTGGTCCATATAAGGAGACGGTCCATGTTTTTGTTAGGGGCCCTTCATCCATATCTTGATTTTTATTGATTTGAGAATTTTGAGGATGAAATTCGCTTGTTCATTTCAATGCTTGTTAATCTTTTATGTTATGTGCCAGGATACTGGTTCCGAATAACTCTCATGTACTTTTTTTATTTATTTAATTTATTTTTTATTTTTTTACACATGTCGTATGTATTTAAAGCGCTTACTTCCCTTTGTTTATCAGATCTTGATTTTTACATTTAGTCAAGTTTTGACTAAATGTTTTAACATAGAGGGGGGAATCGAGACGAGGGTCGTGGTGTATGTGTGTGTGTGTGTGTGTGTGTGTGTGTGTGTGTGTGTGTGTGTGTGTGTGTGTGTGTGTGTGTGTGTGTGTGTGTGTGTATGTGTGTCTGTCTGTCTGTGCGTGTGTGTGTGTAGAGCGATTCAGACTAAACTACTGGACCGATCTTTATGAAATTTGACATGAGAGTTCCTGGGAATGATATCCCCGGACGTTTTGTTTCATTTTTTCGATAAATACCTTTGATGACGTCATATCCGGCGTTTTGTAAAAGTTGAGGCGGCACTGTCACACCCTCATTTTTCAATCAAATTGATTGAAATTTTGGCAAAGCAATCTTCGACAAAGCCCGGACTTTGGTATTGCATTTCAGCTTGGTGGCTTAAAAACTAATGAATGAGTTTGGTCATTAAAAATCGGAAACTTGTAATTAAAATTATTTTTTCATTAAACGATCCAAACACAATTTCATCGTATTTTTCGTCATTTTCTGATTCCAAAAACATATACATATGTTATATTTGGATTATAAACAAGCTCTGAAAATTAAAAATATGAAAATTATGATTAAAATTAATTTCCGAAATCGATTTAAAAACAATTTCATCTTATTCCTTGTCGGTTCCTGATTCCAAAAACATATAGATATGATATGTTTGGATTAAAAACAAACTCAGTAATCTAAAAAGAATACACATACAGAAAAGCGTGTTATCCTGCTCAGCGCGACCACTACCGCACTATTCTGCATGGCTTGTCGATTTCACTGCCTTTGCCACGAGCGGTGGACTGACGAAACTACGAGTATGTGGTCTTGGAAAAAAAGCAGTGCGTTCAGTTTCATTCTGTGAGTTCGACAGCTTGACTAAATGTTGTTATTTCGCCTTACGCGACTTGTTTTAAATTTTGTTGGTATTTAGCCTTGTGTGGATAGTTGCATATACATTCATGTCGTACTAAACCTTCACTCTACTGTTTGAATCTGCCCAACGGCTGAGAGTTACCCGTTTTGACATGCTAAGCCTCGTTACGCAAGACTGTCCTAGCCCAACTAAAAAGCCTTTCTTCGTTTGATCTTGTTTTGCTTCAAGACGTCCAAAAGATATTCATGTGTCGATTGGCTAATTTTTTCTTCTTAGTTTAAACAGCACGATGCTATATCTTTCTCTTGTACTTATTTTGATAGTAATTTTGTGCTTAATGTCCGAATGCCAACCTCGAGATGGTTATATAACGTGCACTGGTGATGCTCACATTATGAGCTTGCAGTCTGTATAGTTGTGAACCTGAATATTTAAAATCTATACATACATTCTTTCTCGCGTAAACCTGAATAAAGATATATATATATATATATATATATACATTCACTCAACCCCCGCCCAACCCACCTCTATATATAGGGAAACAGACAACAACAATATCGACCGCAATATGTTATTTATCTTGTCATGCCAGACAAAATGGGGCTGTCAAGAAGATCTTGTACAGCAGAATATTTCTGAGAGAGCTAGAGAAGGAGAGAGAGAGAGAGAGAGAGAGAGAGAGAGAGAGAGAGAGAGAGAGAGAGAGAGAGAGAGAGAGAGAGAGTGCACTCCTATCCCATGCTACCCCCCTCTCCCTACACCCACCTCCTCAACCCCCGCCCCACCCACCTCTTCCATTCCTCACGAATGAAGTCGTGCCATTCCTGATCCGTCTTGTTTGAAACAGTGTTCAGGAGCTGGAAACAGTATCCAAACATTATCCAAATCAACCTCCAAAACTCAGATTTTGTCCTTCCCCCTCCTCCCTCTTATTCCTCCCACCATCTCCCACCCCCCACCCCCCCCCCCCCCCTCCGACGACGACGACACACACACAGTTGTTCGACCGAACTCCCAAAACATACCACGATTGAACGCGCTGTTTGCATGCACCGGGTGACAGCGACGCGTCATTGATTTCTGCATATGATTAAGCTGTTCTCTCTTCCTTTGAAGAATTGTACAGTACTTGCCCTGGCACTGAAGGTGATTAAAGAGGTATAAAAAGAGAGGAGGGGAAATGAAGCGTTTTTGAATATAGTCACCTTCATTGAAAACGCGACTGTAAATTAAAACATGAAGATAATGTGCTGGAAAAAACATCTCTCAATATGATTTTGGAATCATTACGTAATTTTAAGCCTTATACGCATACGTAGTATATTGTTTACCTTCTTCTTTGCTATGATAAGTAGTGTTTCCTATGTCGCCTTGGCACAGAGTTCAGAACGTTGTCTGTTTGACTTCCCATATAAATCTGTCGGAAACTATCGCCTAGGATATAGGATTTATTGCTGTGGGCAACTTTTCGGCACAAAATGTTCGGCAATTTTGCGAAGTTTTCGGTAGCTCTTGTCGTCATGTTTCTTCCACCGCTATAGAAAGTTCGGTTATAGTGCCGAAGTGATGTCACAGTGTTCGGCGATTTTCAATACGTTTTGACTGTCGACGCCATATGCTATTCCTTCCATTTGTACAGTATAAACAGCGTATAGCTACTCAATAGTTCTCCATGCAGGGTCTTGCGAAGTATCATCTGATTTAAACTCTTGATTTGTCTCTACTATAACCAATAGGTTTATTGCTTCTCCATTGGCAATTGAGCCATGTCTATATACATTCTAAAAAAAAACACGGAAATAATTATCGGATTTGATTTATATGCATGATTAAATTTCGTGTTGGGGACTGTGTGAGTTAGATATTTGTACAGCTCATTTTGTATATACATACAACATGTTGAAATTCAAAGTTATGAATCGCACAACTCTCAGATTACGCGGTCGCATTTTTCACGAAGAAGAGTATAGAATCATAACAAACGCGTGATGCTGTGAGTGGAGTAAAACTGGTACAAGTTATACGCGGTTCCATTTACACGTCGATCCAAATATAGACAGAGTTTAAAACAAGAATGTGGAAGTTTGAATCAGTTTGCAAAGGTTCCCCCGCACTTTCCGACAGAGAGCATCAAGTTCGAATGAGTAAGTTTTAGACGCACCGATTCACAGTGTAGCAGTTTGAAAGTGTGCAATGAAAGATGATTGAGGTTGAATTTATTGGATGAAATATAACCATGTATAAATTGTTTTGGTAACAAGTATTGTATTGGAAATTGTTGTTAGTATTGTTATTGTTGTTAGTATTGTTATTGTTGAAGATTTGTTTATTGTTACTTTTTTCACGCAGACTATAATTCAGTCGTTTCTTTTCTATTTTGTTTTACTTCTCTGATAACGATAAACAATGATGAAAAAAGCGTTATTTTACTTTATAACTATTAAAACAAAACAACAACATTTATTTATACTTTATAATTATGATATCGAACCATTGCGGAACATTTTTGATTTTTTTCAAATTGAATTATTTGAAAGCGATTCTTACTGTCTCGAGTGGCATCCGAATTTATATATAATTGGGCTTTTGAGTTGATCTAATAATATCTCAGCAGAATAAAAACACACTTAACTTATAGATACAAATTATTTTACAATTTTTTCTTGCCGTAAAACATACATGTATAAGCTAAGAAAACTGCATGGTCTTAGAAGACATGCACGCATGTAGTTGGAGTCGTATAGGCCTATACATTTAAGAAAATTATAATTACACTGCTGCACCAATAATTTAATTATGTGTTCATGTTTACGGTGTGATATATTTGAATGAATCATATATCAAGAACTAAAACGTAAAGAACACACACCATATCATCCTGCAAATCTGTATTGAGAGCTCAAAAAAGCACAAATCCGTTTCTATCGGAATTCCTGGACTTTGCTTTTAATTATGGAGTGATATTTCTCTGCATCAAATGAATTGTCGCTAATATTGCCCTGATACGTATTCGGAATATGTGTTTGTGTATTGAATGATAACCTGGTACAAACTGTGATGTTGCATGGTATGAGTGAAACATGTGCATTACTTACTCATGCGGTGTTAAAATAAGCAATAACAGATTTGCTGTTAATTCCAAGCTGAAACGCAATCCCAAAGTCCGGACCTGGTGACATTTTCTTTGATTAAAATTTCAATCGGTTTGATTGAAAAAAATGAGGTCATCACAGTGCCGCCTCACTTTTAAAAAAAGAGTCTAATATGACGTCATCAAAGACATTCATTGATAATTACAAAAAAAGACAAAACGGCTGGATTCACATGTAAAGTTTCATAAAAATCTGTCCAATAGTTTTCTGAGAATCGCTTCAGAAACACTCTCCGCCGGTACTTTTATTAGTCTGTTTGGTTCAAACACTCCATTCAATCTGAATGTAGAAATAAGGTGTTGACACATGTGTTTCTCTTGCCAAAATCCAGTGAGCATAGGAAACTCGGCTGTTGCTTCCAACAGGGCGGTTCATGGAGAAGATAATGTATGTATAGTTTAGTAACTTCGTCCGGTAAAACCGCAGCGAATCCGTTACATTTGACAACTTGAACAAGTCATTAAACTCAGTGTTGTAGCTTCAAACTGTTGACATTTCACAAATCATAGACACGAAGCGGAAAATCGACGGAAACCGAGCGAAGGGAAAGTGACGTCGTATCACTTCGCGAGTGTGACCTACTTTTGTTGACAGGCGACGAATCGCAGCGCCGCGCGACCCGAGTCAGTTCCATCGTGACGTGTGCGAGAAGAAACTGACCACGCGTGAAAGTAGGTCCCTATGCAAACAAACCCGTGTCAAAGGGCAGCGGGTTGAGGGACACCTTTGACCCCCTAAAAACTCACCCGGACAGGAAACAGTCGGCTGAATTAACTTGAAGGTTGATTTAGGATTTTGAAGAAATGAAAAGGCGTTCAGTCGAGGCAAATCCGTGTCTCGTGTCTATTTTCACGGAGATGTCAATGGATGTTCGAGTGTCAGTCAGACTCCTGACTCGAGCGTAAAACTAATGCGCTTTACTAAGATGCAATTCGTAAAATTAACTTTGATTACAAAGTGAGTAGATCAAGTTGAAAATCTCACGTTATGTATGTAAGAGCGTGCCGAGATAAGATTTTCTAAAGAGCACCTTAAACCAGATTAAAGCTGAATTCTTAGCGAAGAAATTTGTTTCAATAAAACAGACACTTGTCCTCAAAAGCGGTGTCGGTGTCAATCACTTTGTGCTTAAAATTGTGATTTGTTGGACACGTTCGTGTTTGAAGCAAGTCCTTCCCTTGTGCAAATGATTTGGCTCACCATCGTATATATGTTACAGTCAATAAGTGAAATCAGTCATTACGTGTAATGACTGTTTCATACAGGCATTACGTGTAATGAATAAAATCTCTAGTCATTAAGTGTAATGACTGGATCGTCAGAGGTGACAGTCAATAGGTGAACTCAGTCAATAAGCGTAATGACCAAAATGTCTGTGTATTCAATATATCTGTTTGGCTAAAGCTAATCTCTGTAGATTTATACCATTGCATTTTCATTTCCTTTATTTACAAAATGAAAAGATGTCAAAATGGGTATAGAATTGTCAGTGCGTTTATTTTATTATTTCTTATGACGATTAACCTTGGATTGTAAATCACTAACATCACGTCAAACAAACTTGAGTACAGTTCACGACGTTCTCTGCTCTATTCTATCACGACACTTTGTTTGTGACAGTAATGCTTTTGAAAGCAGTCGACAAAGTACCAAGAGATAATTGGCGAATTACTCTCTGTAAAAGAACAAAGCAGCAGGAAATCGCGCAGACAATAATACTCGTATCTGTTGTCAAGGTCAGTCTCTATCTCACTCTCTTCACTCAGTCGCTCACTCTCTCTCTCTCACTCGTTTGCTTCTATTTACCGTTAATCAAATGAATCGTAATTGCTCTGGACCAAAACAATTTAAGACAGGGAAGTGTTCCTGTTTCAAAGCAAGGATATACAGTGCAACAGTAGGTGTCATCACACCCTTTCATGCCGAAACAAGACAACTCGAACATGCATTAAATTTGCTTCTATTTACCTTTAATTAAATGAAATGTAAACACATTCAATTTCATAATTTTCAAAAATGGTTCCAACACATTTCACCTATTGACTGATTTCACTTAGTGACTGTGACCACACACACAAAGCCACCTTTAGTCATTACACGTAATTACTGAAAATACAATGCAGAGCGGCACAAGCACATTTCTGGCAAAACCCTGTCTATTTGGCGAATTTGGCAGCGTTTAGTCGATGACGCGAAATTAACAAAAATTGTTGCCGTTTCTGCGAATTCGGCAAGTCCGTGAATTGGGCACGACATTATAAAATACTAACGTTAACCACCAAGATTATTTTGTCTTAACGTTAAAATGTTTATTTTGGCCCTTGATTACCTCCATTGACAATCCTCAATTACAACAAAGAACAGGTATGTCTGAATTCTATAGTAAAAAAAATCCCCCCCCCCCCCCCTCCACAACAAAAGTTTTCGTTTTTACGAGCGACACTAATTTCCCTCCCGATCATAGGACTTTTCTTTACCCTTAAAAACAAAAACAACAACATCAACAACAACAATCAAACACAAAATATTAAACAAACAATAAAAACAACTAGAAAGAAACTTCATTTGCATTGCTTTCAGAAGGAAGCCTATTCCCTTATCTTACACCCGTGGAACGCAACTATAGCACGAGTTATGACCAAAAGCCTTCAGAGGAGAGCAAACAAAATCAAAGACCAAAAAGTCAAAAAATAAAAGTTTAACACCAACTTTAGTACTAGCATACTTGTCCTAAATTATTTGACCTTGTCGCCGGAAATAAACAATTTATTTCTTTTGGTCTTGGCACAGTTGCGTATGTAGGGCACCTAACGTATAACCCGTCAAAGGTATTGTACTAAGACATCTGGGAAATATGTTCACACACAGTTCATTCAGCTGTGACCCTACCAGGCGATTTATCCCCACCTAAAAGGTATAGGGATCCGCTAACACTGCTTTAGGGGAAATGTGCCTGTGTTCTTTTATCAACAAATGCGTGTCATATCAACAGCGCGTACGCGCTTAATTCATGGCTAAAGCTTAACTGGACAGCAAATGGCAGAGTTATTATTAAATGCCACGCTTTTCAATTAACATGTCATTAATCAGCAGACCGGATTAGGAGACGGCGGAGAGTCCTTTTCATAAAAATAAAAATCGGATTTTTTTCCAGCTATTATAACGACATCACGAGCCACGGAAACTTGTTTTTCAGATGGACTTCGGACAGGAAAGGGCAAGCATGAAGCAATGAAGAGACTGTTTTTCTCTTCAAATATATAAAGTAAGTCTATATATGGTTTTGTGTGTGTGTGTCTTCTTGTAACTTTACAGCATTATAATATAGTTTTTATAATTATGCAGTGTTTTAAAATCCTTGCTATTTGTATGGATATTGTGTTGATTGCATTTTAACTATAGGTACCATGTGTGTGTGTGTGTGTGTGTGTGTGTGTGTGTGTGTGTGTGTGTGTGTGTGTGTGTGTGTGTGTGTGTGTGTGTGTTCGCGTGTGCATAGTTGCCAGTGTGAGCTTGTATGCGTATGTTTATATATAGCTGATGTTGTACATCGCTGTAAGCTCTCTTGCACGAGTCAAAAAATCTTCATTATTCTTATTATGATGTAGAAGTGTTGATTGATGCATGGGGTATAAGATGAGGTGGAGAAAACCTCCGTTTCGTTTTCTCTGTTTGTGTATATATATATATGTGTGTGCTTTTACAACCATTTATTTATTTCGTGCGTTATATTTCATTTTCTGTGATGATTTTCTTTCACTTTACTTGCATTGTATAACCAAAATGAATCACAATGTTTTTGTAAAATAAAGGGATTGTTTAATTTCTATGTCAGTAGATCTTAAGTGTAGGGCTTATATACGGCAATGTATTAAACGCAAATATCCATCGTAGAATTTTATTTTGTTGGAAACTTACTGAACATTTAAAAACAAACAGTGTCCTATTTAACAATGAAATTAAGGCTACACAAAACGTTAAATTAGACAAAAAAGCGCACAAAGTCGTTGAGCTCGATCAAACTAATACAACAAAACCGATTTTCTTTTATAGTTAAATTAGTGAATAAACAATTAAATAATTAAACATATAATCAAATTAATAAATGAATCCATGAAATAGACGTATTAGATAAATAAAGAAATAAATGAATGAATGAATGAATCAATGAATCAATGAATCAATGAATCAGTGAATGAATACATTAACTAATAAATACATAAATAAAACAAATCAGAGGAAATGAGTTAAGCAGTGAATCTTAAACACACTAGAATTACAATTTTGTTTTTAGTTTGTATGAAGCTATACATTTACTTAAGTTTGGAAGTCTGAGGTTAGTGTATAGAACCAATGCATTTCTTTATTTTTCAACTGATTAGAAATTGATTGAAAAGGACAGTAAAGACAAAATACTTGATGAAGAAAAGTTATTTCTAAACGTTAAAACTATTGAAACTATTGCAAGGATGCCTGTTGCAATAGTGCAAATGTGCATCTTCATGCATGTAGTCTTAAAAAAAAAAGGAAGAAAAAAAGACCAAGAATCTAATCGTATGCAGTATGTCGACTGGGCGGCATTCAAACAATAAAATCCACAATTTAAAAAAGTCGTAATGATAATATACATTACCGCCGTTTTATCCTTACTTGTGCAAAGGTCAGACGATGTGTGAGCATGCACGTTAAAAACATATATTGGAAGAACAAGTTTCTCAACAGCACTGTGTTACATTATAGAGAACATTATTTAGAATGGATGATAATCCAGTGCTCCACCCCCGCACCCTCTATCCTACCCCCGCCTCAAATCCTGACTTCTCTCCCTTCCTCCACACGAGACAACAACACCCTCTTGTCTCTTTCACACCATGCTCGAGCAGAACGCGCGCCACCGCTACAGCAAAGTGAAATCGGCATCGCTAAACAAAAGAGAGGCGGCATAGCGCGGCCTCCCTTTCATCTCAGCCTCGTCCAGTTCAGTTTCGGGTGTGCGTCAATTTGTACCCCTGCCAGGATTCAATCTGGAACCGTCCGGCGGAGAAAAATGTCCTCCCAGACAGACTGCCAACTTTGCAAGGTGGAATTTTTGATAAGGAACAGTAAGAACGAGTTTAAAGCCGACGAGGTTGGGCGTTGAACTGAGAACCGTAGAACGTTATTCAAATTAGAGTCTTCTGGTGAAATAATGATTGAAGGAGAGTGAAAGGGAGGGGGAGATTAGTAGACAGTCTTTTTTGTCGTTTGATGCTTGTAGAAACATCTTTGGTGAGGAGAATTCGCCCCGAGAAATTGATAACGTTGGTTGAAACGTAATTTGTGGAGACCAAACGGGACCGGAGCAAAAGCTTTCTGATAGGACATCTTTGAAGAATAAGACAATCTTATTTTCTTTGCTATAGCGCTGAAAGAACATCGTCTTTGATGTCAGGGAAACATCTTTGGGAAAGAGACAAGAGTGTGAGGCTCACTTCACGCCTTTTCTATAATAATTTATTGAAACATTAATTCATACGAGAGAAAATGTTTAGGGAAGGGAATTTTTGTAAGGAGTTGTCCAGCTTTGTGTGTAGAATAGAATAAGGCAGCAGTGTTGTTTGTTGTGTGTGAATACACCTTTGCAGTTAAGGTGGGGCGACAAGACTCAAAGAAATGTATTATGTTGAATTATCTATGAATTGTTGAATAAACACTGTTTAAACC
>NC_090249.1:15193623-15216123 GCF_037325665.1 Littorina saxatilis
GGTTAATACTCAAGTCACGAAACAGTAGCAACAAGAACATGACGGCACATATAAAAATAAAAAAAAACACACACACGCACACACAATAAAAAAAGACAAAACCCTGCCTAATAACAAGTCTTTCGGAGATAGTAAAAATCGGCAAGTCTGCAAAACTCTTCAAAATTTTAAAGCACGACTCTCTCTCTCTATCCCTCTCCAGGGTTCCCCTATCTCTCATCGGTTACGGAGTCGAGCGAAGGCGCCGAAAAGATGTTAAAAGGGGCGTTTCAAGCGTCGGTATTTGCTCAACAAATCGCTTCATTATCGCGCACCCAGACAGGCTCAAAGGCAAGCCGAAACTACCACCCACGGTCATAGCTCCGCCCACTCCACGCGCGCTCCGCCGCAGGCTTCGTGCGTCACATGACATCTCGGGAGCTGTCAGTCAAGGCAAAGAAGGGGCGGGGCTTAGGTCTGTTCGAGGGACGGCGTAAGCGCAGAGGTGCGATGTGCCATGTTTTTCACCCTTTGCTACGGATTCGCGGCGTTTTGAGTGGGTGGCCGCGTTCGAGCTGACTGATATCTAGCGGAGTGGTACGTTCCACGGGATCATTATCCTCATTACGGTTTCATCACTGGGCGAGAAATCATCCTTGGCTAGTTGCTTCAATCACGCTGCTTCTTCATAGCTTCGCGGAGTGATAAAAAGATGTGAGGTAGTCTCGACTAACCCTCGGTGACTGATACTGACCTAAAAGTGTTGGTGCCACGCGTGTTCGTTGGCATTGTTGTGTGTTGACTCCGAGAGGTGCCAGCTCAGCCAAAGCTTCCTGTGGTCTTCGTCTGCGATTCTGCTTCCAGACTTTTGTTGGTATTGGAATATCACCGTTGACAGACTCAGTCACTTGAACACAGCGAACGCACACTCAGTACTATAGCCAAGCCACGAGTATTCACACTGAAGGATCAGTTTTCCAAAATGTTATGGACTGCTGTTTTATTTTGATGGACTGAACTTGTGTCGAAGATTGTTCGACTTGAAAGGCAGACCAAGCCATGTGCTTTCAGTGATGTGTTTGATTGACATTGAAAAACACTTTCGCTGTGCGTTCTAATCGATGTGGATTATTCCTTCATATTTTTTTTTAAAATACGGCGTCACAGTCCTTCCTTGCTTGGTAAGTTCTTTATTCATTCAATTTGCTCATCGGGTTCTCCAGATCTCGCTACTGTTTACTTATCACCGATTATTGTTATGTTTGTCGATGCGTCATGATGGTATTTATATATTCACTCTGCGTGAGTATATGCCACTTAAGCCGATACACTCTGATCGAACCGTCACGATTTTGTAACTCATAAACCTATCAACTGCTCAGTTTGCTGCGTGTAAGTCAAATCAGTTAATGGGATGAGACGGGATAAGTGGTGTATTTAACACTGATGCCAGTACTGAGTCATCTCTGATATCACTGATTCACACTGACCAGAAACAGGATTACAAAGATTTCGTACACTTAATTCTCACGTTCCACACTTCATGGCGATAATCCTTGTTTAAGCTTCTGGGATTCGCTCATCGGGTTCTCCAGAACTCACTACTAGTACTATTTACTTTTTCGAATGACACAATAGTTCTCAACGGATGCGATAAACAATTGCGCGGCTTGGCAGTAATCCGGCTTTATAGCCCCATTGAAAACAGACCCAGACATGGACAGACCACGTATACGGAGGGACTTAGTTGGTAAGCATGTGTATAAGCAGGTGCATGATTGTATGGGTAGGGGGATAGTCGGGAGTCAGGCTGTAGGTCCTCAGCACACACTTTCACTAAGTAGATCTCGCAAACGACAGGAGCGGGCACACCTGTTCATAAAAGCGATAAAGGCGGCTCCGTTTTGGCCGCGGCTATATAAATATATAGCCTACATGTATATCATTTATTAATTCACTGATGCATATCCTTTATTACTTCTATGTTTTGTTGTTTGGTCTTTGTACTTCTGCTACTAATAGCCCAAATCATACTCTTTAAATGGTATATATATATACCATCGGTATCCATGCACTGTCTTAATTTTGCATGTTTTAATTAAAAAGCGTTGTCATGTAAATACTATACTATAATTAGTATATTACAAGCCTGATTTAATGCAGGGTTCTCTCTCTCTCTCTCTCTCTCTCTCTCTCTCTCTCTCTCTCTCTCTCTCTCTCTCTCTCTCTCTCTCTCAGACTTCAGACTTCTCTCTCTCTCCCTCTCCCACACACACACACACGCAATACTTGTTCTAGTTCTTTCTTGTCCGGAGGTGGTGTTGGTTATTGCTTGGATTATCGATTTACCGCAACTTGCCTAAAAAGTGCACAGCCCTGGAACAATGATACAGCCCAAAGGACGTTTCGTTTGTTTGTTAATCGGGGACTCCAATGGACGAGAAACTAATACAGGCTTAAATGTTTCATCACGCTAATGAACTTGCTTTGAGGTGTTGCTAAATATGGGGTGTTTTGTGTGCTAACAAAATAATGTAAAACGTCATTCAATATATACAAAGTTATACAGAAGGAGAAAATTAAGGGGCTTACTGTCCGTCAGGTCTAAATTGCCTATATTGGACATGAATTGGTTTATACAATGGGGCAAAGTTATACCCATTTCTTGTCCGTATATAGGTGTTGATGCATGTTCTCCTGCTAAATGTTCTCATCATTTCAGCATATGTATATATGTATCTTATCTTAAAAAACTATAGCGAATCTGAAGGTTGGCATTATTGCAGTCATATTTCCTGTTCAGGTTTTAGACCACTTTTTAATTCCAGCTCACGTTACTGCGAGCATGGAATAAACGGTATAGGCTTACAGTTTGCGACATGCATGGCCACTGTAGTTTTTTCTTTTTTCTTTTTTTGATCCCCGGTGTCATTTGATGGTTTATTTGGGAGTTTTTAATTAGCCATTTGCATAATGTAAAGGGCTAAAATATTATACTTCCCCATTCTTCATTATAATATCTGTTTATGATTAGTACCGTTCGGCTAGTGTGGTCAGCATATAGCTATCTCTACTGTTTTGCTTGTTTTTGAAAATTTACCACCATCAGACAAACAAACAAACAAACAAACAAACAAACAAACAAACAAACAAACAAACACAAACAAACAAACAAACAAACAAGCAAACAAACAAACAAACAAGCAAACAAGCAAACAAACAAACAAAAATCCTTTATTGGGTATAAGGAGGGTTGCGCAAATACCATGTTTTTGTTTTGGTATTGTAAAATGTTTTTGTTTTAACTCTCCCCCTTTATACTTTCCTGAGAATTATTTTCTAGGTATCTGTATTTCATTCTGATACCCCTTATCTGATTATTTCATGCTTGTGGAAGATTCAGCAGTTAACATGTTCGTTATAGTGTTCTGGGAGTAATTGGGGTGGGTGTTATTGGGATGGTTCAGTGATGAGTGCATGAATCAGACTGGAAAGAAGAATGCCGAACGTGCAACATTTTGCATATGTCCCCCCCCCCTCCCCTCTTTTTTGTTTTATTCTTCTCGATTTGTGTATAGATAATGTAAGACTTAAGTATTTGCACAATTGTAAAGTAACACTGAATGAAAGCCACGTTAAAAAAAAAAAGCTTCGACACCCGATGCCATCTTGACTCCTCTCACTACCCCCTTGACTTCAATAGTTTTTAATTATCAATATTAACAATCTAACTTGTGATTCTGCCAATAATGTTGATGATAATGATGATGATGATGATGATGATGATGATGATAATGATGATGATAATGATGATGATTATTATACTTATGATGATAACGTGTATTTACAACCCAAAATATAGTTATTATAATCATGATCATGCATTTTGGCATCGCAATTGAATTGTTGGCAACACTATATCTCGCCTGTGTAATTTTTGAATAACACTTATACATACAAATCAGTACATAAAATGTCTTTCCACCGTAGTGATGCTGTATATTGTTTGGATTAAAAAAAAAGCAACATCAGTACTACTTATTAAAGAATTCTTTTAAATTTATGGACTAAATATAACACTTAGAGCGACATAAAATTACTACAAACCCGCAACTATACCCTTGTCCTGTAATTACTGCAAAGACTGAACAAGGTTTTTTTATTTGTTTTAACCAAAACACGATTACATTTAGTTAAATAGGTTTCAATATATACGTCTTTTTCTATTCAGAAGACAGAACGATAACAACAAAAACAACAACAACAACAAAACCAATAATAAAAAACAACCAAAAATAAAATAACAAGAAGAAGAACAACAACAACAAAAGTAAAAAAGGACAGAGAAAAAAAAAAGAAAAAAAAAAGGAATGTTATCTTAAATCCCATGGCAATTAACAGTTATTTAAGGGAACTAAGTAATAAACTGACTAAATAGCTAGCTATTACTCACTTATTATAGAGAAAAAATGTTGGTAAGTGTGCCGCAGCGCATTCTATTATACGTTTGTTTGCCTGTATGGATCCGGATGAGTTGCTTTAACCGAGAAAAGTTGCTTCGAGGAGATTATTGATTTCTCTTTGAAACTTAACCGCTTTAATAAGGTGTTAAGTTTGCAACCTTGGGCGCATTGGTTTTCTTCGTCACCACCATTAACATTTATTATCATTACATTTATTTAACTTTGTTTGTTTGTTTTATAATAATTATATAAACATGACATGACATAACACATCCCCAATGTTTACAAACAGAATATTAGATTACACATTATTATTTCACATGTACACACAAACATACATTTTTGAACTTTACAGTAAATGTTATGTTTAAGTTTTGCTGAGTTTATCAATCTCGACAACAAAATATATTTTTTTGCCGAAGTCAAACAGATTTTTCTCTCTCATGGGTATGTCGTGGTTTTTGTGACATGATTCGATATGAGATATCTAGCGTATAATATAGAGGTGTCTATTGCACTGCACATTTCTTTGTGCATATTACAAGTTGAAAAATAAACATATTTATATGATTTACTGTTCACAAGCAAATTAAAGTTTAAAAATCCTTAAAAATCCTTCCCGTGTAAAACATCGTGTAAACCATCATGTAAACCATCATGTAAACCACCACACTCATGCAGATGCGGCCTAAAATCATCATCATTTCAGTTGGACGTCGAATGCCAAAAACCAACAGCCTAGCAGCTTTCTCTGGAGAGTGTTTTTTAGTCCCCCCCCCCCCCCCCATCCCACTGAGAGAGAGAGAGAGAGAGAGAGAGAGAGAGAGAGAGAGAGAGAGAGAGAGAGAGAGAGAGAGAGAGAGAGAGAGAGAGAGAGAGAGAGAGAGAGAGAGAGAGAGAGAGAGAGAGAGACCGACAGAGTAAAAGTAACAAAGACGAGGAGAGCCAGTAAGATTTTGTTCGCTCTGATAGCACTGCAAATTTAAGTTATTCCTATGAGTCACGTGTTTAATAAACATCCTTCCTATTTTTCTTCTCAAACAGGCTACTGAAGTTCAAGTACCACACAAACAAGTGATCCAGTAAAAAGCCGGGCGCCAACAAAACTCCAAGAGAGGAGGGTTTGCTGCTGCAATGCGTTTGGACATGGAGCAGAGCATCTTCGACCCCAGCTCCGACTCCGCCCACCACTCCCTCCCTCGACACCCCCACCAGCCTCTCCCCCCTCACGCTTTCAACCACCGTGGGGTCTTGGAGCTGCGCAAGCCACTCGTCGGGGCCGCCTCTCCTTTCCCTCATCCCGTGCCCTTCCAGCATCAGCTGCAGGCCTTGGGAAGATACGGGATGCACCTGGAAGGCAGCCTGACGGATTCGTCCTTCCGCATGGCAATGCAAGGGGGTCCAATGATGCTGAACAGTGCCATGAGTAAAGCGATGTCTGGGTCTGGCGAGAGAGGGTCTGGGTCCAGGTCTGGGTCTGGGTCTTCTTCTCCCGAGGCTGGCAGCGACCCTCATCACAGCTCCTCCTCCCCTCATCATCTCCAGCCTCATCGAGATGACTCACGACACAGCAGGTCTCTCCAGACTCACGAGGACATTACCGACGACGAAGAACACCACCACCAGATGCGGGGTGGCTTCGTGAGCAACCACCACCAGAGAAAAGACTCTATCTCTCCCCTAGGCTTTGACCAGAGAAAAGACTCTGCCGCCTTCGACGTGAGCGGACTGAGAAAGGACTCAGGTAGTGAACAAGAACAACCTAGCAGGCTTTCAGACGATGCTGGTAGCAGGTATAAATTCCACGGCGATGATATTGACACTAACGTTGACGAAGATGTCGATAACGACGAAGACCAACCGTTGGAGGTAGACTCCCCTCCCTCCTCGCCGCTCCCCCACCCCCGATCTCAGTCAACCCCCGATCCTACAACCACGGAGGAAGTGGGACGCAGTGGAGAGGTTCTTCTCCGTGAACCTAACGTCTTTGTGCACAACCACGACAGCAACATGAACGAAGACGATGACGACGATAATAACAAATGTGATGACAGTTTCGAGGACCTTCCCATCGCAACCAGAGACAACGTAGGACGAAACCAGTTCGCTAATGACCTTGAAAGGTTAAAAGACGACCTTGACCGCCTGAAGAACGAGGTTGAGAACGATGAGAACCGTGACATGATGAGTAACGGGGACGATGAAGACGGCAACAACAGCAGCGGCAGCAGCAAGGACCCGAGCAAGAAGAAGTCCAACCTGGTGAAGCCTCCATACTCCTACATCGCCCTCATCACCATGGCGATACTGCAGTCGCCGCGCAAGAGACTGACCCTCTCCGGGATCTGCGACTTTATCATGAACCGCTTCGGCTACTTCAGGGAGAAGTTCCCGGCCTGGCAGAACTCTATCCGCCACAACCTCTCTCTCAACGACTGCTTCGTCAAGATCCCCCGCGAGCCTGGAAACCCTGGCAAGGGCAACTACTGGACCTTGGATCCGGCCAGCGAGGACATGTTCGACAACGGGAGTTTCCTACGGCGGAGAAAGCGCTACAAGCGCATGCAGCAGTCTGACATGATGTCAACGCCTACAGCGTTCATCACCGACCCTTACTTCAACCCTCACCATCCTTACTACGCGGCCGCTGCTGCTGCGGCGGCTGCGGCCAACCATCACCACCATCATCATCACTCGCCCCACCACCACCACCATCCTCACCACCACCCTTCCATGTCGTTCTCTGGTGGCGGGCCTTCGGCGGCTGCTGCTGCTGCTGCCGCTGCTGCTGCGGCTGGCCTGTCTCCGTACAGTCCGTACCTGCCTCCCTTAGCGCAGCATCCTCTGCTGCAGAGCGAGTACGCCAGAGCATCTGCCTCGCACCATCATCTCCAGCCTCATCCCTCGGCTGCGTTCACCAGCATCGCGGCCCTGACGGGAATGAGCAACATGGCTCATCACATGGCTCTGCCCGCCATCGCTGCACCTCCTCCCGCGGCGGGCAACCACTTTTCTAGACTGGAGAGCAAGCTGGAGCAGCTTAAACAGAAGGGGTCTCCTTCTCCTTCTCCGTCTCCGAGAAGCGCGACCTCAACGACGCCATCATCATCATCAGCGCAGCCCGCTACAACATTAACATCTTCATCATCGTCATCGATGACCCTCCCATCGTCTGGGACCGTCGCCTCCACCCTCACCACCACCGCCCCTTCAAAACCAGGTTTCACCATCGACAGCATCATCGGAACACCCTCTACCAGCACCTCCAACAACACAACCACCTCAGCCTCTTCCCCAACCCCCTCCATCTCCTCCTCCATATCCCCATCATCGCCTAACTCCACGACCTCACCGACGTCGCCCACCATGTCGTCTACCTCACGGGCCGACGTTCATCACCTCAGCGGCAAGGGGAGAGTTGTCTCCCCTACCCCCGCCACGCCCGCCGCCCACGTGACCTCGGCCTACAGACAGTCCACCGCTGCGCTAGCGGGGTTCCACTCTCTCCCTGCTCTGGCGGCTTTGAGACAGGGGGTGATGGGAGGAGGAATGGGGGGTGTTGGAGGTGGTGGTGGGAACAGCGCCTTCGCCTCCCCCTTGGCACTGTCGGCGTTGTCAGGTATGTCGCCTCTGGAGCTAGAAAAATACCGACAATACTTGCAGGCGTACGCCTCTTTACCCCCTTCTTGGCACCACCGCTAGTATATTACACAGTGACAGTAGTGTTATAGATTATATCGCTTTTCCTTGCATGCATAACATTTTGTGGGACAGGGCTGATGAATCAGACTTGAAAGTGCTGTTCTGAGTTCTCTCTCTGAGGCGTTCACGCTTTTTTTGAACGTGTGTGGACTTGGTTTGGGGCAACGGACACTGCAGCAGGCAAAGACCCCGTTGAATGACACATGCGAGTTCCTTTGATTACTCTCAAAAGTAACAAGTGGCATTTGCGTGTCGGTCTCATACTTTGGTTCAGACCACAGAAGAAAGACAAAAGAAACTGTTTCTTTAAAGTGAAAATTGGGTCTGAAAAACGCTCCCTTTTTGTTTTCGAGGGAGCAGTGACCATTGTGTAGTAACACGTGTGATCCTTTGCGGTCAAGAAATACTGAGGTATTGGTTTACTAGAAGGATTCAAGAGAAGGGCAAATATTGGCTCGTTTGCAGTAACAAGCTGTTAAAAGACAGATGCAAGTGATTTTGACATTTTAAATCTCTTGTTGATGAAAATCAGTTTAGACATCACGGTCGAAAAACATTGAGCTGCAGTTCGGGCTTTGGTATTTGAGCTTTGGGGAAACACTGTGAAACCAGTTCTTGACAATGGAGAGGATATCTCCAGACTGCAAAGTTTAGCGAAGCCGGCAGTAACTGTTGTACCTTACGAAAACTGTTCAAAGCCGTTTCGTTACCGTTTGCTCTATATGTTGGTATGTTGAACGCTTTTGGCGAAACCCCAGAATTTGCAACTGTTCACCTAAAATCAAAAAGCAAACTCGGACAAAATAATGGACGTTGTAAAATGTCACTTGTGATTTTTTGTGTCAGTGCATACACATGTACTTGCGGTGACATGAATCAAACTTTTTTTATGCATAAAATATATGCATGCGTGCACGTTCTGTCTCGTCTAGTGTCTTTGGTGTATATTGTCGACAGTCTTTCGTTATTGACATGTGTTGTTGCTGTCTTTGCCAAGTTGGAAAATCATGTCATTTTTCATGAATACGTGTTTCATCATTTATATGTAGCAGTTGTCGACAGTTTGGAGCTAAATTCAGATGCATTCGGATTCTGTGTGAATGGTTGGTTGGTTGAATGAACGGTAGGGAGTATGCTGAGCTCAGAATACTTGGATTTATCATGCTGTGAAAATGTGTTTTGTTTCTTCTACCTCTCAGAGGGTATACATGCACGAAAACATTTTTTAATTGTTTAACTTTTTTTTATAGATTGTACAAAAATGTGTAATTACAAATTGCAATGATTGTAATGAACAATATGAAAATCATCAAGGTCATTTGCTAGATGTTGTGTAAACTGTGACACTTTTCTTTATAGCTTTACTCTTCGGCACTGACTCTGTTGTCGGATAGCCGTCAACAAAACCAATAACTTTCACTAACCCTCCAAAAGGAAAACCAACGGAGTGTGACTCTATTTCAATTTTGAATTATTGCCTTGCATAAACTGTTATCTTAGCCATGTTCACAATTGGGATATTTTTTATCAAGATCAATTTTTGCAATATTTTGGGAGGGTTAACTATAAAAAAAAGTAAAAAAAGTCAAAAAAAATAAAATGTAGATTCTGTTTTGCTTCAGATCAATTCAGTTGAAGCGGGCCGTCATTACTTACCTCTTGTAGACCGTCGGATTATTATTATTATTTTTTGTTTACTGCTGCCATTATTTTAATATACTCTTTTTTTTATTTTTTTTTTACCGGTTGTTGCAACTTCTTTAAGGCAAACATCCTGTGCTGCCATTATTTTAATATATTCTTTTTTTAATTTTTTTTTACCGGTTGTTGCAACTTCTTTATGGCAAACATCCTGGTAAATCTTTAAGAAATGCTGACATTGAAATAAAAGATTAGTATGAGACAACTTGAAACATTGTGTTAGACGTTAGTTTGTTTGTCTTCGTCCAGATTTATATTATATTCTTTTGTGGTCTGAATGCAAGTCTTCTTCCTCAATCTTTTTTCTTTGTCTCAACACGTATTATGTGTCGTAGCCGTCATTCTTGCTGTCTGTGTTTACGTTTTTTATTTTTCATTTTTATTTTGTGTTATTTGTGTTTTGTGTGTGTGTGTACTATGCCCCGGTTTTCGTTTATGTTAAAGCATGCCATAGACTGAAACAAGTTAAACAAGAACATATACTTTATACAACAGAGAAGAGTGAATGAATATATAGAGATACAAAAGAAGGCTTTATTGGTTTGAACTTGAAAAGTAAGCGTTGTTCATCTTTATTCAAGTACATACACAAGTTTCCTTATTTAAAAGAAGCCCTGCACCATTCAAGAGTAATTTATTTATTTTTAAATCAGAGAGCGTGTGAAAATGTAAAAAAAAACCACCCACACACCAAACAAGCAAACACAAAAACAAGCAAACAAACAAACACCCCTGATAAAAGTAGATAATCCTGAGGTTAGTTTACATTTAATATGAGGGGGAAAATAAAGGAAAAGGAAAACTTGAAAGAAAGTAAGGATAAAAAGAGTAGGCAGCAGGATTCAACAACCTTTTATTTTATTTTTTAAAAAATTTTTTTTTTAGGTGTTTGCTTATTTAAAGGTGGTCGTCTACATTTTTGCTTTTTTTCAATAATCTTATGGTTAGATTTCGCTAAAAAGTTATGTCAGATGATGAATGAACCATGGGGAAAAAAGTTATAGAAAAAAAATATATGTAAAAAAAGATTTTATTTTTGGGTAGCGTGACTCACGCTTCCAATATTTTGTTTTCTGTTTGCTTTGCCCAAAAATACTGACCAATCAAATTCAAGTCACTATGCTTATAGCCACGCCCAAACAAGTGCAGCAACAGTTTGACACTGGAGCGCTGTCCACGCTTTTTTTAAACGCACGAAATGCACGGGATTTGAGAGGAGTTTTGCGCTTGGCATTTTCCAAATAAGGATATCCTACTATGAGTACTACGCTGGAATACTACAATGAATTTTCAAACGGCTTCACTGGCTTCGTCTTTCCTGATCGAAAGGGGGTGTATTGTTGATATTTGTAGATAATAGACTCTGCATTTTAATGGTCAAATGGCGATTTCGGTATAAAAATGTAGACAAGGACCTTTAAAGCCATGCATTTTTTTTTAATATTTCTGTTATTGTTTGTTTTTAGATTTGAAAATGATATAGATTTACAAAACGTGCAGGGCACAGAACATAATGCAGACATAGAAACTTAATCCAGGAATAAAAACAACAACCAAGAAACAGACACAGAATGTATATATTTAACAAACATATGTGTTCACAGATGTAGAAATATATGAATGTATAAAGTGAATAAGTAATGCGTCTTCATTTACAGCTACGGTAAATACATAGCCCAAATGGATAAAAAAAAAACACCCCACACATATAAATAAATAAGTACAGTAAATGATTTAGTTAGGAAATAGATAAAACAGATAGATAAATAAATGTTTTCTGTATTATTTATTTCCATTGCTATGCGTGCTTAACACACTTTGCACGATCAACTAAAACAATTCGGCCGATGTTAGTCAAATAAAAGCAGCATTTTTTCCAATTATTACTGATTTTTCTTTTGTCCTTGACGCTTGCACACATACCTAAATAAATGTTTCGAGTGCTCAAATTCACATTATTCTACAAAATAGTGCATGACAAGTTTACCGATACTATATATCACATTAATTATACAAACAGACAAGTCAATAAACATTGTTCTTATTGTATTTTGCGAGGAGGATTCAGAGAAACTTCCCTTAAAAAGACCCCCCCTCCACCTCCCCCCTCGGGATTTAAGACTTTCCTCATTTTTAAGACTTTGCATATATAAGCCTACTCAACGATTTTTATAAATTTACATCCAATTTAATTAATAATCCTGCCCGTATTGTTCTTATTTTTGGGTTGTGGGGTTCCACTGTATACTGAAAAAGATTTAAGACTTTCCTCATTTTTAAGACTTTGCATATTTTCATCGATTTTATAATTTTACATCCAATTTAATTAAGAATAACTCCCGAATTGTTCTTATTTTTGGGCTGAAAAAGATTTAAGACTTTCCTCATTTTTAAGACTTTGCATATTTTCAACGATTTTATAATTTTACATCCAATTTAATTGAGAATAACTCCCGAATTTGTCTAATATTTTTTGGCTGTGGGGTTCCACTGTATGGTGAAAAAGAGCCTCAAGATATTCAGGGTCTCTCACCAGAAAGTATAAAAGCTAAGAAAACACACTTGGGAGGCCTACTTTGCCCGATTTTATGGTCAAAAGTGCATGCAGGCGTTCTCCTTTTCACTGCCTCTGTCGTAAATCTCTCGCCAGTGCGTAAATCACTGCAAGGAAAACTGCACTGCAGTCTTTTCTGTTGGCTGCATTTGTATGGTTGGCATAAAGTGTCAAAATGCAGAACATAACGCCTCGTTTTCCAAAACACGGCCTACTTGTATGAAATAAGGCCTTATTTTCCAGAAACAACGTATAAAGTATTATAAAGTAAAACTGCAAATCTTTACAGCTGTAAACAAAATAAGGGTATAAAAGACAAGACCATGCATGCAGATTTGTGGTTAAGGCCTTAAAGCTGTGGTCTGTTTATGACTATCCGGGGCTACGAGTTTGAAAAGATAAGATGAAAATCATGTACAGAATTCTGTACAGCAAACGCTACCCGAAACCACATCTATACGGCGTGTATGACCTTGAGAGCTTCAGTCAACGCTTGGATTTTGCAGTGGTAACATCCGGTTTGCTCTCTCAGAGCTGGGCATACGTGTCAAGAGGGATCGAGCAGAAAAAATATACGACTTGGCAGGGATTCGAACTCAAGGCCTCGGGTCCTCGAAATGTCGGGGCCGATGTCTTAACCGCTAGGCCACTCCGCCAGTGTTGTCAAAGATGGAAAAAATAATAATTTTATATCATTCTACGCTTCGAACGTTGCAAAAACGTAAAAATTGCCCTTCAAATTTGCCTTTATTTGCAAACATGTTTCAGGGAATCGCAGTACATGTTTACACCGTCATGCTACACGACATTTGCGCCTTGCAAATAGCTGCGATATCTCTATTTACAACATGCAAGAAAAATGACAAGAAGAGTATTTTGAATCTCTCCAAAGCTCTGTGAAGTTGAAAACAGACATCAAAGAAATAGTTATACATAATTATATTCACTTGTCAACAGTGGGCGGATAGATATAAATCATGCTGCTTCAAGAATAACATAACATGAATTCATATCAATGTTTTTCCTTCTTTTTCTCAATTGGCGCAGTAGCCTAGTGGTTAGGACATCAGACACGAGGTCGAGAGTTCGAATCTTCGCCGGGGCGTTTATTTTTTCCCCTTGATCTCTCTTGAAGATAAAATATTATCAGTCTTGAGAGAGCAAACCGGATGTTATCCCTGCAAAATGCAAGCGTTGACTGAAGCTCTCAAGGTCATACACGCCGTATAGGTGGGGTTTCGGGTAGCGTTTGCTGTACAGAATTCTGTACATGATTTTCATCCCTGTCTTTTTAACCTCGTAGCCCCGGAAAGTCATAAATAGACCACAGCTTTAATGATCCTTTGTGGCAAACATACATTTGTGCTACCCGTTACTCCTGACACTGCAAACTGTGACTATAATACTGACTCAAAGACTTCACATTTTGATTCACATGGGACAATAATTATTTGCTTTGTTTGTAGATTAGAAATAAATCAAGTTCTGTAACGTCCGCTTCCAATACCTTGCCTCATTTCAATGATTGTAGCTTTTTTTTTAATTCTTTTTTTTTACGTTTTCCTTGTTTGATTCAGGATACAGGCGCTGCATGGTGCATTTTCTTTCTGCCCGTCAGTCTCCTCATGCAATTGCCTCACTCTTTCTAAATTGAGAAAATAGACTTTTGCCTTAAAGGCATATGTACTCGATGACTATACACGCTAATTGCTTTACCAACAGCTGGAGACATGCTAAATTAAGTTCCCTGCAAAATATTGTGGTCTAGGACCCCTTCAATGTTGAGATATGTTAATTTTCATTTTGATCTGGATCGTCCTATTTATAGATTTGGCAACACATGTAACGTTGATGCAAGGGAGCTAACACCGCGGCTTTGTTGACATCCTCACTTTTTCAGAGGCTAGAACAAGCTGTAATGCATGTATTATGGTCCGCGCATGGTGACATATCGTCATTATATGGTCTTATGGTGCGTTTGACATCGATTATGGGCAAACTACACTTTGTAAACACGGGAGCGCGTACATATGCCTTTAATCAGTGCACTTATATATACGGAGACAGACAGACAGAGAGACATGCAGAGAGACAGAGAGACAGACAGACAGACAGACAGACAGACAGACAGACAGAAAAAAATCTCCGGGGGGGGGGGGGGGGAGGGAAGAAAGAAAGAAAGAAAGAAAGAAAGAAAGAAAGGAAGAAAGAAAAAAAAAGAAAGAAAGAAAGAAAGAAAGAAAGAATAAGAAAGAAGGAAAGAAAGACAGAGAGAAAGAAGAGGTACAGGTTCAACACAATCCATTTCCAAACATCGTACAACAGTACAAAGGTGACTCCAGTTTCCCTGCATTTTCGTGTTAGAGGTTGATATTTATAGACATGCAGTCTTCGTGTAATATCATATTATGTTTTAGCGTGCAATATTCATTGATATATTAAATATAATGTATGGACAAGATAATTTGTTCTGGCGATGCATCTACTGTGATTTAACTATATACATAGCTTTGAACTCGATAGTCTTTTCATGATCACAATATTATCTAAAGAATGTTTGCTTTGACAAAATTATTAGGTTACAGATGCATGATGACTGTGAAAATCATGTCTGCTCATGACCGATTCATAAATTGTGTGTGCGTCTGATGTGAACACATCAATTTGCATGTATATTGCAGTGTATGTTGTTAATTCATGGCGGAAGAACCTGTAGCATAGTGTACTTAACCATAAGTAAATGTCTTGCATGTTATAAATGTTTAAGATTTAATGTTAGGAATCGGATTGTCACTATTACTCGTCTGACATTAAACCCATTTCACGACATCTTTTATGAGATTCACTGTGTGATTGATTTTGTATTTGATAACAACCAGTTACTTTTTCTATCTTCAATTAAAAAAAACCAATTCTATATATTCAAACTGCAGTCAACAACAGGGATCAGTCCTTACATTTAAAAAAGTTTTTTTTTATATACACGTGAAACGTCAGCTTCCTGTTTTTACCTGGAACAGTTCTTATTTTGAACAGCTTCCAAGGGCAGTGGGCAAATGATCACAGTGACAGTGATCGCGCTATAGCCATTTTCTAAACAGTTATTTCTCTCTATAGTTATAGTCTTAATTCTGGTTCTCACCAGTCAACACAAGTTTAAATACATTATAAACATTGACAAACTGGTCAAACGAAATATCAACCGCGCGGTATGTATGACAGGTAGTCTATTTCATTTCCGGTATTTTGAGTAAAATGACAGAAATTTAGAGTTTTACCAATTAAGAAAAATGATCACATGGCGTTTACTTCTTTGACAGATAATCAAGTGAAACATATTGAAATACAAGTATCATCATATTGTTCATGTTTATATATGGGCTCTACTAAAAAGTAAGTACTTACAAAACTTTCTTTCCCCTTTCGTATATTGTTGATCAAAACCTGGAAAACCCAGTCTTTTTAGAATGAAATATTTGGAGAACCGCAAAGCAAGTTATGCAGCCAGCCGAGTCTGTGTATTCTAAGCGTGTTGCAAATGGCCGGAAAGCTTTACAATTTTGGCGAACAGTAAGAGAGCGAGAGAATGCAGGTCCTGGGAAATACAGAAACCAGTACCAGCGAAGTTCATAAGAAGCTGTAACGTTTAGGAAGTGCCGAAGCTGAAATGGTTACAACGATTTTATATTACTATTCACTTGTTTTGGTCATTGCATAATGAGAGTGAGATCACGTGTTTCCTTGTATTGTTTTGTCTTGGTTTAGAGCGTGTGTGTGTGTGTGTGTGTGTGTGTGTGTGTGTGTGTGTGTGTGTGTGTGTGTGTGTGTGTGTGTGTGTGTGTGTGTGTGTGTGTATTTTTAAAAGCGTTTGCTTTCTTCACAAAACTCATGTGACGACGCAAAGTATAACGACTCACCTTAGTGAAAATATACATCTAAAATAGAAAACCATTATCTTTTCTAAGCATTACAAAGTCTATAAGTTCTGTCCTAATTATATTCGCAATGCAAAAACGAAGTTCGTGTCTTTCGTTTCACTACTACTGTCCTTTGTCTTGTCTTTGTTGAGTTTCAAGACCGACTACAATGAAAAAGGCACAAGATTAACGTAACAGAGAACGTAAACTGCGCACACAAAAACGCAGGTGCATAATACATGACTATGGCTGTACACTGTCGCAGAGAGCGTAATGCAGGCGACACATTATTGCACACAGTTTGTGTGACATTCAGGGTTCGTAAAAGCAGGGACCTATATTTAGATCTAATATACTATATAGGTCTATGGTAAAAGTAATGATTTTGCTTTTGTTAAACCTCTGTCAAGTTAAGATGACTGTATTTTAGGTTGTGTAAATAATATATGTGTCCCTTTGTATGTTGTTCTGTGTGCTGATACCTTTATCTGTGTATACTTGGCTGCCTGTCCGTGTGTCTGTATGTCTGTCTGTCTGTTTGTCCGTCTGTCTGTCTGTCTGTCTGTCTGTCTGTCTGTCTCTGTCTGTCTGTCTCTCTCTCTCTCTCTCTCTCTCTCTCTATATATATATATATATATTTCTCTCTCTCTCTCTCTCCCTCTCTCTCTCTGTCTCTCCCTCTCTCTCTCTTTGCTTGCGCGCTCATAAGTAAAGTTCCTGAAGATCGGTATCGTAGTTTTCTTGAAATTAATCTAGTCGTACACATGCGCGCGCACACACATGCGCGCACACACACACACACACACACACACACACACACACGCGCACACGCACATACACTAAAACACACACACACACACACACTCACACACACACACACACAAACACACACACACATACACACACATACACACACACACACACACACACAAACACACACACACACACACACACACACACACACACACACATTCACCACCACCCTCGTCTCGATTCCCATTCCACCGGAAAACATTTTTTCAAACACTTGACTAATTGTAAACAAGTCGCGTAAGGCGAAAATACAATATTTAGTCAAGTAGCTGTCGAACTCACAGAATGAAACTGAACGCAATGCAACGCAGCAAGACCGTATACTCGTGGTCCATCGCTCACGGCATAGGCAGTGAAATTGACAAGAAGAGCGGGGTAGTGGTTACGCTATGCTGCATAGCACGCTTTTCTGTACCTCTCTTCGTTTTAACTTTCTGAGCGTGTTTTTAATCCAAACATATCATATCTATATGTTTTTGGAATCAGGAACCGACAAGGAATAAGATGAAAGTGTTTTTAAAACGATTTCGAAAAAAAAATTTTGATAATAATTTTTATATATTTAATTTTCAGAGCTTGTTTTTAATCCGAATATAACATATTTATATGTTTTTTGAATCAGCAAATGATGGAGAATAAGATAAACGTAAATTTGGATCGTTTTATAAACTTTTATTTTTTTTTACAATTTTCAGATTTTTAATGACCAAAGTCATTAATTAATTTTTAAGCCACCAAGCTGAAATGCAATACCGAACCCCGGGCTTCGTCGAAGATTACTTGACCAAAATTTCAACCAATTTGGTTGAAAAATGAGGGCGTGACAGTGCCGCCTCAACTTTCACGAAAAGCCGGATATGACGTCATCAAAGACATTTATCAAAAAAATGAAAAAAACGTTCGGGGATTTCATACCCAGGAACTCTCATGTCAAATTTCATAAAGATCGGTCCAGTAGTTTAGTCTGAATCGCTCTACACACACACACACACGCACACACGCACACACACACACACATACACCACGACCCTCGTTTCGATTCCCCCTCGATGTTAAAATATTTAGTCAAAACTTGACTAAATATAAAAAACCACACCATTGTTCACGCCCGTCAGTGATATAATTAATATATATATGCTTGCTTCCTTAATGAACGTCAAATCAACCGTAAAAATCACGCCTGATGATGTACATATATTTCTAGGAAATCCTCAGTTGCAAACTGAACACACCCGGTTGAGTAAACGAAACTGGTTTATTTTGTTGCTATATGCTTGAACCAAAACATATCGACCTCAAATTGTAACATTATAATTATATCACTGGCACGTAGCCTAGTCATTGTGAAGTTCTCCGACCAGCAATCAGCGGGAATTTTTAATGTGAACCTTTTTATCTTGCGGTTGCATGATATAAGATACTTCTTTCTAAATGTTTCACTTCAAAATATATTATGCTGCCTGAAACGAATAAATGTACTTCATTTCACTATCACCCTATTGTAAACCATATTGTATATTTATAACAAGTTTATTCAGTAAATTTTATTGGAATATTGCCGCATACATGAAATAAGGAACATGGAGCACAACAAGCTAGGCTTAAAAGCAAATGAAATTTGGCGGACGACTGTGAACAAGTTTGAAATAATGTCAAAATAATAATGGTGAATTATGATAGACAATCATATAACGATAAAAGGAACAGAAAACACAATGCTAAACTAACAACAGTACTCACACGCACTCGCACACTCACTCTTCACATGGTAGAAAATAGAATACTACCAGAACAAGAAAATGTAAACAGTATTGCACATGGTCGTTTCGAACATGGATGAGATAAATGCATTCATTATTCAAAACGTTTGCTTAATAAGATAAACCTAAATAACTGGTCAAATATCAATGCATTTCTGATTTTCGATCAGATGTGTATCAATACACCCTATTAACTTTTACTTTATCATAGAGTAATCAATTCAGGAGAAAAAAAATACACCAACGAAAAACAAATCCGTTTGACTAAAATGTTGCCTTTATTCACATTGAAAGGTAGAATGACGGATTTTAAAAATAAAGACAACGACCGCCAAAACAACAAAAACAAAAAAATAAAAGAAGAAAACACAACATTTAGTCAAGCTGTCGAACTCACAGAATGAAACTGAACGCAATGCAATTTTTCAGCAAGGCCGTATACTCGTAGCATCGTCAGTCCACCGCTCGTGGCAAAGGCAGTGAAATTGACAAGAAGAGCGGGGTAGTAGTTGCGCTGAGAAGGATCGCACGCTTTTCTGTACCTCTCTTCGTTTTAACTTTCTGAGCGTGTTTTTAATCCAAACATATCATATCTATATGTTTTTGGAATCAGGAACCGACAAGGAATAAGATAAAAGTGTTTTTAAATTGATTTGGACAATTTAATTTTGATCATAATTTTTATATTCTTAATTTTCAGAGCTTGTTTTTAATCCAAATATAACATGTTTATATGTTTTTGGAATCAGAAAATGATGAAGAATAAGATGAACGTACATTTGGATCGTTTTATAACAAAATTATTTTTTTTACAATTTTCAGATTTTTAATGACCAAAGTCATTAGTTAATTTTTAAGCCACCAAGCTGAAATACAATATCGAAGTCCGGCCTTCGTCGAAGATTGCTTGGCCAAAATTTCAATCAATTTGATTGAAAAATGAGGGTGTGACAGTGCCGCCTCAACTTTTACAAAAAGCCGGATATGACGTCATCAAAGGTATTTATCGAAAAAAAGAAAACAACATCCGGGGATAGCATTCCCAGGAACTCTCATGTAAAATTTCATAAAGATCGGTCCAGTAGTTTGGTCTTAATCGCTCTACACACATACACGCACAGACACACAGACACAGAGACACAGAGACAGACACAGACACACACACAGACACACACACACACACACACACACACACACACACACACACACACACACACACACACACATATGCCACGACCCTCGTCTCGATTCCCCCTCTATGTTAAAACATTTAGTCAAAACTTGACTAAATGTAAAAAGGAGAAAAAAAGAAGTAAATATAATTTTGTTTAAAGTAAAACAGTAGTAATACATTTCGAAGATTTATTCTTTTTATATAAGAATCATTCTGGAGAGGAAATAGTGTGCAAGTTTCATTGTTACAAAACGAACAAACAATAGACTACATTTATTCCAACAAAGAAAACATTTTCTGCGTGGTTATTCAAATTGAGGATAACTATGTATATGTATAGCCGTTAATCCCCCACACACCTTTAACCTGTACAGTTTTGTCACAAACCAGATTGCAAATGGTGGCGAATTAAATAATCATTATAAACCTTTTCCGTTAGCTATGCCATACCAAGCAGCCGTCGATGTCATCAGCTTAAACTCCTCTTTCAATATTGTACGGCTTACACCTGAATGGAAACCAGCATTGCGAAAGTTAAATACTACCAGTCATGATTAAGTTGATTTGTGTATAGAATTAACACGCTAGAGCGAGCAGACTCAACGGCCCCTGGTATAGTATTTCCCCCTTATGTACAAACGCCGTGCTAATACAACAGTATGGAAGGCCTCGGGGGCGACAAGTGTCATTTAGCAAACACACTTCTAGCGTAAATATTAGTATGACATTTTTATGCGGATTTGTCTTAATCCCCATGAACAGCTTCGCTGCCTGAAGTTTTTGTTTAAAGGCGAAGCCCTTCCCGTGAAAACATTTACCCCAGGTCGCCATGCAAGTTGTTGTACATTATTCTTTTAGGCTCCAAGGGCCCACCAAGCGCGGGCAAAACACCGCACCATGCACGCATTATGGCCGGAAAACTGCGTATAATATATAGAAAGTCTTCACTGACCAGAGTTTAGGCCATGGCCTACGCGTGTTTAGAAGTGGCTAAGATTTTCCCTTCTAATTCAATTTGCTTGTTTGTTTGTTAAATCGTGAAAACCCAAAACTGCATGACCAACATCATGACTGCTTCCTGGGCTGAGTTAGATTTTTTTCATGAAATAATTCCGTAAATGGACACTAGTGTTAGTTTTAAGAAACTGATTCATCAAAAAATTCCCACTCCGCACATGTTTGCTATATCTCCCATATCTTTTCCGATCTCCGAGGTCAACTTATGTGCAGACCTGCTAGTAACTTAACCCCCTTCGTGTGTGTACACGCAAGCACAAGACTAAGTGCGCACGGAAAAGATCCTGTAATCCATGTCAGAGTTCGGTGGCTTATAGAAACACGAAAATACCCAGCATGCTTCCCCCGAAATATAGTGTGCGCCGAGCGGCTGCATTTCAGGGCTCTCTCATATTTCGTACTGTGCGCCTTGAGTCGCCTTGTGGTGAGATATGTGCGCGATATAAATTCTCGTATTATTATTATTATTTAAGTTATTGAGACATCCCAGAGCAAATCGAGAAAATTCATTATTGAACGAAGCGCATTGCGCTGAGTTCAATAATTATTTTTGAGATTTGCTCTATAAATTCCTTTGCACTGGGATTGTTTCAATAACGGTGTGTGTGTGTGTGTGTGTGTGTGTGTGTGTGTGTGTGTGTGTGTGTGTGTGTGTGTGTGTGAGTGTGTGTGTGTGTGTGTGTGTGTGTGTGTGTGTGTGTGTGTGTGTGTGTGTGTGTATGGAAAGCCGTTTGGTTCATAACCAATGCACATGTAAGAAATAATTTATACAAGTTAATAAATGATTTATATACGAGTAAGAAATGATTAATACACTCTCTTTCTCTCTCTCTTTCTCTCTCTCTCTCTCTCTCTTTCTCTCTCTCTCTCTCTCTCTCTCTCTCTCTCTCTCTCTCTCTCTCTCTCTCTCTCTCTCTCCCTCAAAGTATATGTTTGTTCGGCAACACATTGGCTCTCTCTCTCTCTCTCTCTCTCTCTCTCTCTCTCTCTCTCTCTCTCTCTCTCTCTCTCTCTCTCTCTCTCTCTCTCTCTCCCTCAAAGTATATGTTTGTTCGGCAACACATTGGCCCTATCCACGATTTCACAGTCAAACGACCGAGAACCGCCGAGCAGAAAATACGACACGTTGACTTTTTCCTCCACGGTAGGCAAAAACCCCTACTTATACTCACCTGCAACACTAACGCTTCGCTGGAAAGGCCAACAACAATCGGCCTTCTTCTACATAATCCGCTTAGTGTAGTCCCAACTCTAAACCCACCTAGTCCTTACTCTGTGTTGTTCCCTGCTTCACTTCGTGTGTGTACCTGCATGTTATTGCTGTTTCTTCTTCAACGCTACTTCTCGGGTTTTGTTACAAGCGAGTAGACCCCTCCTCCTCCCCCCCCCCCACCGTATTCCCCCCCCCCCACATTTAAGA
>NC_090249.1:15218623-15263623 GCF_037325665.1 Littorina saxatilis
AGCAATCTTCGACAAAGGCCGGACTTCGGTATTGCATTTCAGCTTGGTGGCTTAAAAATTAATTAATGACTTTGGTCATTAAAAATCTGAAAATTGTAATTAAAATAATTTTTTTATAAAACGATTTAAATTTACGTTCATCTTATTCTTCATCATTTTCTGATTCCAAAAACATATAAATATGTTATATTCGGATTAAAAACAAGGTCTGAAAATTAAAAATATAAAAATTATTATCAAAATAAAATTTCCGAAATCGATTTAAAAACTATTTCATCTTATTCCTTGTCGGTTCCTGATTCCAAAAACATATAGATATATAATATGATATGTTTGGATTAAAAACACGCTCAGAAAGTTAAAACGAAGAGAGGTACAGAAAAGCGTGCTATGCAGCACAGCGAAACCACTACCGCGCTGAACAGGCACGTCAGTTTCACTCCGTTTTGCACAAGCGACGGACTACGGTCATTGTGAAAAAATGCAGTGCGTTCAGTTTCATTCTGTGAGTTCCACAGCTTGACTAAATGTAGTAATTTCGCCTTACGCGACTTGTTTACATTTAGTCAAGTTTTGACTAAATGTTTTAACATAGAGGGGGAATCGAGACGAGGGTCGTGGTGTATATGTGTCTGTCTGTGTGTGTGTGTGTGTGTGTGTGTCTCTGTGTGTGTGTGTGTGTGTGTGTGTGTGTGTGTGTGTGTATGTGTGTATGTCTGTGTGTGTGTGTCTGTGCGTGTGTGTGTGTAGAGCGATTGAGAGTAAACTACTGGACCGATCTTTATGAAATTTGACATGAGAGTTCCTGGGTATGATATCTACGGACGTTTTTTTTCATGTTTTCGATAAATACCTTTGATGACGTCATATCCGGCTTTTTGTAAAAGTTGAGGCGGCACTGTCACACCCTCATTTTTCAATCAAATTGATTGAAATTTTGTCAAAGTAATTTTCGACGAAGGCCGGACTTTGGTATTGCATTTCAGCTTGGTGGCTTAAAAACTAATGATTGAGTTTGGTTATTAAAAATCGGAAACTTGTAATTAAAATTATTTTTTATTAAACGATCTAAAATTACGTTTACCTTATTCTTCATCATTTTCTGATTCCAAAAACATATAAATATGTTATATTCGGATTAAAAACAAGTTCTGAAAATTAAAAATATAAAAATTATGATTAAAATTAAACTTCTGAAATCGATTTAAAAACAATTTCATCTTATTCCTTGTCCGTTCCTGATTCCAAAAACATATAGATATGATATCTTTGGATTAAAAACACGTTCAGAAAGTTAAAAAGAATAGAGATATAGAAAAGCGTGCTATCCTCCTCAGCGCAACCGCTACCGCGCTTTTCTGGATGGTTGATTTCACTGCCTTTGCCACGAGCGGTGGACAGACGATGCTACGAGTGTACGGTCTTGCGGGGAAAAAAATGCAATGCGTTCAGTTTCATTCTGTGAGTTCGACTGAGCTTGACTAAATGTTGTATTTTCGCCTTACGCGACTTGTCTTGTCTTTGTGTCAACGTTTTCAAATACACTCTACTAAACTGATTATATGTACCCTATCGTGTTTGTTAAAAACTGTAAAGAATCAACTTTTGCTTGAGTAAGCATCTAAATAATAACATTTGTACATCTGTCACTTAGCACGGCCATCAACATCGAACGCAGAAGAAGAAGAAGAAGTACATCTGTCACAATATTGCAATTGAATTCACATCTTAATTGAACACCCGGATTTTAAGACGTCACATCCACTTTAAGGCCGTTCACTTCGATTTCCTTTTCTTATCACCTTGGCAAATTTACCCAGTTTTAAGACTTGCTTCCTTTTTAAGACCTGATTATTTCTCAGATTTTGTACACGACTTTGATGGGGGGGGGGGGGGGGGGTGGGGGGGGATAGCACTGAAGATATTTTACCTGTCGGACCGTTCTGTCAGGGTATAGCAGTGTTGGTCTAATCGTGCCAGAGCGGGCGGAGACGAAAGCAGAATGCTAACAATAACAGTTATGGCAGGACATTGGCTTGGACATCGGGGTTGGTCACTTCTGCGTCCCTAATCCGCGCAGGTCACTTCTTCGATTAGTTTTTCCGTCAGGTTTTTGAATCCTGAGCCAAGTTGAAAACAGCTCCGGAAATCTGTTTCACGAAAGGAGAAAGAAGAGAGAGAGAGAGAGAGAGAGAGAGAGAGAGAGAGAGAGAGAGAGAGAGAGAGAGAGAGAGAGAGAGAGAGAGAGATAAAGATAGATAAATAGAGAACAAGCTGAACTGAACTTAGGTTATTTTAGCCTAATTATTTACACATACTTACACACTGACAGACACACAGACACAATAACAGAGACAGATACAGAGACAGAGAGAAATTGAAAGTTTGTCCCAGCAACTCTGCTCCCAGTCAACGTGTCGTATTTTCCGCCCGGCGGTTCTCGGTCGTTTGATTGTAAAATCGTGGATAGGGCCAATGTGTTGCCGAACAAACATATACTTTGAGGGAGAGAGAGGGAGAGAGAGAGAGAGAGAGAGAGAGAGAGAGAGAGAGAGAGAGAGAGAGAGAGAGAGAGAGAGAGAGACAGACAGAGAGACAGGCAGGCAGGCAGGCAGACAGACAGACAGACAGACAGACAGACAGGCAGGCAGGCAGGCAGGCAGGCAGGCAGGCAGGCAGGCAGGCAGGCAGGGATAGAGATATAGAGGCAGAGATAGAGATATAGAGGCAGAAAGACTAGAGACAGACAGAACAAAGCTTACAAGCTTCGCTTTACAGATGCATTACTATTTCTTTGTCAGCTGCATCAACATGTTTTATGCGGATACAGTTTTTTTGCTCTAATTATGAAAGTACACAACCACAAGAAACAAATATCGGACACATGTAAGAGCATTTGTTTTCTTTTCAGCTTCGTATGTTTTGTAACTTCCCACTTTTGAAACTGTCACAAATTGCCAAACGATATATCCGGTTCAGTTGCCTTGGTGCGCCGTACCTGAATATTGTACGAAACCCGATATAAATCATTTTTGAGGCAACCGATTAACGCCATGCATGAAGTGCTTTTTTAATCAAATATAATGTAAATTAATATTTTGATATCACAAGTGCGCTTAATAATAACCTGTCTTGAGCCATATATGTCTTCAAAGATATCTTCATGTTTGCCGTAAACAGAGAGATGACATTCTTGTATTTGGAAAGAAAGAAAGAAAGAAAAAAAAGAAAGAAAGAAAGAAAGAAAGAAAAACAAGTCGCGTAAGGCAAAAATACAACATTTAGTCAAGCTGTCGAACTTACATTGTTGAAACTGAACGCACTGCAATTTTTCAGCAAGACCGTACACTCGTAGCATCGTCAGTCCACCGCTCATGGCAAAGGCAGTGAAATTGACAAGAAGAGCGGGGTAGTAGTTGCGCTGAGAAGGATAGCACGCTTTTCTGTAACTCTCTTCGTTTTAACTTTCTGAGCGTGTTTTTAATCCAAACATATCACATCTATATGTCTGGGACAGGCTGATCTTTCTTAACCCAGTGTGGGATTTTCAGTGGGGCGACCACCCCCAACCCAGCGCGTCCCCGGGTGGCGGATAGGGGAACGGTCTTCAGATATGGAGATCAGCCGCTTGCGGCCGCGGACCAAACTGGCTCCGGGTGGGATCCCGGAAAATCCTCCCCCCTGTGCTCTCAGGGTAGGACGTACGGGCCATGAGCTAAGGGTGAGGTAACCCCGACAGAAAACCCCGAATGCTGAAGACGGAGGACCCGGGCTGCACGGCGCATTCTAACAAACCACGGGTACACGCACTTACGCAAATGATGACACAATCAACCAGCACAGATGGAAATGGCGCTCGCCCATTGAGGACCCCCCAGGGTGGAGCAGCGTCGGGTCCCATGCCTCAAAGGGACCCAGCCCCAACTACTGGAGGTCCCTCCCGTCCGTCTTGTCACGCCAGGGGACGCGGGAGGAAAGTGACTGGCACCACCACAACCAGGAAGAAACCCAGTCAGCAGCGACCTTTCCAGGTCATGCACTGGAACGCAGAAAGTATCCTGAACAAGAAGACAGAGTTGGAGCATATCCTGCATGAGAAGAACATCAACATCTGCTGTATTCAGGAGACGCACCTGACACCCCAAAAGTCCTTCAAAGTGAGAGGCTACCAATGCCTTAGGTCCGACAGAACAGACCGAAGCAAAGGAGGAATCCTGACCCTCATCAGGAACAACATCAATGCCTGTTTGATAGAAACGCACATGGAGGACTCCGAATATCAGGTGATTCGAATCCAGACGAAGACATCAGAATTCCATCTTGTCAACTTCTACTGCCCCAATGATAGACACCTCGCCCTTGACACGATCCCCGCAAAGGCCTCCAACTTCATCGTGGTGGGTGACTTCAACAGTCATTCACAGAGTTGGGGATATGACCACCTGGATCGGAGAGGAGAAGAGGTGGAGAACTGGCAGGACGACAAAGGTCTCATCCTTTTGAACAGTCCCTTTGACTGCCCTACATTCTACTCCAGAAGATGGCACACTACATCAACTCCTGACCTAGCCTTCTGCACGGAAGACATGCACCAGCTAACCAGCAGAGAGGTCGCAGAACAGCTAGGTGGAAGTGACCATCGGCCAGTCTTTTTGACCCTGGGCATGGAGTCCTGCACTGAAGCTTCCTTCCCTCGGTGGAACTACAAAAGAGCGAACTGGTTCCTCTTTAGACACCGCACCAGCGAACTCACCAAAGACATCAGAGTCGAGGGTCGAGACATCAACATGGTGGCGAAGGACTTCAACATGAGCATCCTCAGAGCAGCGCGTGAGTCCATTCCCAGGGGTGCCAGGAGAGACTATAAGCCCCACTGGAGCAATGAATTGCAGGAACTGGATGATGATCTGGCAGACGCCAGAAGGGAAGCAGAAGTCAACCCGTCACAAAACAACAACATCCGCCTCCAGGAAGCCAAAGCCAAATTTCTCAAAAAGAAGCTACAGGCAAGACGGAGAAGCTGGCAAGAGAAAACAAGCTCTCTGAACCTTGAGAAGGATGGCAGAAAGCTCTGGAGGCTCACCAAGCAGTTGAATGATGAGAACACCAGCAGAGGAAAGATCACATTAGAAGAGAACGGGAAGGTGCTAACTGGAAAGCATGCTGCCAACCAATTTGCTGAAAGCTATGCAGCTGAGAGCAACCTCCATGTTAGCCCCGAGAAACAGAGAGAAGCAAGAAGAGAGAAAAGAGAGAGACCTGCCAGACAGTCGACAGTGGACGCCATGAGTCAACCACTCACACTCCACGAGCTGCACTCAGCTCTGAAAAAGTCAAAGGCGAAGAAGTCCCCTGGCCCAGACGGCATCACCAACGAGATGCTAACCCACCTTGGTAGTGCAGCAGAGAACAAGCTACTCGAGGTCTTCAACAGCAGCTGGCAAGAAGGATCGCTACCACAACTCTGGCGAGAAGCGATCATGATCCCCATCTTAAAAAAAGGGAAGGATCCAAAGAAGGCCACCAGCTATCGCCCAATCAGCCTCACCAGCTGTGTTGTGAAGACCCTGGAGAGAATTGTGAACGAGCGCCTCAGGTGGTACCTGGAATCCAGGAACCTCCTCGCCCCTGAACAAGCTGGATTCCGACAGTTCCGCAGCACTGAAGATCAGGTCACTTACCTGGCGCAAGAAGTTGAAGATGCCTTTCAGGAACAGAAGCTGGTCTTCGTCACCTGGATAGATCTTCAGAAGGCCTTTGACAAGGTCTGGAAAGATGGACTCCTTGTAAAACTGCTGAGGAAAGGCGTGTCCAGCAACATGTACCAGTGGATTCGCTCTTACCTCTATAACCGCAGGGCAAGAGTTAACGTCGACCAGACCAAAAGCAAGAAGTTCCTCCTTCGTCATGGCGTCCCTCAGGGCGGAGTCCTCTCCCCCACACTCTTCCTTCTCTTCATCGACGATCTGGTGTCTGAGATGCCCAAGGGGATCAAAGCTGCTCTCTACGCAGACGACCTTGTGATCTGGTGCAAGGAGGAGCACGCAAGTACTGCCACCTACAGAATGCAGCAAGCGGCAGATAGGCTGAACGCATGGGCAGAAGATTGGTGCGTCTCCATCAACAAGGAGAAATCCTCCACCACCCTATTCACACTGTCGCCAAAGCAGAAAGCCGGAACCATTAGGCTTGGTGGAACTCCTCTGAGAGAGGATGAAGAAGCAACGTACCTTGGTGTCACCTTTGATAGACGGCAGACCTGGAAACCACACATTGCACAGGCAGAGACAAAGGCCCGGCGCAAGCTAGCCATACTCAGGAAGCTGGCAGGTACCACCTGGGGAGCGAACGAGAAGATACTGAAGACAATATACCAGGGAACAATCAGACCCCACCTCGAGTACCGCTCCACAGCGTGGTCAACCTCAGCCAAGACAAACCTGCAGACCCTTGACCGTGTGCAAAACCAGGCCCTCCGACTCATCACCGGTGCAATGAAATCCACGCCCATCAAGGAAATGGAGAAGCTTACCACCATCCAACCCCTCTGTCAGAGAAGAGAAGCCAAGACTATGGTACAGGCCGAGAAGCTCAAGTGCCTACCCGACCACCCCATGAAGCACAGACTGAGCAACCTCACCAAGAACCGGCTTAAACGGAGCAGTTTTGTACACGAGAGCAAGAGACTTTCTCGACAGTACAGGGAAGTCCTTCCACAGAACACTCTACCTCTGACTCGAGAAGAAGAGGAAACCCCCAAGGCAACAGAGAAACCAGGCATCCAGATCTGCACCAGTGTTCCACATGTTACCTCAGGAGAAGATCAGAATGACACAGCTCGACAGGCACTCACCTTAGCCCTGATCGACGAACAGTACCCAAAAGAGGCGTGGATCCATGTATACACCGATGGATCAGCAACTAACGCCGTGCTCAATGGAGGTGCAGGCATTCTCATCCAGTTCCCTGGGGGACATACAGCTACATCCAGCGTTGCCACTGGCAAACACTGCACAAACTATAAAGCAGAAGCAGAAGCTCTCATGCAGGCCGCCTCCTTCGTTCAGGACTCCGCAGACCCTTGCTACCAAGTTGTCTTCCTCTCGGACGCCCTTTCAGTCCTTCAGGCCCTAGAGAACGACAAACTCCCACAGCTGGCCAAAGCATTACAGATGGTCAGACAAACCAGAAGAGTTGTCCTCCAGTGGATACCAGCACACTGTGGGATACCAGGAAATGAAAGGGCAGATGAGCTGGCAAAAGAAGGAGCCGTGGAAGACCAACCTGAAAACAGTGTCAGCTTTAGTGAGCAGAAGACAATCATCAAGGCATTGATGAGGCCAAGGACAAACAGAGATGACTACCACACAATGTCCAGAGAGCAGCAAGTCAACCTCATCAGGCTGCGTACTGGCCACAACAGGCTCAATGCTCACATGAACCGAAAGTTCAAGCTGGCGCCATCACCAACCTGTGCCTGCGGTCAAGAGGACCAAACAGCGGAACACATCTTACAGCGATGTCCCTTACTAGATGAGGAACGAAAAGAAGTGTGGCCGTCACCAACTCCCTTGCAGACCAAACTATACGGCAGTCGACAGGAGTTGGAGAAAACGACAACATTTATCACCAGTGCTGGACTGATTGTGTAACCTCTGCGAACGCCAAGAAGAAGAAGAAGAAGAAGAAGACATCTATATGTTTTTTGAATCAGGAACCAACAAGGAATAAGATGAAAGTGTTTTTAAATTGATTTCGAAAATTTAATTTTGATCATAATTTTTATATTTTTAATTTTCAGAGCTTGTTTTTAATCCAAATATAACATATTTATATGTTTTTGGAATCAGAAAATGATGAAGAATAAGATGAACGTAAATTTGGATCGTTTTATACAATTTGTTTTTTACAATGTTCAGATTTTTAATGACCAAAGTCATTAATTAATTTTTAAGCCACCAAGCTGAAATGCAATACCAAAGTCCGGCCTTCGTGGAAGATTGCTTGGCCAAAATTTCAATCAATTTGATTGAAAAATGAGGGTGTGACAGTGCCGCGTCAACTTTTACAAAAAGCAGGATATGACGTCATCAAAGGTATTTATCGAAAACATGAAAAAAACATCGGGGGATATCATTCCCAGGAACTCTCATGTAAAATTTCATAAAGATCGGTCCAGTAGTTTGGTCTGAATCGCTCTACACACACACACGCACAGACACACACACACACACACATATACACCACGACCCTCGTCTCGATTCCCCCTCTATGTTAAAACATTTAGTCAAAACTTGACTAAATGTAACAAAAAGAAGAAGGAATGAAACAAAGAAAAAAAAATCGAAAGAAAAAGAAAAGAAAAAAACAGAAAACTTAACAATCTTAACCACTTAGACACCCAACGACAAACATTTCTCTGCATGGTCAGTGAAGAATTTGTGTCACGTTAATCCGGCCATAGTGGTGTGTTTTGTCCACTACGCATGGTGGCGCCACCTCAGTGCGACTGAAAGGACGACGTACACTGTACAGCAAGATGGCAACCTGGGATAAGTAGCAGGTGGAACAGCTGGATTTTTCTGCCCCATTTCGCCCTTACCGTAAGATATGGGCCCAATGTGGACTCACAGCTAACACCTCGATTTCTTCTGGTCGTAGCAAGTTAGGCGGAATGATCTGTGTATAATTGTGGGGTCTGTAAGCTATTGTGTACGTGTGCGTGTGTGTGTCAATGCATGCTTGGCAACACATGCTTATAGATGTTGTTCTGTCCCGCGCTTTTCTTCCGGTTATAACTGTACCGGTGTGTTCGTCTTTTTTATTTTTTTAAACTTTTATTTATTACGATTTTTCAAATGTATATTGCATCTCAGTTCTTACAGTATATGTATTTTCAGAAAATGTATTACTCTTACTTAAACAAAAAGAAAGAAATATATTGTCTCTTCTGACGGTATTAGGTTTTTTCTCCAGAATCTGGAACTCAGTATCTGACAACAAATTTCGCTTTTCTTGCAAGGATGAAATAGGTTTGCATACTCCATCATTGACGTTGCTTTATGCTTCGTGAGAATCAAAATGATTTGATTTATTGAATTCAATTTCATGATACAACTGGTGTACTCCATTAACTTCTTATCAAATGTTTTGTCATCCCTATGGAATTTTGACGTCAATACAGATTAAAGTTATAAAAGAACTCCGCTTAGACTTCAACACTTAGCAAATTATTGACCATCATTATATGACGGACGTGTGATAAACGGTCCACTAAGTCAGTGCATGTCAATAAATGGATTTCGAGAATTCGCAAACTAGTCACAACAATCAATTTAAGTGTAAAGGTGCGTTTTCGGTACTATTTAAATTGTTTCTCTTTATTTCAAATTTCTTGTACAATTCTTTTTTTTATTGTTGGGGGTGGGGACGGTTGGTGGATGATGGGATGGGGACGGATATTCGTCCTCAGAGGAAGCGGTATTTTTTTGGGGGGGAGGGGGGGGGGGGGGTGGGGTGGGGGTGGACGATTGTTTGTGCTTGGGGGAAAGGGATATCAAAAGGGGATTGTTTGGGTGCTTGTGTGAAAGGGATATCTAGGCTGACACAGTTCTTATTTTCCCCTTTGTGTATTTTTGGGCGTGCTCTTTTGGAGCAGGAAACTTGGTGTCTTATGGTCACAGACAGACTTTGACCTATTGTCAACAAAAACACTCCGTCTGGTTCTTCTTGTTTGCCTTGACATCAACAATCCAGTAAGCATGCAGATTGCATTTTAAAGGGTGTATCCCCATTTTTTTCGATTTTGATTTTAATTGATTTTTTTATTGTGTTTTCCACAAATGTAGTACTGATGTATGCAATGCATACTTTCGCAAAAAGGCTACAGATTGGTATTCCTCATAACGTTTTGAAAATAACCATACCGGTTGATTCTAAAAGTGACAACCATCATCAAAAGTATATATAAAGCATACACATAACCTCAAGCAAACCGGCACGGTTGGCCTTGTGGTAAGGCGTCCGCCCCGTGATCGGGAGGTCGTGGGTTCGAACCCCGGCCGGGTCATACCTAAGACTTTAAAATTGGCAATCTAGTGGCTGCTCCGCCTGGCGTCTGGCATTATGGGGTTAGTGCTAGGACTGGTTGGTCCGGTGTCAGAATAATGTGACTGGGTGAGACATGAAGCCTGTGCTGCGACTTCTGTCTTGTGTGTGGCGCACGTTATATGTCAAAGCAGCACCGCCCTGATATGGCCCTTCGTGGTCGGCTGGGCGTTAAGCAAACAAACAAACAAACAAACCTCAAGCAAAACACACCATGCAGTGGCTCTCTGCAGTCCCTGACCGCGCGTACATGTACAGTTTTTTTCTGCTGGGTATTCGACACTGCAGTGGTAGAATGTCTCTGAGTCAGTCTATCCGTGTTCGTCATTATACTTGCTATAAGGTAGGGCCGGCTTCAACCACATGGAGTCACCATTTGTGAGGTCGTTATATATAGGCTTGTGTGGATACACAACTTGCCGCTCCACTGCAGAACAGATTAACAGCAAATTCACTTCTTAAGTGACCAAAGATAACGTAGTAGATGGACCGAAAAATGTATGCCTTTTCGGTAAACAGAATGTGCTCCTGTATTTTTTTTTCTCCCATGGAAGTTTTTTTGATGTTGGTGTTATATACGCACGTACTGGGAGATCCGTTTTTATTGCACATTCATATACACAAATGCACGCTTTCCGACAGTAGAATACTCACGCTGAAACATACACACGCACTCACGCATGCACAAACACACACACACCCCCCCCCACACACACACACACACGCACGCACACACACACGTACACACACACACACACACACACACACACACACACGCACACACACACACACACACACACACACATTCATATATATAGTCACGGTGACATTAAGACTCACAAACGGACATACAGGCAGACAGACAGACAGACAGACAGACATAATCAGACCCAGACCTTCCAAGTTTGTGTATTTCTGGGAAAAGTTGGAAACGCTGCTCACCGTTGCTTGTGTTCACAGCCTTTGATGCCAGCCGTGCAGGATACACTTGGGGACCATACGCTCTGAGTCTGATTTATATACGTGTGAATAAACGGTTTGGGAGGAGAGGATGCTTGAATGAGTATCTATATACGCTAAATGTCGACTGGAAGATATTTTTGAGGCAGATGATTTTTAATTGTTACACGTATTGGCGTTACTTTGGAAAATTGAGGAGAAAAACAACAACCCGAGAACCCCGCATTTTGGAAGAAATCTTGGACTCAATACCAAACGAATGAATGAATGAATGGAAATGAATACATAAATAAATAGATCACTATATATAAATGAATGAATGAATGAATGAATGAATGAATGAATGAATGAATGAATGAATGAATGAATCAATCAATCCATCAATCAATTAATCAAAAAAACAAAAAGGTTAATTAATCAGTTAATCAATCAATCTATGTATCTATCCATCAACAAATCTATTAATCTAATATCAGAATCAATCAATTAATCAAAAAAACAAAAAGGTTAATTAATCAGTTAATCAATCAATCTATGTATCTATCCATCAATAAATCTATTAATCTAATATCAGAATCAATGCAAACGAGTACAGCATGCAGCTAAAATTCAATTCAGTCAACACATATGTATCGCCTTCAGCGTCATGTAATGACGGAAGAAGGCTCATTGAAGGTCAAAACAGAAAACCGTGCCTGTGTACGTATGTATGTAAAACCGCTTGTTTTCTTCACAAGTCATTTTGCCCAAGTATGCGAAAACCATCGGCTTTGGAGGAGAGATGAAGATATATTTTAGCTCGATGATCCAAAAACTCTCTCTTTCACACCCACATACGTGCGGGTAAACACAACGCACGCGGAAACAGTAAACGTGTTTTTGCACGTGCAAGGAACTAAAAGCTTACGCTGTTGTTTCTCCGTTTTCAATGCCCTACATCCATTAATTTTCGCCAAAGATCAACACTCTGATCACTTTTTCACATGGCACCGGAGCGAAACTGCAAGGGGGAAGGCCGCAGGGAAAACCGCTTGTCGACGCTTGAGCCTTTAGCGTGGAGGATTTGGTTAAAAGACAAACTTTTGGTTTGTAAATTCACACCAGCGTGGACTGACGCGTTTTCCATGTTGGTTACACAGATGTGAAAGACGTTGGGCGTCATTTGCAGTGGCTCTGTGTTTGTAGTGTGCTGAAATGGGCCCTGACTAACACAATATGATCTTTTGCCAAGGGGCAACGGTTGTTGGGAAGAGTGGAAGCAGAAATTTTCTACAGCTATATATACACTAATATATCTTTGGTGGAAGAGATAAAGAAGAAGACAGAAGAAGGAATCCGCCTGGTTTGCAAACAGAGAGCAGGGTTTTTTCTTTGAGCTTCTTCAAGGCCCAAAACAAACTCTTATTTTTTCTTTTCAAAATATTCTTTTGTGAAGTAATACATTGAAATTACTATAATTAGAAAGAAACTAAAAGATACAAATTAGGAAGCTGTGAATGTCTATCATGTCAATGTATGCAAGCATCCTGTTCTCCGAGGTTTGCAAAGGTTTCATCTTCTTGAATTCAGTCGTATATAAACATCAGTTGTCGTTGTCTCAGCCATTGTATGATATAGTCACAGCGAGTGTAAGTATTTGTGTAAGTTGATTGAAGTGCAATAACCATTAAGGACGTGACTGACACAGTCACAGTTGCTAATGTTGCAGCCTCATGCATGGTGTGTTTCTTCTTGTTGCTCTTGATGATAATCTTGACAGCAACCGTCGCCTCAACCTCGTCCCCTCCACATCCTTTCTCGCACCTTCAGCACCAGTGTCAGTCAGATTAACGCTGTTTGTCGTTACATTCTGCGACTCTTCTATCGATTACCATAGCCGATAATTTTTATACAATGGGGAGGGGAATGAGAGAGAGAGAGAGAGAGAGAGAGAGAGAGAGAGAGAGAGAGAGAGAGAGAGAGAGAGAGAGAGAGAGAGAGAGAGAGAGATAGAGAGAGAGAGAGAGAGAGCGCGCGCGAGAGAGAGAGATATGAAGAGAGTGATAGGGCGAGAGTGAAATAGAGAGCGGGAGGGCGGGGATGTGGCTCAGTCGGTATCGCGCTGGATTTGTATCCAGTTGGCCGCTGTCAGCGTGAGTTCGTCCCCACGTTCGGCGAGAGATTTATTTCTCCGAGTCAACTTTGTGTGCAGACTCTCCTCGGTGTCCGAACACCCCCGTGTGTACACGCAAGCACAAGACCAAGTGCGCACGGAAAAGATCCTGTAATCCATGTCAGAGTTCGGTGGGTTATAGAAACACGAAAATACCCAGCATGCTTCCTCCGAAAGCGGCGTATGGCTGCCTAAGTGGCGGGGTAAAAACGGTCATACACGTAAAATTCCACTCGTGCAAACACACGGGTGTACGTGGGAGTTTCAGCCCACGAACGCAGAAGAAGAAGAGAGCGGGAGACAGAGAGAAAGAGAGAAAGAGGGAGAGACAGAGAGATACAGACACACATACAGAGACAGGGAAAGACAGAGGGAGACCAGCCAGACAGACAGACAGGGGGAGAGAGAAAGAGACAGAAAGAGACAGAGAGAGAAAAGGAGACAGACAGAGAAAGAGAACTGAAAAGACCGGCCGCAGGGCAGCAACGCCAACAGAAGACACAGAGACAGAAAACAGTCGAAACATGTCAGCCCCTCAACTTGGCTGGGAAACAAACTAATTGAAATGACAAAAATCATCGCCAGGGAGAGTATTGTTTGGCAAACAGAGCGGGCAAAACGGTGACACGTTGGTTTCCGGAACCCTCCCAAGCGCGCCCTCCTGTGTACATTTCTTCAGGCTTAATTCTATGATTAGACGTCCTTTTTACAGCTTCGGCCAGTCTGTAACCCTCCGCTCCGCCGCGCAAGGTTATTTCCGAATTTATATTAAAAGGAAACCCCGCAACCCAGAGCGCCATCGCGCGTTGCCAATTAAGGAGACAAACTTATTACTTCCCCTGTCTCCTGTGTGTCAGCGCCGCCCTGTCTTCTTTCTCGCAGTGACGAGTTGTCTGCCCTCGAGTTGCTGAAAACATTGAAACGGCTTTTCTTGTCACTGGAGGGAATGAAAAAGAGAAGAGTGTCGGAGTTTTTGGTGCATGGAGAGGAGAAACAAGAGGAAGCAATAGAAAATCAGGAAGAAAGCGAAACTAAAGGAAAACTATGATCTTTCGAAGAGAAACGGAGGACTCAAGAGAAAAAAGGACTGGCAGCGGAAAGCAGCAAAATGCATAACTAATGGAAAACTGTAATGATTTCGGGGGGAAAAGCCAAACAAAAGGAAAACTGTGTTGCTTGAGAAGTGAAGCAAAAGACTGAAGAAGAAAAAAGTGCCGGCAGGGGCATTATACAAAGGTCAAAGCTAAAGGTGAGTAGATTTTTTGTTGGTAGAAAGCAAAACTAAGGGGGGGGAGGGGGGAGGGGGGAGGGGGAGGGGGGAGGGGGGGGGAGTTCTAAAACTAATACCGCATCTGGTAAAAAAAATATTCTGAAAATGTTATTATTCCTTAGAAATAGTGAGGAGGGCAAGAAGAGAAACAAACCTGAAACAAAGAAAACAGAACAAAACTTAAAAGACAACTTCAATGTTTTAACAAGGAAACAAATTCAGAAAAAAAGAAAAATGGGGTGACAAACAGAAACAAAAGAACAGAAAAGACTTCATGCAGGCAACGGTTTCAAGTTGAGAAAACGGCGCTGGCGCGTTATTCTTGAGAAGCCCTAGCAACGGTTGCCACGAAGCAACGGGGCTCGTTTGATAGAAAACTCTCGGCAGGCGAAGTGTGCGGCTGCTCTCCTGATTCGTTTTCTTCCATTACGGTTGTAGGTTTTCCGTCAATCATGAGACAAACAGCCTTGCTGGATGTTGTGGCGCGCAGCGGAGTGATACCTTAGTGTGGTTTTTGTTTGAGTTTTGTTGTTGTTGTTGTTGTGTAATACGTTTTGTGTGTTTTTGTGTCAGAATAAAAACAAGCAAGGTATTTTAAAGGAACGTTTAATTGTGACAAAACAATACGATACAGTGGTTTAGTCGGTTTGTGTGAGAAAGTGAAGAATATATATGTTTATTACCAATTCAGTGCCCCATATGGCTTTTGACCAATCAGGACGGATTCTAGGTGACCCTCTAAATGTTATAACGTTCAGGCAGGGACCCTTTTTGTTTATCACGCTAAATATTAACAAGTCAAAGTAAAAATGCAATTCAACAATATCAGCGTGATTTATTCTAAAGAATGACACTTCAAATGCTGTCAGATAATACTCTCTTTATCTAAAAAATACCGAAAAGCGAGTTTTGTCGGTGGGTGCGTTACAGAACAGCAAGGCACCGCCCATCGTCTGAGTGTGCAATGCCGACCGCTCACTTGAAATCTAAATGATCAAAGTTCGGAAAAATCAAGTGAAATTGCGTCACTCACTTTACATCAAATGTATCTTTTCGTCATTTCCCATCCGTCTGGAGTCGGATCTAAATCTGTCGCTCTCTTGTCAACGAGAAAAAGGGAAGCAACCGAAACGCATGTTCAACATGATTTATCTTGTGAGATTGTTGTGTGTCAAAGGCATTTGACCTGTGAATATTCATCACGTCAGGTGTGTTACTCTGATTGGCTGACTCAGGTCACGAGAATTCTTTGACTGACAGGCATAATCAGGTAGAAGCGCTCAAGTTCCCATTGCGGCTGTTCTGTCTAATTCGCGGTGTCGCTTCGAAATTTCTTTTGGTCGAATTAAACGGTAATAAAACCGTTATTTCTAATATGCTGACTGTTAGCAAATGATAACAGACATGTCTCACAAACGATATCAGCATTCGCCTAAAAGGCTCATGCTTGATATCTTTTTTCTCGACATGTCTTGTTATCATTTGCTAACAGTCAGCATATTAGAAATAACTCATATTAATAACATTATACAACAAGACCAGGAAGAACAAGTCGCGTAAGGCGAAATTACTACATTTAGTCAAGCTGTGGAACTCACAGAATGAAACTGAACGCACTGCATTTTTTTTTTACAATGACCGTAGTCCGCCGCTTGTACAAAACGGAGTGAAACTGACGAGCCTGTTTAGCGCGGTAGTGGTTTCGCTGTGCTGCATAGCACGCTTTTCTGTGCCTCTCTTCGTTTTAACTTTCTGAGCGTGTTTTTGATCCAAACATATCATATCTATCTGTTTTTGGAATCAGGAACCGACAAGGAATAAGATGAAATTGTTTTTAAATCGATTTTCAAAATTTAATTTTGATCATAATTTTTATATTTTTAATTTTCAGAGCTTGTTTGTAATCCAAATATAACATACGTATATGTTTTTGGAATCAGAAAATGACGAAGAATAAGATAAAATTGTTTTTGGATCGTTTAATAAAAAATAATTTTAATTACAAGTTTCCGATTTTTAATGACCAAACTCACTCATTAGTTTTTAAGCCACCAAGCTGAAATGCAATACCAAAGTCCGGCCTTTGTCGAAGACTGCTTTGCCAAAATTTCAATCAATTTAATTGAAAAATGAGGGTGTGACAGTGCCGCCTCAACTTTTACAAAAAGCCGGATATGACGTCATCAAAGGTATTTATCGAAAAAATGAAAAAAAATCTGGGGATATCATACCCAGGAACTCTCATTTCAAATTTCATAAAGATCGGTCCAGTAGTTTAGTCTGAATCGCTCTACACACACACACAGACACACACACATACACCACGACCCTCGTCTCGATTCCCCCCTCTATGTTAAAACATTTAGTCAAAACTTGACTAAATGTAAAACGCGTTTATATGGATGTTTACGAAAGGTTGCTGCTTGGGTGATAAATTGAATATGATTTCATTTCCTTTTACATAGGTAACAGATTAAACATGAATTGCACTAGAGAGAGAGAGAGAGAGAGAGAGAGAGAGAGAGAGAGAGAGAGAGAGAGAGAGAGAGAGAGAGAGAGAGAGAGAGAGAGAGAGAGAGAGAGAGAGAGAGAGAGAATGTAACATTTCTGTAGTTTGACTATATACGCAGACATAATACTACTTGCACAGGCTGACAATTAACCAAACAGATATATATACTAACAGAGCGACACTCAGGAGACAAAGCATGTGAGTATGCAGACATACAGACAGACAGACAAACAGACGGACAGACAGACAGACATGCTGACAGACATACATACAGTTTGACAGACAGACAGATAGACAGACAGACAGACAGACAGTCAGACAGCCAGCCAGACAGACAGTCAGACAGACAGACAGACAGACAAACAGACAGACATGGAGACAGACATACATACAGTTAGACAGACAGTCAGTCTGTCGGACAGACAAACAGGCAGACAGTTAGTGTAATCTGTCTACCCATCAATGACCAAAGAAACACACAAGACAAAACCTGGCGGAATTGTAGTTAGTACATGTATACAGAGCACTACAGTATCTTGCATGGTTAAATCCATCCTTAATTAAGCCTGCTCTTCGGAAAATTCAGTGCCAAAGCTTCGTGTATAGCGAGCTTCCTGAAGTATATAGATTTTGCAAAGTGGACTTCAGTGGCGCAAGTAATATCAGGCTGCAAGGGTTTAATCCACGGGTCTTTGCGGTGAAGAAATTAAAGGTTTCTACCGGGTCAGCTTTACAAGAGCCGACTCTTCTGTGCTTCTCATTCATCAGTGATAATTACAAACATTCCCGTATTCTTTGTAATGAACACTCTTGAGTCATATCCTTCTGTTGGCACACTAGCACCAAACGTCTTAATTGTTATTAGCTTGCAAGACATTGTCAGTTACCCCAGCGGTGATTTTTCTCATTGTCAGCAATGATAATTACCAAAGATTACAGTCATCTTTGTAATGATCACTTTTGGCTCTATTTTGCGATCATACTTTCACGGCATGTGCTAATGTTTAACCAATCGTAGACTGCCACTGATACCGACACAGCAGACTGTAATTTAGGCGTTGCAGCAGCGTTGCCGTCGCGCCTTTAACGCTACGTTGCGCGAATGTTTCTAAAGCGTGCGACCATATTTACCTACATTAGGCTAATGGCTCCTATTGCTGCCCGTTCGGAACGGAAATCTGTTGTCTTCGACGATGAGCCGTGTCTTTGTGTGTGTGTGCAGTCGGCTTTTATGCGTCTTTGTGTGTCTATGTGTGTGCAGTTTGCCCGCGTGCATCGTTCTGTTTACCGCCACTCTCAAACCTTGGTTAAACAATGGTGTTACGGAATAAACACTCGTTAACTTTGTTGCGGTTTGCGCCATGCACTGCTGGTGAGGATCAACAGTGTTAGTTCCTGATGGCTTCCTTTCGGTTCTGTTTTTGCTTATTTTGGCGTCCGCAGTGACCAGGATCGTGTCACGGTTGTCTTGTGATGCATGCTTTAGACTCCATTTGTTGTCAGTTATTTGTTTTTACCACTTAAGTAAAAATAATAAACAGAGACTTTGGAGAGAGAGAGAGAGAGAGAGAGAGAGAGAGAGAGAGAAAGAGAAAGATAGGGAGGGAGAGAGAGAGAGAGAGAGAGAGAGAGAGAGAGAGAGAGAGAGAGAGAGAGAGAGAGAGAGAGAGGGGGGGGGAGAGAGGGAAAGAGAGAGAGGTGTCACCCGTGCGTTAAAAAAACTGTTGTCACGTTTTTCCAAATCAGTGTTTCGAATAACTTGCGACACAACCCATGCATGAGGGAAACACTCAAAGAATATTCATTCAAAACACACATCACATCTTCACAATCTGTTTTTCGCGGCTCCTCAACCATGCAAGTTACTCTTACAGCTTACGGCAACTGATACGGAGGACCACGATTGACTGAGTCGGTACAAGTCATACCGGGGCCTCCATCGGCTCACAACCGAACACCTTTCACCGGCGTTTCTCCCTTTGTTCTTGGCTATCAGAAACACGCACGTGCGTTGTTTGTTTGAAAATGACACCCAGCGTTTCTCATCGGCTAATTAGTCTCGACACACTCAGAGAAACCTTGTTTGTTTACCCGCCTACCCCTCGTCTCAAGATCTCTCTGGCTTCAAAGCGACGCCATCTTGTTCGAATCAGCGCCCTCTGGCGAGCTCGCTGCGGAGTTGTTTGAGAAATCAAGGGGAGGCGATCACTTGTGTCTAAATCGAGAAACTACTGTACTGGGATTTGATTAGGTTTAGATGATGTTTGGCTGTGTTTCTGAGTCTAGTTTGGGAAGTGTGGGTTTACGTTGACGCGTCGTTGTGTAGATTTGTCTAGAAAGTCAACAAACAAGGTTGTGGGGGGTTAGCTTTGGGTCTTTGGTTTTTACTAACAATGCATCTATGAACGGGTCGTCGTAGTATAATAGACCCTATCGGTATTCCAAGCTCTCGTAATCTCTCGCAAGCTTCAGAGCATAGCAAAGCATGCGGTACAGCGATCTCGTGCGAGCTGCACAAGCGAAGGTTCGAAGTTCTCGCGATGTTCAAAGCATAACAAAGAGCGTGTCTCGCGAGAGCTGCTCAGATACCGAAAAGGTCTAATAGGGCGGGGATGTAGCTCAGTCGGTAGCGCGCTGGATTTGTATCCAGTTGGCCGCTCTCAGCGTGAGTTCGTCCCCACGTTCGGCGAGAGATTTATTTCTCAGGGTCAACTTTGTGTGCAGACTCTCCTCGGTGTCCGAACACCCACTCTCCCCTAATCCTTACAACATAATCATTTCTCAGCTTTTTATAATGTATTCAGAACCTTTCTTCTCTGGCGACAAAAGTAACAGACGGGAAGTTATTTTTATTGACTGCAGTGCATTGTAAACACACCCAGCATGCTTTTAGCCCGAAGGCAGCGCAAACAAAAACACAAACACACCCAACATGCACGAAACTCGAGGCCTCGCAAACAGACACAGATATGTGCATTACACATCTCATTGTTACCCGTTATTCCACAAATATTTTTTCATGCGGTGCGCTTTGTGTCATGCAATTCATCCCTTATTTGAACATGCTGTCACTTTATGGAGCTACCGCAGGCTCCAGTTTTTCTCTCAGGAAAACGGCATTTTGTTTTCAATACATACTTCACTTAAATTCTTTGCCCAAACCTGCATTTTGGGGGACTCAAAGACAACAATTTAAATAATGTAAAATGTGGACTTTTGTAAATCTCCTCCGTTTTTTGTGTGTTTTTTTTGCAGGGAAATTTTCTTTAACATACCATCACATATATATACATTCTTCCTTTGGCACACACGCACGCATTCACTCACGCATCATGCAGACTTATATGCCCTCAACGAGCCACATATCAAGCACCGGTACACGCACTGACAAACAAATCAGTAAGCAAGCAAGCAAACACACAAACAAACTAGCTAAGAAACAAATAAAGGAACAGACAAGACGGATGGATCTGCATGGGAACAAAAAGAAAAAGAAAGAAAGAGAGAAAGGATGGGGAAAAAAAAGAATAAAAGAAATGGAGAAAGAAATGGAGAAAGAAATGGAGAAAGAAATGGAGAAAGAAATGGAGAAAGATATGAAGAAAGAAAGAAAGAAAGAAAAAAAGATATGAAGAAAGAAAGAAAGAAAGAAAGAAAGAAAGATATGAAGAAAGAAAGAAAGAAAGAAAGATAGAAAGAAAGAAAGAAAGAAAGAAAGAAAGAAAGAAAGATATGAAGAAAGAAATTAAGGGAGAAAAATACACACTCACGAACAACCTTAGTTTATCTTTATTTCCACCATGTTAACAATTTTCTTCATCTTACATTAATTTTGTGTTTACAGTGCATGTCATTTGTTGTTGGGGCAGTCCTTCCTGCGAGCCAAAGCGCGGTGAACGCCAACACGACACAAGGAAATACAACCAAGTAAAATTCAAAGCAGACATGCAGACGTGCTGCCTCGCGGTAAAATAAATGTAAAGATACAGAAGAAACCCACGATTTATTTTCAGCAGTAACACACGATTTAACCACAGAACTATCCCAACGAGTTAATCACAGTACTAGCCAACGAGTTAATCACATGACTAACCAACGAGTTAATGACAGTACTAGCCAACGAGTTAATCACAGAACTATCCCAACGAGTTAATCACAGAACTATCCCAACGAGTTAACCACAGAACTATCCCAACGAGTTAATCACAGAACTATCCCAACGAGTTAATCACAGAACTAGCCAACGAGTTAATCACAGTACTAGCCAACGAGTTAATCACAGAACTATCCAACGAGTTAATCACAGTACTAGCCAACGAGTTAATCACAGAACTATCCAACGAGTTAATCACAGTACTAGCCAACGAGTTAATCACAGAACTATCCAACGAGTTAATCACAGTACTAGCCAACGAGTTAATCACAGAACTAACCAACGAGTTAATCACAGTACTAGCCAACGAGTTAATCACAGAACTATCCAACGAGTTAATCACAGTACTAGCCAACGAGTTAATCACAGAACTAACCAACGAGTTAATCACAGTACTAGCCAACGAGTTAATCACAGAACTAACCAACGAGTTAATCACAGTACTAGCCAACGAGTTAATCACAGAACTATCCAACGAGTTAATCACAGTACTAGCCAACGAGTTAATCACAGAACTAACCAACGAGTTAATCACAGAACTAACCAACGAGTTAATCACAGAACTATCCAACGAGTTAATCACAGTACTAGCCAACGAGTTAATCACAGAACTAACCAACGAGTTAATCACAGTACTAGCCAACGAGTTAATCACAGAACTAACCAACGAGTTAATCACAGAACTAACCAACGAGTTAATCACAGAACTAACCAACGAGTTAATCACAGAACTAACCAACGAGTTAATCACAGTACTGCCCAACGAGTTAATCACAGAACTAACCAACGAGTTAATCACAGTACTAGCCAACGAGTTCATCACAGAACTAACCAACGAGTTAATCACAGAACTAACCAACGAGTTAATCACAGTACTAGCCAACGAGTTAATCACAAAACTAACCAACGAGTTAATGAAACACTCATTGCAATCCGAGTACCAAACAGGAATGGAAAAAAATCAAAGTCTTCCGCTACACCGTGTAATTTCCGGCTAACAAGCCGCTATTTTCTTGCATCAAAGGCGCAGAGTGAACGGAAACAAACACACACAGGTTGCAGTCCAATCTGGCTCACGCGCCACAGAATAGGATTCGAACCCTCGAGAGACAACCCTTTAATTCAGTCGTCCTCGGCACAGCAGGGTTGGAGACGTTTCTCAATGCAGAGAGGAAACTGACCCTTATCCCACGACACCCCTGCTGCGCTGTTCGGCCTTCGGTCAGTTTACAGAGGCGGTAAAGACTCAAAGACTATTGACAATCGTTGCAATAATCCACCCTCGACTGAATTAAGTTCAAAACAATGCTAAGGGTACAATTTGCATGATTGTAAAGCTTGGGGTAATGGTTTACGCAGATAACGATTGAGTACACCTTCACCGGCCACTAAAGCATATAATATTACAGTGGAACCCACTGCAAAAATATGAGAAAAACGGGTCTTAAAACGAAACAAGTCCTATATAACATTGGGGTAATTTCATAGAGGTTATGAACAGAAAGTCTGAGAAAACAAGGTCTTAAAAAGGAGGGAGTCTTAAATGGGAGGGGGGGGGGATCTTTACAGGGGGGTTCCAATGTGCAACATTACTTCGGTTACACTGAAACAGAAATAGAGGCGGCACGAAATCAGACACCTGCGAACCTCTCTTCTCTTCTCTTCTTTGTCTCTTGTCTGTCTTCTTAGTCGGTGTCTGCTTCTTCCCGAGCGATAGCTGTCTTACACCTGCATAACAGCGATGACATAACTCGGCTGCTTAATTATTTGCCGTAAATGACATTATGAACAAAATCTTCAGTATTGTTTTAGTGAGTACCCAAGACGTGGTCATCTCTGTTCTTTCCGCTTCTTTCATTTTTACATTTAGTCAAGTTTTGACTAAATGTTTTCAACGACAGAGTCAACCATGACAACCAGGTGGTCTTCCTGACTGACGCTCTGTCAGTACTACAAGCAATGACCAGTAGCAAACTGCCTCAGCTGGAACACGCTCTACACAACATCAAGAGCCTGAGGACAGTACTGCAATGGATCCCCTCCCACTGTGGTGTACAAGGAAATGAAGAGGCGGACAGGATGGCAAAGCTGGGTGCAGAAGATGAGCAAGAGAACAACCCTGTGAGCCTGACAGAGATGAAGACCATCATTAAGTCTCTGCACAGGACGCCCCAGCCACAGGACAGCTACCACCTGCTATCCAGACCACAGCAGGTGGTCATCTTCCGCCTGAGAACGGGACACAACAGACTTAACCAGCATCTCCACGGGAAGCTGCATGTTGTGCCCTCCCCCATGTGTTCTTGTGGAGAAGCAGAGCAGGACACGGCCCACATCCTACGAGACTGTAGGAACCACCAGGTGCTGAGAGAGGAAATCTGGCCATTGCCGGAGTCCCTGCACAACAAGCTGTACGGGCCAGTGGCTGCGCTGCAGAGGACCACTAATTATATCTCAAGATCTGGACTCCAAGTGTGATCGGCGATCGAAAAGAAGAAGAAGACTAAATGTTTTAACGTAGAGGGGGGAATCGAGACGAGGGTGTGGTGTATGTGTGTGTGTGTGTGTGTGTGTGTCTATGCGTGTGTGTGTGTCGAGCGATTCAGAGTAAACTACTAGACCGATCTTTATGAAATTTGACACGAGAGTTCCTGGGAATGATATCCCCGGATATTGTTTTCTTTTTTTCGATAAATGTCTTTGATGACGTCATATCCGGCTTTTTGTAAAAGTTGAGGCGGCACTGTCACACCCTCATTTTTCAATCAAATTGATTGAAATTTTGGCCAAGCAATCTTCGACAAAGGCCGGACTTCGGTATTGCATTTCAGCTTGGTGGCTTAAAAATTAATTAATGACTTTGGTCATTAAAAATCTGAAAATTGTAATTAAAATTATTTTTTTATAAAACGACCCAAAATTACTTTTATCTTATTCTTCATTATGTTCTGATGTCAAAAACATATAAATATGTTATATTCGGATTAAAAACAAGCTCTGAAAATTAAAAATATAAAAATTATGATCAAAATTAAATTTCCGAAATCGTTTTAAAAACTATTTCATCTTATTTCTTGTCGGTTCCCGATTCCAAAAACATATAGATATGATATGTTTGGATTAAAAACACGCTCAGAAAGTTAAAACGATTAGAGGTACAGTAAAGCGTGCTATGAAGCACAGCGCAACCGCTACCGCACCAAACAGGCTCGTCACTTTCACTGCCTTTTGCACTAGCGGCGGACTACGTTCAGTTTCATTCTGTGAGTTCCACAGCTTGACTAAATGTAGTAATTTCGCCTTACGCGACTTGTTGTTGTTGCTGGTTTGTTTAAAATTAATTTGGTAAAGGCGTTGAGTCGTTCCTTACCGGATATCCCTTTGTGTGTAGTTTTCTCCGTTCCGGAGCTTTTCACTTTCGTAAACGTTTTCAGAAAGAAGCAAACTTACAATATCATAATAACTTTTTCTCATTTTTAGTTCAAAGAACGGGATGATTCTTTGGTAGTCTTCGTTTCACTTGAAGCCTTTACTTCCGTAAACGTTTGCGGAAAGAAGCAAACAATTGATGCTTGCGTGAAAGAGCATTGATTCTCTCATACAAGTACTTCAACCGCAACATTGACAAAACAGTTGTTGTCTCTTACCACCCTCGGCAGCGGCTCGGTTAAAAACTTCAAATATTCTTAGCTGCTGGGGGGTACACTTACACCCGGAAGAGAGGCGGGGTGAAGACGGCACCCTGCGGAACTCCCTTCTTGGCTGGGTAGTTTCCGTTACTTCCGGAGATGGGTGTGTTAATGTCTCTACCAGCTTTGTAGCACTTGAGGCACACGCAATACCAGCTTCTTTACACAGTCCTTATCGTTCTTCATTGCCGGAAAGGTTTGATCACTTACACTATACAGAGGACAATTCTTCAGAAAGACAGTATCACCAGTAACATGCAATGGTTAAGTAAATCTTTAAAGGGTGGCGGCAAGTTTCACGTAGAGTGCTGACTACGGGGTCGTGCATTCAGAGCTTGTGAGCTTAACCAAGTCTTTTCCTACATTGGCGGAATGGCTGAGAGGAGGGTCCAGAACTTCAGGCCGGGGTAGAGACGGGGAAAAGTGAACCCCTGCAGCGTCATCAGCTCGTGACTACGAAATTCGGAGGCTGAGAAGGAACGGAGTTATCGATTTCGGTCCTTCGAATTGATTGCTTGCTTGGTTCTTTTGATTTAAATCTACCAGTGGATTGATGCATTATTTGATTAGAGACAGGTTTGTTGATGATTGTTTTTTTATTTGTTTTATTGTCTGTTTGTTTGTTTGTTATATGAATGGTTTACTTATACAAACAAACAAACAAACACACAAACACACACCCACCCACCCACACACACACACATACACACACACCCACCCACCCACACACACACACACTCAAACACACACACACACACACACACACACACACACACACACACACACAAACAAACAAAACAAACAAAACAAAACAAAACAAAACAAAAGATAGAAACAAACAAACAAACAAACCAAACAAACAAACAAAAACAACACGGCATTAAAGTTTAAATTGATCAGTTTATAATATATCTATCATATGTGCTGTTTTTCAGTCTTATCAATTTACCTTTTCTTATCTACAGACCAGGATGTCATACAAGCATAATTTGTAAAACCTATATATAGCCGCCAAAGGGATCTTTCTTAGAACTCCGTTTTAGGTATCAATTTATCTCGAGGCTTCCCTTTTGTCTCGGATCTTGACCTTTTATGTCCGTAAACATTTTCAGAAGCAAACAATTAATGCTGGCATACAAGAACATCCTGTGATCAAACTTCGTACTCATTATGAGTACAGATGACAAACTAGTTCTTGACTTTAACCATTCAACCTTGCTGGCAGATTGTTTAGAAACTTCAAACATATTTTAACAGCGTGAGGTACACTTCCACTCGGAAGACCGGCGGGGTTGAGAGGGCTCCCTGCGAAACTCCCTTCTTGGGTATAGTTTTGTTTTATTCCGAAGATGGGTGTCTAATGATTCAACCAGGTTGTTGCAGTGGCTTGATTTATTTCTGTAAAGGTTTGCATCAAGAAGCAAACAATTGACGTTTCCGTGAAAGGACATCCTCAGATCAAAGGGAAGCACTGCGGCAATTATGAAGATGACAAAACAGTTCCTGTCTTTATCCACCCGGGCTTGGCGGCGGTTCGACCAAAAACGTTAAAACTCTGCGTGAGGTACACTTACACTCCGAAGAGAGACGGGGTGGAGCGGGCACCCTGCGGAACTTCCTTCTTGGTAGTTTCCGTTTCTTCCGGAGATGGGTGTGTAATGCTTGTATCAGCTTTGAAGCACTTCAGATACATTGTACAACAAACAATTCCAGCTTACTTCCTTTCATTCCGGTGGGAAACATTTTACCACTGACTGTGTGCGGATGACAATACTTCAGTAGTTATAAGACCGGCACCGGTGGCTAAGTAAAACTATATGAAGTGTTGCGATAGGTTTCACTCAGTGTAGTGACTACTTGAGATTTAATTAGAAACGCCTTCAAGGACCCCCAACCCAACAAACCATCATCGTGGAACAGCAGTTCCTTCATCGTCTAGGAAGAACTTCCTGCAATTGGCACAGATAGAGAAAAGATACATAAACAGATAGAGACGGGAATGGAGAAATAGCAAAACAGATAGAGACGGGAATGGAGAAATAGCAAAACAGATAGAGACGGGAATGGAGAAATAGCAAAACAGATAGAGACGGGAATGGAGAAATAGCGAAACAGATAGAGACGGGAATGGAGAAATAGCGAAACAGATAGAGACGGGAATGGAGAAATAGCGAAACAGATAGAGACGGGAATGGAGAAATAGCGAAACAGATAGCGACGGGAATGGAGAAATAGCGAAACAGATAGAGACGGGAATGGAGAAATAGCAAAACAGATAGAGACGGGAATGGAGAAATAGCGAAACAGATAGAGACGGGAATGGAGAAATAGCAAAACAGATAGAGACGGGAATGGAGAAATAGCGAAACAGATAGAGACGGGAATGGAGAAATAGCGAAACAGATAGAGACGGGAATGGAGAAATAGCGAAACAGATAGAGACGGGAATGGAGAAATAGCGAAACAGATAGAGACGGGAATGGAGAAATAACAAAACAGATAGCGACGGGAATGGAGAAATAGCGAAACAGATAGAGACGGGAATGGAGAAATAGCAAAACAGATAGCGACGGGAATGGAGAAATAGTGAAACAGATAGAGACGGGAATGGAGAAATAGCGAAACAGATAGCGACGGGAATGGAGAAATAGCGAAACAGATAGAGACGGGAATGGAGAAATAGCGAAACAGATAGAGACGGGAATGGAGAAATAGCGAAACAGATAGCGACAGGAATGGAGAAATAGCGAAACAGATAGCGACGGGAATGGAGAAATAGCGAAACAGATAGAGACGGGAATGGAGAAATAGCAAAACAGATAGAGACGGGAATGGAGAAATAGCGAAACAGATAGAGACGGGAATGAAGAAATAGCGAAACAGATAGAGACGGGAATGGAGAAATAGCGAAACAGATAGAGACGGGAATGGAGAAATAACAAAACAGATAGCGACGGGAATGGAGAAATAGCGAAACAGATAGAGACGGGAATGGAGAAATAGCAAAACAGATAGCGACGGGAATGGAGAAATAGTGAAACAGATAGAGACGGGAATGGAGAAATAGCGAAACAGATAGAGACGGGAATGGAGAAATAGCGAAACAGATAGAGACGGGAATGGAGAAATAGCGAAACAGATAGAGACGGGAATGGAGAAATAGCGAAACAGATAGAGACGGGAATGGAGAAATAGCAAAACAGATAGAGACGGGAATGGAGAAATAGTGAAACAGATAGAGACGGGAATGGAGAAATAGTGAAACAGATAGAGACAGGAATGGAGAAATAGTGAAACAGATAGAGACGGGAATGGAGAAATAGTGAAACAGATAGAGACGGGAATGGAGAAATAGCGAAACAGATAGAGACAGGAATGGAGAAATAGTGAAACAGATAGAGACGGGAATGGAGAAATAGTGAAACAGATAGAGACAGGAATGGAGAAATAGTGAAACAGATAGAGACGGGAATGGAGAAATAGTGAAACAGATAGAGACGGGAATGGAGAAATAGCAAAACAGATAGAGACGGGAATGGAGAAACAGCGAAACAGATAGAGACGGGAATGGAGAAATAGCGAAACAGATAGAGACGGGAATGGAGAAATAGCGAAACAGATAGAGACGGGAATGGAGAAATAGCGAAACAGATAGAGACGGGAATGGAGAAATAGCGAAACAGATAGAGACGGGAATGGAGAAATAGCGAAACAGATAGCGACGGGAATGGAGAAATAGCAAAACAGATAGAGACGGGAATGGAGAAATAGCGAAACAGATAGAGACGGGAATGGAGAAATAGCGAAACAGATAGAGACGGGAATGGAGAAATAGTGAAACAGATAGAGACGGGAATGGAGAAATAGCGAAACAGATAGAGACGGGAATGGAGAAATAGCGAAACAGATAGCGACGGGAATGGAGAAATAGTGAAACAGATAGAGACGGGAATGGAGAAATAGCGAAACAGATAGAGACGGGAATGGAGAAATAGCAAAACAGATAGAGACGGGAATTGAGTGTAAAGGCTTAACAAAAAGACATTTTCAAGTAATGATTATCTGGTTGACCTAGCGACCAACCGACCAACGGACTGGCTGACTGATTGACTTACTGACTGACTGACTGACTGATTGAATGACTGATTAATTGATTGACTGAGTAATTGATTCTTTGATTGATTGATTGATTCAAACTATTGATTGGTTCCTTATAAGTTTATGTAAATAACGTTGCATTCTTCTATCAATAAGCTTTAAACACATTACACCTTGTTGAAAAAAATCGCTTCTCTTCATCTGCTGAGGACGGCTTTAGAGGACTTCAGAAATGCCGCGGATAGGTAGCATACTTGAGTTGTATAACTCAGTGGTCTATACCCAGTGAAGGAGGCGGCGCGGACTCGGACCCCCCCCCCCCCCCCCCCCCCCCCCCCCCATCTTGGGTAGTTTCCGAATACGGTTAGAATACGTCTCTTCCAGACTATACATATGACCCGCCGTTGAAATCACAACAGCTTGTGCAGTCGGACCTGCCGTTTACAATTCACGATAGAAGACGACAAAATCAGCCGTTATGTTAATAGTAATACGCCCTCGGCAGCGGCTCGGTAAAACATCACACAGCCCAGACGAAGGTGTCGTGCGGCGTAAGCATTAACACGACAGGAAAAAGAAGTGGTGCAAAGAAGTCTCCCTGCGTGACTCCAGTCTTCGCCGTTTCCGATTCTTGTCGAGGAGCTGCTGAGCTTACACCTGTAACATACCGCTGAAGAGCTGCACTTGAGCCACTAACAAGGACAATTCGTGTTCTAGTATTCGCTTTGATGTATAGAAATGGATGTAACTGCATGGAATCTTCATGGTGACAGTGAACCGACCAAAGGCTTATTTGCTTTGCTTGGGTAAAGTATTCTAGTGCGCAATAGACATGCTATATCACACTTAGTTTAACTATAACCATGCGATCATGACATGCTAAAAAACTAATAATTTGATTAGCCAGATCATTAAAATGTAGCCTATAGCTATACAAGTGTAATATGTATTTTCTATATATTATTTTGCTGTGACTACACAGACATGCATGACAGTTTTTCATTTTTACACTGAATAAGAAGAAGGCAATAACGTGCCGAAATATTGATTATAGATATAAGCGTACCTAACCTGGTTACTGGTGTGTTTTCTTTGTAATTAACTGAATAAGATTATCTTAAAGTGCTTCCCCATTGAGACAATAAATTAAAATCTTGATCTCATTTTTTTGGACGAAAATTAAAAGATGATACAAAACTTGTTGGACCTCGAATGTGCAAGTGCACGCTTGATTGCGTCCTGTGTGTGTACTTGATGTGAGTGTGCCTGTGTGTGTGTGTGTGTGTGTGTGTGTGTGTGTGTGTGTGTGTGTGTGTGTGTGTGTGTGTGTGTGTGCGTGCGTGCGTGTGTGTGTGTGTGCGTTTGTGTGTTTGTGTGTGTGTGTGTGTGTGTGTGTATGTGTGTGTGCGTGAGTGTCTGTGCGTGCGGGGGTGTGTGTGTGTGTCTGTGAGTGTGTGTGCGTGCGTGTGTATGTGTGTGTGTATGTGTGTGTGTGTGTGCGTGTGTATGTGTGTGTGTGTGTGTGTGTGTGTGTACGTGCGTGCGTACGTGCGTGTGTGAATGTGTTTGTGTGTATTTGAGTGTGTGTGCGCGCGTGCGTGCGTGCGTATGTGTGTGCATGCATGTGTGTGCGCGGGCGTATGTGTGTATGTGTGTTTGCATGCCTGACTGCATGTGTGCATGATGTGTGCAGGTGTGCTTATACGCGTCTCTATACAATGTCATGCCTACAACAAAGAAAATGTAAAAACAAAACACAAATGCTCTATATGTGTGACAAAGACACAGTATCGTACAATAAACTGTTGATATTACACTGTCCCTTGACTCTCCCATCAACACAGATCCTACAACCAATCAGCTTTCTCGGCTAACAACGAGGAGTCGGATATTCCTACATAATCACATCCTTCGCCACTCAGATCTATCGATGGACAGCACACGACAGCGAAATCACTAATTGGACAACGTCCACTACAGGGAGTCCTACATGCACGCCGAGACTACTACACCCACTCGGAAGTGAACCAAGATTCGCCGTTGCCCAAATCTCGTCCGAGATCTCATAGACTCAGAGATGAGAGACACCGCACGAGAAGTCGGTGTAGTTCAAGGCGATAAGTTGACAGGATAAGTTACATGCAAGATGTCAAGCATGATGTTCTCATTAAATCAACGGCTTTTGCGTCCAGTTGTTACTTGGATATATCAATGAGGCGGTGATGAGGGACGAAGGGTGAGGGGAGGCGCTGAAGGGCTATCGCCCTGACTGAAAGACCTTGGTTCAAGTTTTCAGAAGCGCTATGAGCAAAGAATTAAATATGGCCACTTTCGCTATTGAAATGGCACCTATAAAACATTTACTGTTGAATATTATTATTAAAAAAAAATTGCTCACGAAACTTAACCCATCAACTACCTCAGTCTCTCCTCTCCCTAACCCTCAATATTGTTTTGGATTGATGGCCAATTTTATTCAGGGTACCCTCAACATTTTTAGCAAAAATAAACTAAACAGAATCAAATAAACAGATCAGAAAAAATAAGAAGAAATAGAATAAAATGAAATCAGAAAAAACACACCAAACATAACAAATGAAATTAAAACAAAATAAAATAAAGATAAAATAGAATAAAATAAACAACCACAAAACAATGAAAAGAAAAGAAAAAAAAAGTAAGCATGCGATTTGGATGATATACATACTATCAGTTTGCTTAAAAAATATGACAGTGTGATTCGGTGGAGATTCTGATGAAGAAGTATCTTTTTTATTTGCAATTGTTTAAAAACATAGACATATAATCATACTGAACTGGGTGGCCGAGTGGTAACGCACTTGCGCTCGGAAGCGAGAGGTTGCGAGTTCGACCCTGGGTCAGGGCGTTAGCAATTTTCTCCCCCCTTTCCTAACCTAGGTGGTGGGTTCAAGTGCTAGTCTTTCGGATGAGACGAAAAACCGAGGTCCCTTCGTGTACACTACATTTGGGTGTGCACGTTAAAGATCCCACGATTGACAAAAGGGTCTTTCCTGGCAAAATAGATAGGCATAGATAAAAAAAATGTCCACCAAAATACCCGTGTGACTTGGAATAATAGGCCGTGAAAAGTAGGATATGCGCCGAAATGGCTGCGATCTGCTGGTCGATGTGAATGCGTGATGTATTGTGTAAAAAATTCCATCTCACACGGCATAAATAGATCCCTGCGCCTTGAGTCCGAGTCTGGAGATACGCGCGCAATATAAGACTTCATATAATAATAATAGACCAAACTTTTATTTAAACAATCTATTCATGAGAAATTTCCAGCCTATACTCAGCTGCCGAACTTCTAGCCCTCGTATCCTCATTTACTAGGGTAGAGCAAAAACGATCATAGGGATTACACCATTTTACAACAAGATATAGTGCTAATCCTCTTGAACAACTTTTCTTCTTCAGCACTTCTGAAGAGTTGCTTTGATTTTTTTTTTTAAAGTAAAAACGTCCTCTGCTTGCCCCTGGGCCCGACTATTTTTTTTTATGCAGATATGAATAAAGTCAGCACGGTAAACCTGAAAGGAAACAACAACAAAAAACAGCGAAAAAAAATGACGTAAAATATCAAATGAAATAGATTAATATAAATTAGAGAGAACTAAAATAAAAGACAGGAAAAACGTGAGAAAGAAATAAAAAATAAAAAGAAGAAAAAAAATAGATAGAGAAAGAAAGAAAAAAGATAGAGAGAGATAAAGAGAACGAAAGAAGGGAAAAAAAGGGAAAAAAAGAAAGAAAGAAAGAAAGAACGAAAAAAAGAAAGAAAGAAAGAAAGAAAGAAAGAAAGAAAGAAAGAAAGAAAGAAAGAACACACACACAAAAAGCAATGACAAATTTATTAACCGGATATAAACTTTACAATGCACCGTTATGTAAGCAAACTTATTGGTTTAAACAAGATTTTATTCCGAAAATACAGGGTGGCATGTATATAGTACGATATAAACATTTGTGACCACACAACAAGTTTAGCTAATACTAAGTGTGGTTATACATTTGTACATCTATAGAAAGGAACCGTTTTTCATGTTATATCAAGGTCAGAAAATCGCTTTTACCCTTATTAGGAATGTAAGACAAAGCAAACTTATTCATACTTATTCATATAGGTCGTAACACAATTGTTTTGAACACCGACACAATCTCACACCAATCGAGTCTAAGGATGCATGAGAAAAGTGTCTACACTCGCGCGTTTGACACCTTTGAATAGGTCAATAATCACTTACCAAGGGGTCTCAAAACAACAAAATTGGCGATATATCCACACTGAAAGATTTATCAACCGAATATAAACTATAGTACACAGTTGTATAAACAAACGTGCCGATACTTGCCAGAGTAAAATGAAAGGAAGAATAGAACAGGATTTCTAAGTTCATGCACTGAAACTCGCACACAGACACACAACCAAAGGATGAGAGAAGTGTCTCTAATCACATTGTTGACACCTTGGACGGGTCAAAACTCACTTTTCAAGGGGTCTCAAAACAACACAATTGGTGATATATTCACGCTGACACGCACTGCAAAACTTTTATTTCTACAGGTTTTCCTTCCCCTTGACACCTCCAACGAGTCAACACATGAAAATCAGTGGCTTCAATTAGGCCACATGTGTGTTTTTGACACCGTGTGATTACCTCCTTAAGAACCCACCGCGACGCACTTGTCCATGCAAACTGTATCGTAAAAAAGAAATAAAAGGCAATTTGGTTTATGTACGGATTTATGAGGACGATTGGTTTTGACCTCGTTGTGTCTGCTGTACTTATTGTCTGCGCTTTTTGTGAACTAATAAGAGCGATATAGGTATAGCACGTGGTAGAGGGGAATGTTCTTGTGGAGAAAAAATAACACACACATTTTATTTTATATATTATATGTAAAGAACAATATGTTAAAACCAAAGCAAAACAGAACACATGCAGGAAGGTAAGAAAGGGAAAGAAGTAAAGAAAGAGAGAGAGAGAGAGAGAGAGAGAGAGAGAGAGAGAGAGAGAGAGAGAGAGAGAGAGAGAGAAAGAGAGAGAGTGAGTGAAAGAGAGAGAGTGTGAGAGAGTGTGAGAGAGTGTGTGTGTGTGTGTGAGAGAGAGAGAGAGAGACAGAGAAAGGGAGGGGGTGGAGAGAGAGCAAGAGAGAGAGAGAGAGAGAGAGAGAGAGAGAGAGAGAAAGAGAGAGAGATTGATTGATTGATTGATTGATTGATTGATTAAACTTTATTACAGAAGGATGGAGATTTTAGGCATTGCCTAGTCTTACAATCTGTCCTTGCAAACAAAGACGAGAACAAAACAACACATGAAAAGAGTATATAAAGAGAAAGAGAGAGAGAGAGAGAGAGAGAGAGAGAGAGAGACAGAGAGAGAGAGAGAGAGAGAGAGAGAGATAGAGATAGAGAGAGAGAGAGAGAGCGAGAGAGAGAGAGAGAGAGAAAGAGAGAGAGAGATAGAGATAAGAGAGAGAAAGAGATAGAGATAAGAGAGAGATAGAGAGAGAGAGATAGAGAAAGATATGAGAGAGAAAGAGAGAGAGAGAGATAGAGATAAGAGAGAGAGAGATAGAGAAAGATATAAGAAAGAGAGAGATAGAGATAGAGAGAGAGAGAGGGGGTGGTTGTGGGTGGGAGAGTATCAGATATTTAAATAAACATTAATCGATCTGCCGCCTAATCATTTTTCCATTTTGTTCTGTTTATTTGTTCTTTTGTTCTGAGAATACATCATATATAGCTTTCCACTGGAAGGAAGCGACCCAAATTTCCCAGCGTTGGGACAATAAAGTAATGAAAATGAAAATGAAAATGTTATGATTTTCAGATTGACATTTTAGATTGTTACTGTCAATCATTTACATATTTCTCGTGACAGATTTATATAAAATGATTCCTCATTTTTTTCATGAACAGATTTCGCTGATTTTTCATTTAACCCAGTCAAGTCATGGAGAGCAAATTATATTTTTAGTTTCTTCGCGCTTGCTACTGAAGTATACTAGCTTTGCAAAGTCTATTCGCGAGGTGTTAAAAGTAGTCCAATTTAAGACACGCGTTGCCATGGCTTTAGTTTCAATCGTCATCGCACTACATGTATCGTATTCCTCAAACCAACAAACAATATCTCAGCCTTGTCGATATAATCTCATCATCCTTGTCACAGGACCGATAACTCAGCGCCTATCATTTCGCCAACATTTGAACAAGCGGCCATCGCCTATCAGTAGGCGTAATCGACACCTGCAGAGTTCTCTCCCCTAATCATCATCATGGCGAAAAGTCACCGACAGTAGTGTCCCCTGCTGATCCTCGTGGCGCCCCCTGGTAGATAAACGATGGGAAGGAGGGGCGACAACCATGCGTTATTTGACATCGTATCATACCTAATCTAGGTTAATTTGTGCTTAATCGAGGATTTGGGGGGCGGTGCTTTTGGTTTTTACTGGCTCGGTCACACGTAGTTCTGCTGGAAGCAACTGCGCTTTCCGCATCGTGTGAAAATCTTTACTTAGGAGCATGATATGCTTTGTTATCGAACCAACGGCGTAAACGGCAAGTGAATAACATGTTACTCACTGGACAAGATGTTTGTATAGGCGTGTTTAACTGTCATGGAATAGTTCTTCAGAGATATAATCTTTTTTGTGTAAATGTGTTATTTGTGTGGCCTTAAATTCTAACGCAAATTGAATAATTATCATGATATACGAGTATGTTTCAAACCTGTCCTGTTTAAAAAAATAATAATAGAGTGCAACATGTTTCGTAATCTCTGGAATTAATGTACATGTAAATGATTGTGAGAAAAATGTCATCTTTTTACTGTCAGTGTTTATTTCAACCGGAGTTTCTGGTATTTTACCGGTTTTTCTGTGAAAATACCGGAAAAGAAATCATTGTCCGGGCAGATCTATAGGTTTTTGTCGTAATGAAAAAAATAACGTTTTGTAAATGTAATGTGTTTTTGTGTGTGTCAATAATCAAACGTTCCAATAACCTACAATTCTTGTTTAAAAAAAAGAAATCTTCATAAAAAAGCTTTAATTCACATCTAATAAAAGATACTGCTATGTTACTGTACTACAGATAGACAAGATGTATTCATCTCGTCTTAGAAAAAAAACCGGAAACAACAAGAATCGCAATCAGTGACTTTTATGCACATGCCATAAAAAGGAAGCAGCTTTATCTGGAGATAGAATGAGTGCAGTGCAATAGATAGGACCCTTATCACTTCCTAAATCCGACGTTAAATGTTCTGGAAGCGTTTGCTTAAAACTATTAAGAGTTAGCTAACAACCCACCCGTAAATTGGATTAAAATTGGACTTATCCATAAAATTGCCATAGGAAAAGGTGTGTGTGTGTATGTGTGTGGGTGTGCATGTGTGTGGGTGTTTTTGTATGTGTGTGTTTGTGTGTGAGACATGTGTTTATGTGTATATGTGTGTGTGAGACATGTGTGTGCATGTGTGTGCATGTGTGTGTGTGCACGTGTGTGTGTGTGTATGTGTGTGTGTGTGTATACGTGCGCTCGCGCGTGTATGTGTGTGTGTGTGTGTGTGTGTGTGTGTGTGTGTGTGTGATCGTGTATGTTCTTGCGCCGTATACGTGCATGCTTTCCAACAACAACACACATGCACCACCGTTTCTCTTCTATACCGGCTCGCTCAACCAAAATATTGACCATTTAACAACAACAACACACATGCACCACCGTTTCTCTTCTATACCTGCTCGCTCAACCAAAATATTGACCATTTAACAACAACATCCCTCCAAAAACCTTTCTACAACCATGGTTTTCTGAACCTAGCAAAAAGTCGATAGTCGTCTCAAAACAACGCTGTGTTACTCAAGATAACAGTTGATTTAATTTATCGAACCAGTTTGTAGCTGCAGTCTCTGGTCGAGCAGCAGCCGAAAATGGAACATGCCTACAGAAAACAGAGAGAGAGAGAGAGAGAGAGAGAGAGAGAGAGAGAGAGAGAGAGAGAGAGAGAGAGAGAGAGAGAGAGAGAGAGAGAGAGGCAGGTAGACAGATAGACAGACACACAGACAGACAGACGGGCACGCAGACAGACAGAGTCAGCTGACAAAAAAACGCTGACAAAAAAACCCGCTGACAAGTACAGATACCTCGACGCAAAGAAGGCGAACTTAATTTGTTTACCAACTTTTTGTCAATCTTAATTTTTAATGCAAATATAAAAGTACATCAATGACAAAATAAAACAGACATTTTCAATGAGAGAATGCAAAACAGAAGTTGCGCAAATGCCTTTGAAGGATCCCGAAATAACATAGAGAGAACACACACACTCAGTTACTTGCAGACTAAATCACTGACACCACCACCACCGTCACCACATTTGCGACCATCAAGATCAGGCTACTTGAATCAGCCTTGCAGCGAAAATGTTGTGCTCAACACTTGCTCGAACGACTGTCAAATATAGTTAAGGACAGAATACACCTGCGCAGTTTCAGCGGCACTGACGACGCACTGCATATTATTGACTAGAGGAATACCCGCTTCGCCGGGTAGCCGGCTTCGCCGGGATGAAATACTTAGAGCCGTACGCCGGCTTTGCCGGGTCCGAACAATGGACCCGCCAAGCTTAGGTCCCTCCCAGATTCGTGGAATGGGAACAGCACGAAAATGATTCAGTGGCCATAATGCCATTCCTGACCATATCGAATCCCATCCTTGTCGACGAATGTAACCGTGTTAATCACCTTTGGAGGCGAACTCCACTCAAACAGGATTGAGCAATTTAGAGCTTATCTCTAAGCCCTTTTGATCTGTTATGGCTTCTCAAAGGAAGGCCAGTACATACAAATACACAAAAGCCGCCAGACCACATCACAAACAGAACTGAACAATCCACAGGTGTTGCCCACATAGAGAGAGAGAGAGACACACACACACACACACACACACAAACACAGAGAAGCCGTATCTATAGAGAGATAGATGACAGTGTATTTTTCGCGTGGCTATAAATTGATTCGACCTTTGCACTTTTACAGTGAGGATAATTTACGGGTCCAATTTACGTTCTGGACACTGCGGTGACCTTCTAAAAATAGTAACAGAACGCTGGGAATATCCGAAGATGCCCCACTCATACTATAGTGCACCATACGAAGGAAGGGAGGTAAACGCTGAAAACCTGGAGAAGATAAGGAAGAGTTACTTATAATGGTGAAATGAACACAAAAACCAAAATCGGTTCAGCGCTGCGCGCTGAGAGCACGTGTTGAAATATCTCATCGATGATATTGTGTCCGGGGTGTAGCTGAATACGGTGTCCAAATTTGAAAAAGATCCACCGAGAACTTTGGCGTTGTGATGTGGTGTAGCGGCTTTGGTGTGTCGGTATGGGGGCCCGGGTAGCTGAGGTGGAACCAAAATCGGTTCAGCGCTGCGCGCTGAGAGCACGTGTTGAAATATCGACCAGGTTGTGTCCTGTCCCGGGTTTACCTGAATATGCCCACCAAATTTGAAGCAGATCCATCGAGAACTTTGGCAGTGCATCGCGAACTCACAGACAGACACACAGACAGACACACAGACAGACAGACACAAGTCGTATATATATATAGATGCTGCGATAGGGATTATGACGAGTACTTAGCCTGTTTTCCTTTCACGCAACGTGTAGCGGGCTGGGATAATCTGCAGTGCGTCGTCTGTCCTGCTGAAGTTACATAGGTGAGCGCCAGGCCTTAGTGTTTCAGACAGCTTTGAAGCGAACTTGCAGACTGCATGACTTCGAAAGATGACTGGAAGACGACCAGAAGACACCACCATCCACGGCGCCAGGGAGTTAAGGTATTTGACATGGTGCAGTTGTTCCCAGTAGATTTTATTTTTGATTCTGGTGTTTTTCGTTAGTTTATAACAATCGTCCGTATTCTGGGTTAAAATGCAACCTCATTTCACAACCTATTGTACATGATTCATTCGGTACAATAAACATTAAACCTGACATAAATCATAAAAGGTGATACAAAATAAAGTTAAATAATAAATAAAGTGATGTAACATGAATTGGTTATTAAACTAAAGTGATGTAACATAAAATAACATAACATGATCTAAACAACGAAGTGACTGTGGTAAGATGAACAAAGTTAAAAAACAAAAGATTACTGTACTCACCGATACAAGAACGACACCAGACGATAGGAATTTTCGCTTATGAAAGCTTCATCAGGATAAACAAGAACACAAAAGACAACAAAAAGCAGACTCAACACGGAACGAACAAGGTTTGAAAAGAAAATGGAGGGGAACCACGCAAAAAAGGGAAGGAACTCTAGGAACGGAAATAAATGAAAGGGGAAAGAAGTGGTTGGATGATGTCAGGGGCACAGGCATACAGACTAAAAGTATTACACATTCATAAAGGGGGGGGGGGGAGAGGGGGGGAGGGGGGAGGGGGGGAGTGGGGGAGGCGGGGACATAACATGAAACAACACACACAAATAAAATAAAAATCAACAGAATAAAATATGATAAAATAAGATAAAATAAAATTCCCAAATCTGAGCAAGAAAGTATTCCAAGAAACTGCTGAATTTTGTCTGTCATCTGTCTCGGACTCATCAGAATCGAAACAAACCGCTCCCCATACCCGTAATAAGTCGGACAGTGAACGCCTTGCGCGTCATTCAGTCGCTTCCAATTCATTCGTGTGAAAAGACAGAAGCAAACTGAATCAAAAGTCTTCACATGCTTCACATTCTCAGCAGGAAGGGGAGATAATTCTTCTCGACCAAAGGGCTCGTCGCGAACTGCAGAAGTCAGTCGGTGCTATCACAAACTTCCAAATCCTCTTTTTGTGCGCAAAGGAAAAACAAACGCCGCCGCCGACGACTCAAAAGGCTTCGGGGCTCAACAGATTTTTGGCAAATGAGTCACTTTGAAGGCGAGTTATTGGAGTTTATCGCCACCCGTAGTAAAGAAACGGTCCGCGGGGCCAGGTTTACTCAAGCCTTTGTATCGACTTGGCAGAACAGCGTCAACACCTCATCTGTGTTAAGGCACGAGTATGGTGGCCTTCTAGCACATGAAGGGATGATCGTCGTGGTATTTGTTAAGAGAAGACACTGGAAGTGTACGTCCTTTGCAGGTGTCCTTTATTAACAGGAATATTTAGCCTCTTTGACTTTACTTTATAGACTGTGTCCTTAATTTGAATCTGTCCTCTAGTTTCTGGACGTGCCTCGTAAAAATGATACAGTAATATAGTATTAGATAATTCACATATTGTATAATATAAATTAATAGTCAATACAAATGTATTATGTTGATATCAATGAATTGTTGAATAAACACTGTTTAAACCAATACAAATAATACAATAATACCCCATTCGCAACCGCCCTGATATCACCCTTCGTGGTGGACTGGGCGTTAAGCAAACAAACAAACAAACAAACAAACAAACAAACAAACAAACAAACCCCATTCGCCACGATCTAAAATGCTTGAAGTGACCGATCCCTTGCCAAGAGTGCGATGGTCGCCGAGATGAGAACTGTTAAGACTTTGGAATTTCAAAACTCCAGACCAGTGAGCCAGAAGTGTTGACAGGCTAGGACCACCGGTTGTTATAACTACTGCGTCCACGACCCGTAACTTTACACACTAATTGGTTGAAGTTTAGGCCCTAATGTTGTAGTGTCAAGGTAAAAAGAACGAAGAAGACGTTGCAGATGTGTTATTTACACTGCCAGTCGTAATTGTGACTAATGATAACAGCTATCATCATGTAAAAAAAAAAAAAATCTGTTAATACTTTTGTCTCTAGCATGCCACCATACCCTGCAAGCCGCACATCCGTTGCTCCGAAACTTCCGAACGAGTGTCCCGTGCTAAACCAACAGCCAGACCAACGTTTCAATGGCGGGGCGACACGGGAAAGACACATTCACCTTATAGTCGAGCTATCGCTGGGATTTGATCCCCATATCGTTGCGAACGAGCTGCTGGTTTCACAGATCAGGGTGTTCAGAGAAGAAACCACTCGACATCAAAGTTGACCGGGACTGTCGGCTTGTCACATCCACGCAGGCTCCCAAAGCCCCGACCTGACGATTTATGGGAGCATTTAAGATTGCGCGCGAGGATGTTTATGAAAGTTTGTCGTCCCAGCTCCCCTGGCCGTGCTAGGCTTTTAAAAGTCCCCTGTTCTTTATGACAAGGGCTATATAATAGGGGCTTGTGTAGTTTGTGCTGGGTGGGGTAAGGGTGGTAGTGAGTGGGGTGGTTGTGGGTTAGGGTTAGTTAAATCCTTGAGAAGAGAGGGTAGTGACGATGGTGTTGCTGTTGAGTACTGTGCGGGCTGGTTGGTCAGGGTGCAGGGGGGGGGGGGGGAGTAGGTGTGGATTTTTTTAAAGCCTCGTTTGGGTGTGGCAGGGCAGATGGGTGGGGGTAGGGTGGGTGTGTGGGATTGTTGAGTCTTGTGTGGTTGGGGTGGGTGGGTTTTGTGAGTCGTGTACGGATTGGGTAGGTGAAGGGGTAGGTTGTGTGTGTGGGTTTATATAATCTTGTACGGGTTGGGTGGGTAAAGAGGTAGGGTGGGTGTTTGGGTTGATTGAGTCTTGGGAGGGGTGGAGGGGTACGGGTTAGTTTAGTGAGGGGGTATAGTGTGGGTGGGTGGGATTCTTGAGTATTATAATGGTTGGATGGGTTGGTTTTTATAGCGTCTTGTATGGGTGGGGCAGTGACTGAAGACGGGGTAGGGTGGGTGCATGTGTGGGTTTGTTGAGTAGTGTACTGGTGGGGTGGGTGACATTATTTTGTTGAGTCTTGTAAAAATGAGGTAGTGAAGGAGGGTTGGGTGGTGGTTGGGAGCTACGGTGGTGGTGACCGGCACGGTTGGCCTAGTGGTAAGGCGTCCGCCCCGTGATCGGGAGGTCGTGGGTTCGAACCCCGGCCGGGTCATACCTAAGACTTTAAAATTGGCAATCTAGTGGCTGCTCCGCCTGGCGTCTGGCATTATGGGGTTAGTGCTAGGACTGGTTGGTCCGGTGTCAGAATAATGTGACTGGGTGAGACATGAAGCCTGTGCTGCGACTTCTGTCTTGTGTGTGGCGCACGTTATATGTCAAAGCAGCACCGCCCTGATATGGCCCTTCGTGGTCGGCTGGGCGTTAAGCAAAAAAAACAAAAAAACAAAACAAAACGGTGGTGGTGATGAGTAGGCGCGGTTGATGTTGTAGGTCCAGAGCTGTGTTGTAGTGTTGTAGTGTTGTAGTGTTGTAGTGTTGTAGTGTTGTAGCATGCACCATACCGACCTTGCCTGTGTATAGCTGAGTCAAATCACCGGTGATAAAGGTCCTGTGAGGTGATTTACGACAGGCAGGGCCCGTCGCAACAGTGTGTCTTTTATCTGTTTGTTAATTCATAAATCGCGCGTTGGGGACTCATATTAAGCCCACCGTGGACGGATACAAGATAAACTCACCCGGGCTGGCCGCTTTCAAGCCTGCACCCTTGTTTATTTACCATCGCCAGTCGCGTTGTTTTTGCGGCGAGATGAGAGAGGAGGAAAAAGGGAGGAAAAGCAAAGGCGGTCTGTCGTTGCTTGTTGGCCCACAGAGTCATTGATGTTTGGGGGGGTTGGGGTGTGTTGGGGTGGGGGTGGTGGGGTGTGCAAGAAGGGTTGCCATTCTGCGTTGAGGCACAGCCACCTGAGATCTAAGGTGGCCCGTCTGTTGGCTATTAGCTTGCCACTTTTTTGTTTTCCTTCGTGTTTCCTTTTTCTCTCTCTGTGTCTCTCTTCCACCACTCCGACACCAATGCCTGAGTAGCGCAGAGCGGCGCTAAGACCCATACCCACCGTCATCCCTCCCCCCTCCGTCCGACACTCACATGTAGCCCAACTTATTCTCTCGAGTTTGTCTCCGTCTCCCGCTCTTACGAACACACACACACACACACACCCACTGCCACACATGCACGCACGCACAAACACACACACGTCAGTACACACGCACAAACACATACGCAAACATACATCAGTAAACATTGTCAGGAATGAATTATCTAATATACCGACTGACAGTCAGAAGGATACTATTACATTTATACGCATTCGTTATTCTCCTCTCATTCATTCCAACAATAAGAAAATACGTGGAGCTCAAAATGTTTATAAAGCTCACTGGTAAAGCATGTATATATTTCAAACGTTCAGCATTCACACACATATACACAATACGCCCAGGGTTCTAGATGAGTAAATTATGTGTTACCCCATCACCATCTGTGTTTCTCCATCACCCAGCCGGCGCGGCGACTCCTGGCGTGGTCCATATAGTCCGGTTATTTGATCACGTCGCTCTGCTTCGTGCATCTTCATTTCTTCATGCGTCTGCTTGAATGTTCATACAAGCTCTCGCGAATTTCACCCTGGGCTGAAATTACACTCCACATTCAACCACACACACAAATTCTTAAATAACTACTGTCAATACTAATATTAATTCGCATCCTTGTCCGAGTTATTTATCCACACATTAAACAACAACTATTCAGAATATCCAGATTAAGAACTAGTACAATGAATACTTAACATAACAGCGAATATTAAGAATGCTTATTCATAATCATACTGATGTTCCTTAGCGAAAACAATATCTTAAAAAATAGTTTACCTGAGCATGCTAGCAAAGAATCTTCCCCACTTGCCGCTTACATGTTCATACATAAAACCCATTAATGTCATGTCTGACAAACACATACGCAAGCACACATACAAACCAACACTCACACACACAGACACACACACAGACACACACACGCACACACACACACACACACACACACACACACGCGGGCGCACACACGCACACTGTCAAACAGGCTCGAGCACACACATACGCTAGAGAGAGAGAGAGAGAGAGAGAGAGAGAGAGAGAGAGAGAGAGAGAGAGAGAGAGAGAGAGAGAGAGAGAGAGAGAGAGAGAGAATTGAATTGAATTGAACTTTATTATTGAGAGAGAGAGAGAGAGAGAGAGAGAGAGAGAGAGAGAGAGAGAGAGAGAGAGAGAGAGAGAGAGAGAGAATTGAATTGAATTGAACTGTATTTGAGAGAGAGAGAGAGAGAGAGAGAGAGACAGAGAGAGAGAGAGAGAGAGAGAGAGAGAGAGACAGAGACAGAGACAGACCGACAGACAGACAGACAGACAGACAGACAGACCGACAGACAGAAAGACAGAGAATGAGAGAGAAAAAGAGAAGCTTCGTTGCATGTGTGATTGTCGGGGAGGGTGTGTGTGTGTGTGTGTGTTAGTGCTGTAGTAGGGGATGAGGGTGGTGGCAGTAGAAGAGGAGTGTTGTCACCATCTGGCTCGCTCTGGTTTTATTCACAAAGTAGCCCCATAAACTCTAGTCTCAACAACCGTTCTATTGTCTAGAACCAGACTTGAATCTTCCAACGAAAAAAAAATCCCCCATTCATGCTTCTACTCCCCCCCCCCCCCACACCCCCTTAAGGAAAGGAAGAAACGCAGGATATGAGGGGGTGCTTGGATTGGGAATTTTAAGAGTCAGCAATAACTATGCTGATGGAAAGTATCTTAAAAACCCTTTGTTGTTTACACGTATTGCCAACATATGTGCAAAAGTTCTATTAGTCGTCGCATTAGCAGAACATGGACTCAAACATCCTTGTGTAAATTCGCCGACATTATGCTTAGGAGAATAGCAGGGAGTTGGACCAGAGGGAAGCGCTCAAGGGGGGGGGGGGGGGGGGAGTTGGGGGTTGGGGGAAGAGGAGGGAGGGAGTACTGGGAGGGGGGAGGGGTGGCTTTCGTGTCCTGCTTGTATTATTGAGAAAAAAAAGTTTTTTGCTGTTGTAAGGAAAGCGAAAAGAGTGGTGCCGAAGCATGTCATGATTCATGATGTTAAAGGCACAGTAAGCCTCCCGTAAACCATCACAGAGCTCCCCGAGCGTCTACATACAGTACAAGCATACTTCCATTTGAACACTCACCGAACGGGAA
>NC_090249.1:15268623-15301123 GCF_037325665.1 Littorina saxatilis
ATTATTACTTTTCATTTTGATTGAGCATCATTTTCAATACAATACCGCGGTTTTCTCCGTCTGCAAAGTATGGTGTCTTGCACGATCATCCTTGAATTTGATACACTGTTCTTGAAAATTACCTCTTTTTGCAGAGGTCCGGCAACCAAACAATTGTTCACACAACTCTTCAAAATCTTCCTTATATAGGGAGTACCGACACATTATCTCACAACTTTATATTGAATTTGAAGTGCGAGGTCATGTTTATCTCAAAACTTTCATTTAAATTGGAAGCTGATGCACAGTTGTAAAGTGCGCCACACATTTTGAAATGCCAAATCGTCCGCGCAGGCGTATTTCTGTCATGTCTGCGTAGCAGAATAAGCTGCCGGTTAATGTTAAAAAATAAAAATAACGAAGGGGTGATTTATACTTCATGCCTTATTTCTTGCGCGTTTAATACATTCCATACTCAGACACGACTACTTACAATGCATTTAAACCTGTATTAAAAGAGGTTTAATTGTATGTTGAGCACATTCCATATTTGAAATATCTATTCACAGCGCCTTTAAACCTGCATTATACCAGAGACGAGTTGCCCAGAGCGAACCGCCACGGGTCGCTCGCAGTGCGAATGACAAAAAGCCGTTTCTTAGGGCAGTGCAGGAAAGCGCCCGCGAAGCACTCGGCGAGCGGCTTTGGTATATGCTCGCCCACCGCCCGCCGCGTTATCCAAGATGGCGGCGGTGTTTACACTGCGATGCCGTGTAGCGTGTTTCGATCTTCTCGGCGTGGTTTTCGACGTGACCCGAGGGATCCACCGCTTTTCAAGGTTCAGGGACTACCCCAGCTAAATTTCCCATCATAACTACATTCTCTCTGACGATTTCACTGACCGAATCGTCTACTAGTTTAAGAAGTACAACTTTTTTCATATCTCGCAGCAATCGTGCTTTCTTCGTCGCCATCGTGAAGCGATTTGCCTCGTTGTGAGCCCGTTGCATAGACCAATCCAGAGCGACTTTTCTTTGAGCGGGCTATTGTGATTCTGAGCAACGCATGGCTGGAGTTGTATGTGCCTATAAACTTCGGTTTTGGGGAGTGCAGTTCTTCAAGGGCTATTTTGGCTCAGTGCTTGGGCCTCGTATTCGCGAAAGCTGACGAAATAAAACTCACGCCACTCGTTAAGTGCAAAAACATATATTCGAGATCAAGTGAGCACGAGGCAATAATCTTAAACAGTCGGTATTTTTTAACAATCTTCGTTCCTGCTCTAGCTCTATACGCCGTGCCATTACCGTTTTACAACACGAGAAAACAAACCCACAAATTTCGCATTGAAGTCGCGCTTGAATCGGTATTCCTGGCATTCAATACCAACAGCAGGTGTTAGAGAAACTTCTACCACACGAAAAGCAACATCGTATTCGCTGTACCCGGCATACAACACCTGAGCACCGAACGAAGCTTCCGGGGACGTCGTTTTAACGACTTCCGGCTACGCCAAAGCTCTGAAGAATGACATGCACCCGGCGTCCATCGAACCAACTTTGTTACCCCTGGTAAATGTCGGCGACAATTTGTCGAAGTGAAAGTTAACTGTTGCTAATGGCCCTATTTTCGTTCTGCTGAATAAAACTAGTTAGAAGAGTGAGGAAGAGAAAGAAGATAGAGGAGAGAAACAGCTGCACAAAATAGACAGACAGACAGATACCGAGACAGCCAGTAAGGCAAGCTTGCAGGCAGACAGACAGACGGACAGACCGACAAACAGACAGACAGAGAGACAGACAGACAGCCAGCCAGCCAGACAGACAGATAGACAGACAGACAGACAGACAGACACAGACAGACAGACAGACAGACAGACAGACAGAAGAGGGAAACGATGATGTGCGTATACTCTAATCTTACAAACCCAACACTTCTTCAATAAATTGATTGTATAACGGACAATTTATTTTGTGAACAGATTTCTAACGGCTCACTGTCAGTAGTTTTTGATCGTGCTAAAAACCATGCAGTCATGCATACAGTCATCGGAAACAATAATAAACCGGGCTGGTCTTACTTGTAGGCGAACGGTATGTTATATGTCCGTCTGTCTGTTATGTCCTAATGTTGTAAGCCTATGTCTTGTATACTTGCCATTTACATATTTATTATAAACGTTGAAGGATGAATGATGATACATTGTAGACGGATGCATGTTATTGATTAAAAGCCCCACAATGATGTGCTTGGCAAAAAAAATAAAAATAAATAAATAAAAATAAACCGGGCTAGTTAATAACAACATTACCACTCCCACCCTCCCACCCCTCTCCCTCTCCTAACCCCCACCCCCGGCAAAAGACGACGACGAAGAAAAAGAACAAGAACAAGAAGAGGAAAAAGACGAGGAAAAGTAGCCTGTAACCACCAATTTTTGCTGCAGTAGATGTATACCTATACACATACATCACTGACGTACAGGGGAAAAACAACAACTAACAAGTCGCGTAAGGCGAAAATACAACATTTAGTCAAGTAGCTGTCGAACTCACAGAATGAAACTGAACGCAATGCAACGCAGCAAGACCGTATGTACTCGTAGCATCATCAGTCCACCACTCATGGCAAAGGCAGTGAAATTGACAAGAAGAGCGGGGTAGTAGTTGCGCTGAGAAGGATAGCACGCTTTTCTGTACCTCTCTTCGTTTTAACTTTCTGAGCGTGTTTTAAATCCAAACATATCATATCTATATGTTTTTGGAATCAGGAACCGACAAGGAATAAGATGAAAGTGTTTTTAAATTGATTTCGAAAATTTAATTTTGATCATAATTTTTATATTTTTTAATTTTCAGAGCTTGTTTTTAATCCACATATAACATATTTATATGTTTTTGGAATCAGAAAATGATGGAAAATAAGATGAACGTAAATTTGGATCGTTTTATAAAAAAATATTTTTTTTTACAATTTTCAGATTTTTAATGACCAAAGTCATTAATTAATTTTTAAGCCACCAAGCTGAAATGCAATACCGAAGTCCGGGCTTTGTCGGAGATTACTTGACCAAAATTTCAACCAATTTGGTTGAAAAATGAGAGCGTGACAGTGCCGCCTCAACTTTCACGAAAAGCCGGATATGACGTCATCAAAGACATTTATCAAAAAAATGAAAACAACGTCTGAGGATATCATACCCAGGAACTCTCATGTCAAATTTCATAAAGATCGGTCCAGTAGTTTAGTCTGAATCGCTCTACACACACACACAGACAGACAGACAGACAGACAGACTGACACATACACCACGACCCTCGTCTCGATTCCCCCCTCTACGTTAAAACATTTAGTCAAAACTTGACTAAATGTAAAAACCACGGTGTCAGGGGCAAACTGAACCCCGCTACAAGCTTTGTCAACCCTTTAACTTTTTGGACCTCCAGTTTACATTCCTGCCCTAAACCCACACAGCTGCTAGTGCTAGCGACGGGGACACAAGTGAGAAAACTATGCTTTTGCAACACGCGGGGACTCGGACAAGTATTTTGAAAGTAAAACAGGGGCGAGAGAAAATATTTTGCCGATGACCTTTACCTGTGTGTGGATAGAGGTTTTAGAGCCAGAGGGGGAGAAGCATGACAGCAAAGTATACTCAGGCCATGGTGGGTTTTCCCCAGAAAAACTGTAGAGGGAAAAAAATGGGACGTGGTTCAACTGTGATGAATGTAAGTATACATTTTTAAAACCAGTGCGTGATCGATACAAAAAACACACACATCAATATCAAAAACCCTTCCCCTCCTCCTAAAAACACCCCGCCCCCCAAAACAAAAACAGCAAACATCACACACACATACACAAACATACACACTCGGAGAGAAACACAAACACACACCAACCATCACACGGATACACACACACACACACACACACACACACACACACACACACACACACACACACACACACACACACACACACACACGCACACACACACACACACCGCAACAATAAAACACCACAACTACACCACCAATTAACATACGATAGAAAAACAAACAAACTCAAATACAAACTGAAACTCAAAACATATTAAAGAAAAGTATAGTGTTGTTGCTTATTAACATAGAAAATTACTAGTTATAGCTTAGTATTAAGGCGATTTTTTGTCAACACTATTTAAGAATGAAGACAGTTTAATGCATCAGATGTAATCTGAAGCGAAAAAATAAAACATGATATTTATCCTCAATACTCATTGCTGTATTGACTGTTTTTACACCCCCGGTATAGGGGTGTGTATAGGTTTCGGTCGATGTGTTTGTTTGTGTGTTTGTGTGTTTGTGTGTTTGTGTGTTTGTGTTCGCATATAGATCTCAAGAATGAACGGACCGATCGTCACCAAACTTGGTGAACAGGTTCTATACATTCCTGAGACGGTCCTTACAAAAATTGGGACCAGTCAAACACACGGTTAGGGAGTTATTGGTGGATTAAAATTATACAAGGACTTATAGAGGGACATCTTAATGGTCAAAGGGAAATAACCATTCTCACTCAGTCACTGCCACCAACTGAGAAGGTTATTTCCCTTTGACGGGGGTGTTTTTCCTACCTCGGAGGAATTTCTTGTTTCCCTCACTTTTGGTGCTGTTAATATGTTGCCATACATCCATCGCTTAACGAAATCGACCCCTCAAACGTTCACGTCATCACTTATTTTTAGTGCACTCCTTTTCTAACCCTGTTCTTGACAAAAATATTGCCCCGAAGGAAAAAGGTCAAGCTTCATCCATTAAAACTGCACACTGTCACCTGGTTGTCACGACATATGTCGCGCTACAGGCTCAGTCTGTTTGGTCGGTTCCGATTACCTCCCATGGATGCGAAAACCTATATGACCGTTTTTCTTTATTTTTCTCTCTGTTAATTCACCAGTGGCTATGTAACATGTGTTACAGAATTGCACCAGTGTAAGGGTTAAATGCCGTTTACAAGAATGATGACATGTGTTGAGGGGGGGGCGATGCTTTACCACGTGCACCGGGAATGGGCTTTTTGGACGTAACGTGCATGGGAATGGGGAAATTCTCGTAGCGTGCACCGTGCACAGAGCTTTTTCGTAACGTGCACCGTGGATCACCGTGCATGGCACTTTTGGCCTCAACGTGCACGTGCACAGACCCCCCCCCCCCCCCCATGGTGACCCTCTGTGTTGGTGTGAAACTGAATATTGAATTACTCAAAGTTTTAACGCCATGTTAGGGTCGTTTACGTAGACAGTGATTATCCCTGTACCCCGTGTTTACTTTTGCTTCGTCCTACTTTTTGGCCCGCATTTGCCTAAATCCAGATTTGATTTCCCAAAATTCGACGGGCTTCGTGTACTGGACGTCATCAGCCGTACCCATTAGTGTCGTAATAATCGCATGTCACATGATGACAGGGGAGATAATTGTATTGACTGTCAGCGTCCAAAGTGAAGCTCGAGCGGCATGCCATTTTTGAAAGATGTATTGTGCATGTCAAAAATTCGCGGACATGCCATGGATGTTTGGGTGTGATTTGTTCAGACGCTTTGATTTTTTTTAAAGATAAATCGCTTTTTGGTTACCGGACCTTTACTATGCATGTTTCAAATGAAGCATTTTGCTGTAGACAATATTAACTAGGTCTTCATGAAAACTAATAAATGTCACTATATATGGGTTGTAAAAGAGTGAATCTTCTCGATTTTTATTGAGTCAAACTTTCCCACGTGACATTATAAGCCAGTCACTAGCGGGGTGAGTATCTGAAACACGAGGACCAGGAGCACGTGTAGAAAGATTGCCTTACTAAAAACAAGAGTATAATTCACTCTTTCACAACCCAAATACAAACCCGACTGAGTTATGTTTGGAGTTTGTCTATTTACTGTCAAAAAAGTGATATAGCTGACTGTTAGGCCTTGGCCTTCGCTGTTTTAAGAAGTCATTATGAGAAATAATTGGCACCCAAGCCGCAAAAATGATTGCAATTGCAAAATCATAACAGTCTGATTGTCTTGAATCGATTTCGAGTCGCGAAATACAGTGCAATAAATGCACAGTTTTTGAAATATTGGTTAACGTGACATTCAAGCATCATGCAGAAGGTCTCAAATATGCGAACATCCCAGTACACCTGCATGTGTGTCCAGGTGACCCCACCTTCATGTCGTCACACATAGCTCGAGAGTCAGACGAGACTTGAGGTAAACTTGCACGTGCAGTAATTAGCACTGGCACGCATTGCACGGTTTGCACGTGCGAAGAAGAATCTGGGTGACGCAGCGGCCTCAAGATGTGTCAAGTGCATGTGGGTATACAGAGATGCGTTGTGTGTATTTACTGCCACTGTGAATTTGGCGTAGCCTCTCGTATCGTCTTGTCGTGCAGTCCAAGTTTTGTTATAAGAGTGCAAGGAACTATAAAAAGTTGCATTGGAGGGTATCAGCTCAAGTGTATTTAATGAGTTACATTGGAGAGTGTTATCTTATGTGTATTTATAAAAAACAAAAACATAACAGATAATAGGAAGGAACAACAAAGCAAAGTGTTTTATTCTGGAAAGTGCTTAAAGGCTGACATTATCATATTCAATTACTTCCAGGGCTTTTCCCATCGTTGCGGGGATGTATAAATTAAGCTTCCTGCAAAGTTTTAGCTTTGAAGTCCTTACCAATTACGAGAAATAATTAATTCTTTATTGCTATGTTCTCCAGGACTTGGGCTATTTTTAGACCGTCAACACAGACAGTACAGCGTCACCAATCCCCGCGTGAAGGAAATCGCTCACCTTCCACGTGCAAAACGTAGTGATATTGACACGCCAGATTAGCGCGGTAGCGTATTGTGCTAAGCAGGAAAGCGCGCTTTTCTGTATTCTTGTTAACGTCGCAATTTCCGGGAAACATCCACTTACACTTTGAGACTGTTTTGTTTACATTCGACACTATCAAAACCACTTTGCAATACTGAAATAATGTTTTCTGTGTTCGAAAGCTACAGCTAATCGTTATTATATCCCCTTTGGTACCGTTTTATAACATTATTGGCACATGTAAACAATAGGAATTAATTAATGAACGCTACGAAAAGAAAAGGGCAGCCTTTAAACGTTTAATTTAGTGCGTCGTTCTGAATGATGCTGTAATGTCTTTTTCAGTATGTAACAATTCCAAATAATTTTTAAATAAAAAATTAATAACTGAATTAGATAATAGAACATAATCACGCTTTTATTTTGTTTTAGAGCATGATGGGTAATGGAAAGTTTCTTCTTGTCAAACTGACCATTATTCTTTTTTTCAATTTGTTAAAGTTTGGTCTAATTCTGCATGTGATCTGATTCGGCACCCAGACTCTTACCAGTCCGTCGGTTTTGCAGACAAAAAAAGCATTAATCAATAACATCTACAACGGAATGTACAATTCTTTTTGTGTGTCCATCTAATGACAAAAGCTTACAGGTAGCTAGTACAATGTTGGACTAGATCATCACCTTCTGGTCATGAGCCGTCTTCAAAGTGAACCGTCCAATCTCGGCAGGCCAAAGCGGATTACGACCGTCTTGCTTATAGGAGTAGCACAAACTCTACCTCGTGAATCCCTCAACCTTCTGAATAGCGGAAATTAGGTCCGTTAGATGTTTTGCCGGACAGGTGGGGCTGCTTATACCTTGGACGAGATAATCTGATTATGTTGCTGTCTGAGGTTTGGGATGAGCAAGTCACTGAACTAACTCTTCTCTCACACCGGTGACACTGTGACGGTTCCCATACGCTTTGTGTTCGGTGCCCTGACCCTTTGTGTTCGGTTCCCACTCGGTTCCCACATGCCAAAATTCGCGGACAAGATCGAGGTACTGTCACCCAAAACATCCATTTATGGTAGTATTACGCAATGTTGCTCTCTGAGAATGGTCTTGTTAGATCTGTGAGTGTTTACACTACATGCCTAGGTGCTGTTGGATTGAAGGTTTTTGATATTTTAGCCGTTATTAGGTAGAATGCCTTCCACTTTACTGCAAAACTGCATAATTCGTAGCATCGACAAGAAATATCCTACCAAAAAATGCCTGCTTGGAACTGTTGTTGGTCCAGCAAAAAGTTCAACATGTCTGTAGCAGACAGCCCAAGTTTCAAGATTGTAGGGCAATCCAAACAGCCGTAATAATAAAAACAACAAAAGTAGTCAGTGAAATTGGCTGTGTTCGGTCCCCCCACACTTTTGTGACGTAGGCGTGACGGTTCCCATAATTCATTGTGTCGGTCCCCACTTTCTGTGTCGGACCCCACTTTCGACCTAATTTCTCTGTGACGGACCCCACAACCAGCCTATTTTGTGTCGGTCCCCACACCTTCTTGGATTTATGACTTGCCGGTTACTTGTATCATTGTATTCATTGAATCTAATTGTCTCGGAGTTATTTTTCAGCAAAAACCGGCAAGGCAGCACCTTTTGTGATACCAAGTAAGTCAGATGACATCAGTATGTGTGTGTGTGTGTGTGTGTGTGTGTGTGTGTGTGTGTGTGTGTGTGTGAGAGAGAGAGAGAGAGAGTGACTCTCTCTCTCTCTCTCTCACACACACACACACACACACACATACTGTAAGTTCTTCTTTGATCATCTTCAGATTGGCTTTTTTGCGTTTGATCTTTTGTAGTTTTGTCAGCGTATACGCTAAAGCAGCGTAACAGAAAGAGAGGTTACTGCTTCAATGCGAGAACGTAAGAGGAATTACGGTTTACCAAACTATATACGAAGAACTTTAAGAAGAAAGTGTGTTATCCGTTACATGACTAACAGATTAGTACAGTGGATACGCGTACAAAGAAATGAACAAGTCGCGTAAGGCGAAATTACTACATTTAGTCAAGCTGTGGAACTCACAGAATGAAACTGAACACACTGCATTTTTTCACAATGACCGTAGTCCGCCGCTTGTGCAAAACGGAGTGAAACTGACGAGCCTGTTTAGCGCGGTAGTGGTTTCGCTGTGCTGCATAGCACGCTTTTCTGTGCCTCTGTTTGTTTTAACTTACCGGTACGGTTGGCCTAGTAGTAAGGCCTCCGCCCCGTGATCGGGAGGTTGTGGGTTCGAACCCCGGCCGGGTCATATCAAAGACTTTAAAATTGGCAATCTAGTGGCTGCTCCGCCTGGCGTCTGGCATTATGGGGTTAGTGCTAGGACTGGTTGGTCCGGTGTCAGAATAATGTGACTGGGTGAGACATGAAGCCTGTGCTGCGACTTCTGTCTTGTGTGTGGCGCACGTTATATGTCAAAGCAGCACCGCCCTGATATGGCCCTTCGTGGTCGGCTGGGCGTTAAGCAAACAAACAAACAAACAAATCGTTTTAACTTTCTGAGCCTGTTTTTAATCCAAACAAATCATATCTATATGTTTTTGGAATCAGGAACCGACAAGGAAGTAGATGAAATTGTTTTTAAATCAATTTCGGAAATTTAATTTTGATCCTAATTTTTATATTTTTAATTTTCAGAGATTGTTTTTAATCCAAATATAACATTTTTATATGTTTTTGGAATTAGGAAATGATGTAGAATACGATGAACGTAAACTTGGATCGTTTTATATAAAAAAATGTTATTACAATTTTCAGATTTTTAATGACCAAAGTTATCAATTAATTTTTAAGCCACCAAGCTGAAATGCAATGCCGAAGTCCGGCCTTCGTCGAAGATTGCTTTACAAAAATTTCAATCAATTTGATTGAAAAACAAGTCGCGTAAGGCGAAATTACTACATTTAGTCAAGCTGTGGAACTCACAGAATGAAACTGAACGTTGTCCGCCGCAAGTGCACTGAAAAGGCAGTGAAAGTGACGAGCCTGTTTGGCGCTGTAGCGGTTGCGCTGTGCTTCATAGCACACTTTACTGTACCTCTCTTCGTTTTAACTTTCTGAGCGTGTTTTTAATCCAAACATATCATATCTATATGTTTTTGGAATCAGGAACCGACAAGGAATAAGATGGAATAGTTTCTAAAACGATTTCGGAAATTTAATTTTAATCATAATTTTTATATTTTTAATTTTCAGAGCTTGTTTTTAATCCAAATATAACATATTTATATGTTTTTGGAATCAGACAATGATGAAGAATAAGATGAACGTAAATTTGGATCGTTTTATAATTTTTTTGGTTTTTTTAACAATTTTCAGATTTTTAATGACCAAAGTCATTAATTCATTTTTAAGCCACCATGCTGAAATGCAATACCGAAGTCCGGCCTTCGTCGAAGATTGCTTGGCCAAAATTTCAATCAATTTGATTGAAAAATGAGGGTGTGACAGTGCCGCCTCAACTTTTACAAAAAGCCGGATATGACGTCATCAAAGACATTTATCGAAAAAAAGAAAAAAAGTCCGGGGATATCATTCCCAGGAACTCTCATGTCAAATTTCATAAAGATCGGTCCAGTAGTTTAGTCTGAATCGCTCTACACACACACACAGACGCACACACGCACACACACACACACACATACACCACAACCCTCGTTTCGATTCCCCCTCTATGTTAAAACATTTAGTCAAAACTTGACTAAATGTAATGAGGGTGTGACAGTGCCGCCTCAACTTTTACAAAAAGCCGGATATGACGTCATCAAAGACATTTATCGAAAAAATGAAAAAATGTCTGGGGATATCATACCCGGCCCAGGAACTCTCATGTAAAATTTCATAAAGATCGGTCAAGTAGTTTATTCTGAATCGCTCTACACACACACACACACACACACACACACAGACACACACACACACACGCACACACACACACACACACACACACACACACACACACACACACACACACAGACAGACAGACACACATACACCACGACCCTCGTCTCGATTCCCCCTCTATGTTAAAACATTTAGTCAAAACTTGACTAAATGTAACAAGTCGCGTAAGGCGAAATTACTACATTTAGTCAAGCTGTGGAACTCACAGAATGAAACTGAACGTAGTCCGCCGCTAGTGCAAAAGGCAGTGAAAGTGACGAGCCTGTTTGGCGCGGTAGCGGTTGCGCTGTGCTTCATAGCACGCTTTACTGTACCTATCTTCGTTTTAACTTTCTGAGCGTGTTTTTAATCCAAACATATCATATCTATATGTTTTTGGAATCAGGAACCGACAAGGAATAAAATGAAATAGTTTTTAAAACGATTTCGGAAATTTAATTTTAATCATAATTTTTATATTTTTAATTTTCAGACCTTGTTTTTAATCCGAATATAACATATTCATATGTTTTTGGAATCAGAACATGATGAAGAATAAAATAAAAGTAATTTTGGATCGTTTTTAAAAAAAAAAATTTTAATTACAATTTTCAGATTTTTAATGACCAAAGTCATTAATTAATTTGTAAGCCTCCATGCTGAAATGCAATACCGAAGTCCGGCCTTTGTTGAAGATTGCTTGGCCAAAATTTCAATCAATTTGATTGAAAATTGAGGGTGTGACAGTGCCGCCTCAACTTTTACAAAAACCGGATATGATGTCATAAAATACATTTATTGAAAAAATGAAAAAAATGTTTGGGGATATCATACCCAGGAACTCTCATGTCAAATTTCATAAAGATCGGTCCAGTAGTTTACTCTGAATCGCTCTACACACACACACGCACAGACACACACACACAGACACACACAGACACACACAGACACACAGACACACACACACACACACACACACACACACACACACACACACACACACACACACACACACACACATACACCACGACCCTCGTCTCGATTCCCCCTCTATGTTAAAACATTTAGTCAAAACTTGACTAAATGTAAAAAGAATGAGTAATTACCAAACTACGAATAACAGTGGAAAGAAAGTGTGTATGAGCATTCAAATTGCATGGTCTAAATGAAAGCTGTAATAAAGTGTTTACGGATCAGAATTGAGTCCACTCGGCACCAAAGTTTTTAATTTTGCAATCCAGAAAGACTCTCTTTTCCATCTCTCATCCCGGGTCGAACAAAAGACTCTTTCGATCACAGTGCACTCCATATCACCGAGAGAATGGTCGGGCTGGTTGAAGTGCACTGTGAGAAGAGTACCTGTGTTCTTCCCAATGTGTGAGCGGTGGAGATAGAACCTTTCTCTGAGACTGTTTTGAGTCTGCCCCACGTATACTGGGCACTGTGGCATTTTTTACACGAAATGAGATAGATGATGTTTTTTGTGTCACAGGAGAAGTGTTCTCTAAGAGTGAAAGTTTCACCTGTTTTACATGAATTGAATGTTGTGGACTCAATTAAGTGTTTTTCACAGATGATACACTTTTTACGCTCACACCTAAAACACCCAGGGTTGTTGTCGTGCTTAGGAGGAAGAACTGTTTTTTATATTTGATTTTATAAGAGATTTGTCACAATATGTATTCTGATACTGCAGACACATTTTCTTGTGTTAACTTGCAGAAAATACCGTGTTTACGTCGTGCCGTGACATAGGTAGCAAGGAAGCTTTTTGTCGTCTGAAGGAACTTCCATGGACAAGCAGCATTCGAGAGGGAAACCGCTGTGTCCGTCTGAGTGTTCGAGATATATATGAGAACCATTGGCAGAAGAACAACAGTTTAAACGCTATATACAAGGGAACAGATTTTATACAGGGAAAACATATAAATTCCGCCAAACAGTTTAGCTGTGTTCTACCCAAAGCAATTTCACCCAAAGTGTGCTTGTGAATAAAGTTAGCACGGGAATCTGCCATAAAATGCGGACACCTCATCTGTCTCAATTTTTTTCCCTGCTACTCTTCAGCAGGTAAACGAATCCACAACATCAAAGGAAAGACTCGAAAACAATAATTATAAAACAAGGTATGCGTTGGGGGCCGGGGGCTTTGAAGTAATATTCTCCACAGAAACAATAATCATTTTCGTTTGTACAGTAAATGTCGCAATCTCGTGATGATGAAATCTCTACATTTGAATAAAAAAAATCCGTTTTGAGCTGAAAGTAACTGGAGGGGGGTGGGGGGAGTGACATCAGGATTTTGTTTGTTTGTTTGCTTAACGCCCAGCCGACCACGAAGGGCCATAGGGCGGTGCTGCTTTGACATATAACGTGCGCCACACACAAGACAGAAGTCGCAGCACAGGCTTTATGTCTCACCCAGTCACATTATTCTGACACCGGACCAACCAGTCCTAGCACTAACCCCATAATGCCAGACGCCAGGTGGAGCAGCCACTAGATTGCCAATTTTAAAGTCTTTGATATGACCCGGCCGGGGTTCGAACCCACGACCTCCCGATCACGGGGCGGACGCCTTACCACATCATGATAGAAGGATAGAAATATATAAATAAAGAAAAGGAGGTTGATGTATAATGAGACAGATAGGCAGACAGCCCATAAGGAAAAGCAAGCAGGCAAAAAGAAAGAAAGTAAGAAAGAAAGACAGAACCAAAATTAAAAAGACAGATTAACCGACAGAAAAAGATGAGGAGAGAGAGAAAGAGTAAAGCAAGATCACGAGAAGAAAAAAAAGACACAACAAAATCAAACTAAGAAAGAGAAGGGCACACAACAAACACACAAAAAGACACAAAAAAGACACACAAAAAAAGACACACAAAAAAAGACAATCTATGGGAGCTTTTACATGCACACACATCTTATATACCACTTCAAACTTTTCCCCGAATGTGCCAATCTTTTTTTGCTGAACACGCAGAGGCTCATTTGCCGTAGCAAGGAAAACACGCGTTTAAACGATAAAAGCTCGCAAGCCAAGACCTCGGCTGTCAAGAGTATCTAGCAAAACGCGAGTTTCTGATACGCTCAATTGAGCAGGAAACATACAAATCACAAAAATTACCTCCCCCTTTCTCCGCTGCGTTTCGCTCCCCTTTTTTTCTCCTCGGTGGCGTTTTCGTGGAAATATGGTATGGTGGCACATTGATGACAAAAGGTGTAAAAGAAGCAAAACTTCAAACACGGTGATACCGGCTATCATCATATCCAAAAATGAAAATAAACAGAATCGCGTTTACAAATATGAGTAAAAATGTAATATCTGTAAAGACAAAGCAAAGTGAAGAAAACGCTCCAAATATTCAAGACTTTTATTTTGAATTCGTGTTCAAGCCTAGGAGTGCTGCCCGACTTTTTTGACAGTCTAAAGACTAAGACAATTTGGTATGCAAAGGAGCAAAGACTGTGTCAAAGCCAACTTGAACTGTGAATAGGTATAAATTATGTTTTCTATGAAAGATCCCATGTATCTTTTCATGATTGTTTTCTTGGATTGAATACAAACTTGGATTTTTACCTGACTCTTGGTGAGTTGATACTCTGCTTGTCTCAGTTCGTCTTGTCGTGTGTTTGTTTGATTGCCATCCTTACAATTATCTTTCAGAAACGTATGCACCATAATAACATCTTAGACATAGACACAGATAGTTAAAGTTTATGTGAAGCTACTGCCGCTCCGCTTTACAGCGATATTATGATAGCCTTTAAAATGTTCACTTTTTGTGCTAGCAGGCCTCCGTAAAAAAGGTAAATAAGAGAGGAAAAGACTGGCTGTATATAGAGTAAGTTGATAGATATATCACTAGCTGCAGTATAATGTAAGTGGGTGTTTTTCTCTCTCCATGGTATAGTTATCAGTGGTATCATAGTCTTTCAAAATGTTCACTTCTGGCACTTTTGAGCCTCCGTAAAAAGGAAGAAAGAGAGGAAGAGGCTGTCTGTAAGAGTAAGTTGATAGATAACTCAACAGCTGCCTGAGGACTTGAGCAACATCAAAATGGATGTTTACGCGTGTCTGTTCTTTTCATTTTCCTGCTTTCAAATCGGCCGGAGGTAAACTAATTCTGAAGACATTGGTTAGCACATTGTTTGTCCCCCCTCCTGACTTGAATTCAAAACACAAGTTTGAAGAAGGCGTGAAAGCCATTTCCTGTGCAAGATGTTTAGTGTAAAAAAAATAGAAGAAAAAAAGAAGAAGCTTTTGTTGGTCTTAATTTGAATTGTCAATGCAGATATCGTTTTGAAGTCGTTCTTTTTATCTAATTTTTGCAAAGATTATCTTTAGCTTGCATTTCATTTTCACACATTCTGGGTAATATACATTGCAATCAGCGAAGGAATTGTGCGTTGTGTATCCTTAAACAAATGGTGTAGGTCGTGTACAAACCATATACTCTTTAGAGAAGCGGTATGTGTAAGCGTATGTGTGTGTGTGTGTGTGTGTGTGTGTGTGTGTGTGTGTGTGTGTGTGTGTGTGTCTACGCGTGCGTGCGTGCGTGCATGTGTGTGTCGTGTGTGTTTGTGTGTTTGTGTGTGTGTGTGAATGTGTGTGAGTGTGTGTGTGTGTGTGTGTGTGTGTGTGTGTGTGTGTGTGTGTGTGTGATGTTCGTAAAAATATTTGTAATACAAGTAAATAATAACTGCTTGTTCGAAAATAAAGCTTGATCTCGAACAAACTCCACATAGTATGGAAATCTGCATATTTCTTGCTTAAAACAACAACAAAAATAAGAGAGAGAGAGAAAAAAGAGGGAGATGTTAGATTAATGCTTGTGAACAAAACGACATTTGTAAGGGCGTCTCATCACCTACATTTGATAGACGAACCCCGGAAATAACTCTGTTGGGTTTGTATGAGTTGTGAAAGAGTGAATACGCTTGCTTTCTTCTTCTTCTTCTTCTCGATCGCTCAGACAGGGACTATACGCTTGCTTTAATTAAAGCAAACTTTCCACACGTGCCCCTTGTCCACGTCAGTGTTTCAGACACTCCCCTCACTAGTCAGCGACTTGCCTATAATGTCACGTGGGAAGGTTTGCCTCAATAAAAGACAGAGTATTCACTCTTTCACAACCCGTACAAGCCTGACAGAGTTATTTCCAGAGTTCACCTTTTAAATATAGGTTAAGGTAGAGTTATTTCCAGAGTTCACCTTTTAAATATAGGTTAAGGTAGAGTTATTTCCAGAGTTTACCTTTTAAATATAGGTTAAGGTAGAGTTATTTCCAGAGTTCACCTTTTAAATATAGGTTAAGGTAGAGTTATTTCCTAACATCGCCTGTTAAACACAGATCGAGACTGACCACAATATAGGTTCTACGACTGTCCAACCAAAGCTGGACTGACCTACAAGGACGGAGTGTGAAAGACAGACCCAATCCCATAGTACAAGTAATCAGTGCTGACAGTCGGCACGTGCGAATCGTGCTCCTCATCATGCGACTGACTGACCACTCAGCGTTTCTGTAGATCACCGTGTCGACATGAAGCTCAAGTCCCCTGCGTACTACATCGTCATTGTCGTTGTCCTTCACCCCCCCACCCCCACACACACACACCTCCCCCACCCAAAGATACTGCAAAGGGAATCTTTTCTACCCCCCCCCCCCCATATTCCCCCTCTTTGTACTGCTGCTACCGTGCTGTTGCTGCTGCTGATCCTCCTCCCCCCCTCCTCCTCCTCCTCCTCCTCCTCCTCCTCATCATCATCATAATAGGCGTCGTCGTCGTCGTCGTCGTCGTCGCTGCTGCTGCTATACAGGTAGAACCCACTCCTTCAACTAACAGTGATGACAGCCTCGCGCGTGCGATTCGTCTGCCTCGCTTTACGGATGACTGACCACACACCTTCTCTGGATCCTTGTCTCGACGTGGAGCCTCACTCGTTGTCATCATCATAGCAGCAGAAACAGCAGCAACATTGTCGTCAAAATCAGAATCGCCAGCGACAAGATCATCAAGATCATCAAGATCATCAAGATCATCATCATCATCATCATCATCATCATCATCATCATCATCATCATCATCATCATCATCATCATCATCATCATCATTATTATCATCATCACCATCATCATCATCATCATCATTATTATCGTCGTCGTCGTCGTCGTTATCATCACCACCCCTGCCGACGCCGCCTTCGTCGTCAAAGCTAGTACTACCCGTAACAGCAGGAGGTGACCCACTCCTCCAACTAATGATGACAGCCGGCACGTGCGGTACAGATGACTGAACCTGCAGCTTGTCTGCGTCACTGTTTTGACGTGAGAAGGCAGCACTCCCCCGTGCCTTGTGGTCAGTTTACAGTGACCATCTGTTATTAGCCACGCACCTCGCCTGATGAGTGACTGACCACACCTTGTCGTCCCCGTCCTGTCGTGACTGACAGGGTTTGGTGCTGGGATCAAAGTCAGGACTTTTGGCAGATGTTGTATTCACGACTTTTTTCCGTGACCTTTCGGATTTCATGGGGGCTGCCATTTTGGTTTTGATGCGCTTCCTTTTCCGGTTTACGTATTTTCCGGTTTAACATAGCATTTGCGTTTTTTTGTCAGAAGAGTGATATTTGGTTATGAAGGAAGTCAAGTCCGCCATTACCTGCCACCTCAGTTGAGTGTTTACTTTGAACTTATACTTGAACCGTAACAGTGTGTAGCCAGTTCACAAGACCTGTTCATCTTCCTACCAGTTCCAACTGTTGTTATCAATGGGTCGCGCAGCTGGAGGAAGTGTTTATTTCCATTCGGAGCCCAACTTCAGTTCAAAACCAGTCAAAAACTGGCCTTGACATTCCCACATTACGATACCCTTGAATGACATTAGATCTACGTCGTTTCCGCTTGCCAAAATCCCACATGTTACATGTCTGCTCTTCGAGTTGTTTGGAACTTAGTTCGAGTATTTTCTCGAACGTAACTTTTGACCCAGCTGTCAGGTAGGCATCATGAATTAGACGTACACTAACAGTAACACTGGCAGTTATAAATCATGTTGTGCAAAAGACTCTAAAGAAGTAGAACATTGTGGAAAATCGGGAATGCTTTCTCAGTTTGTGCACCCTGGCAACATTTAGCAGGAGAAAAAAAATGCATATAATGCCTTCCTCTGCAAAAGTCGCGCGAAGAATGCTGAACGGGCAGCGACGACTATAACTGTTCTTCAAAGTAATAAACTACCCCCCAAACCCTGCAAGTTTGTGCGATTTACTTTGTGGACATGAAGCCAGCAGAGGACTCAGGAATGCCCACTTAATTCCTTGATTGTACTTCCGTCACAAGAACTAAAAGAACATTCAATGTTCGTTAAATCTGTGGATCAAGTGACTCACGAAGCGGAGGAAAAGAAAATCACCGGCAGATCTGTACAAGATGTTGAATTCTGCCAGGGAAACGAAGCCGCCCTCACGGCAGAGAAGTCTCCGCCTACGAAAATCAGTAGATCTAGAGCAAGGTAAACATACGTTTTTCAAAGCTTGTTCACAAACACACACACACACACGTACACAAACACACACACGCTCACACCATCACACACACACACATGAAAGAGATGGAATAGCTGATCGAGTGATGACAATGTTGATTGATAAGTATTTTTTGGTGCGGTGAACTTGAGGCTATATTGTTCTATCAATCCATCGATATATTTTACACTTTCACCCCAGAAATGAAGCACGTGTACACATATTGAACAAAAGAATCATTTTAAGCTTTCATTGGCATTGTTTCCTTTTTTTGCAGACATGTTGGCAGGAAGTGAGTGTTTCACCCCACTCTTGCAAGGTAGGTTGATCACTGATGACAAGTTCTGATTGTTTTTCCTTTTTAAACGGATGACAATCCGTACTCTGCAGATGAATCTAACCGAGATGGATCTAACCGATACACGGAAGCAACATTGGGAACAATCTGTGAATATTTCATGTGTGAGGGGTATTACTGCAAGTAGCCTACGTTCGCTTATGTAGAGAAATAATTTTTGACTCAAACTTCAAGTTCCATTTCATGCAGTTTACCGAAACTACGGTTTATGTGAGAGTGCGCATGCGCTAGGCTAGCCATACCCGTATGTGTTATGGCGGCCATGGGCAGCATGTGGGAATTTTCGGCGTAGAAAACTTCATTTTCATCCGGAAATCGACGTAACCTGTTGTGTTTTGTGTGTGAAATTGATTGTTTCTGCTGGACAAAGTAAGTGCTTTATCCTTTATCGTGCCGAGTTCGAAAAAAAACGCGAGTCGCGATGACAGAGAGACAAGTAGAGTTAGAACTCGATTCGGACTCAGAATTGAATGACTTGATCCACGCACCCGACACGGGTGGAAAGGAAAAACCACAAACAGTCACTCTACCAATCTCGGATTGGGAAAAGATGAAGAGTCAAAATGAGAAAATTTTGAAGTTTCTATCTATGGTGGTAGACAAAGATGGCGACTCGCCCCAAACGAAACAATCGAAAAAGAGAAAACGTGAAGTCAGTGATGACGAACAATCTGAATCTGTGGAGACTGGGGATGATTTCGATCACCTTCTTGAAGAAATGTGTAAAACTCAAGCATCAGAATCTCGACCCGAGGCTGAACTGAACGACCCCAATGAGAGTGAAATTATGAATGAACTGGAGCAAGATTTTGACATTTCTGAGACTCTTGGTGATGAAGTTGCAGATCGAATTGCAAAACTTGTATCAGTGATGGCAAAGGGTCAGATGAACGAAGAAAAGATGAAGCAAAAAGAAAGAGAGTTTAAACGCCCAAAGAACATTGAGACAGGCGTCCCAAAAGTGAATCCCGAAATCTGGGGTTTGATGGAACACAGTGCCAAAACGTATGACTTAAAATCACAACGTCAACAGAAGTTACTGTACACGGCCAACAATGCTCTTGTTGTGGCCTGGGATGTGTCCCTAAAAATGGGGGTTGCCAGTGAGGAACAGAAAAAGCTGATCAAAACAATTGCTGAGGCAAGTGGGCTGATACTGAAAACAGCGTATGACATGTCACTGGACAGAAGAGCAAAAATACTGTCTGGACAAAATGTGAACAGAAAATACAGAAAACTGGCATCTTCAAACATACCAGTCACTCAGTGGCTATTTGGGGATGATCTCAAGTCAGCGTGTGCTGATATTGACTGTACAACCAAACTTGGACTTGCCTTTACTCAATCAAGTAGAGGGCAAAAATATTTCCCATCCCGTCAGTATGCACCAAAAAACTCCGAATGGAGAGGAAGAGGAAGGTGGAACTGGAACGGGAAGAGAGGAGCTCAGTTCAGGGGGAGAGGGAGAAGTCAAGGGAGACCATTCTTCTCCGGCACAACGACAAGCAGGCAAGCAGAGTAGACAACAAAGAGGTATGTGAAATAAAGAATGCCACATTTGAATTTGAAGCAGGTAAACTGAAACATTTTGTTCACAATTGGAAGAAATTGACATCTGATTCCTTTATTCTAGATATGGTACAGGGAACAGAAATTCCTTTGAGTGAAGACATTGAGAAGGTGGAAACTCAGCATGAGGCCAAAAATCAAGTTCCTGGTCACTTATTTCAGATAATGGATGCAGAAATAGAACATCTATTGAGTATGCATGTCATTGAGCCATCAAAACCAGAAGAAGATGAGGTGGTTTCACCTATTTTTCTTGTTGAAAAGCCAGATGGGTCACATCGGCTTATTTTGAACTTGAAAAGATTCAATGAATCCGTTGCGTACGAACATTTTAAAATGGATAATTTGTCAACTGCTACACAAATGATGACTAAAGACTGTTATATGGCCTCAGTTGATCTTAGACACGCTTACTATTCAGTTCCTGTCAAACATCAGTTCAGAAAGTTTCTAAAATTCAGATGGCGTGAACAAATGTTTCAGTATACATGCTTTCCAAATGGTTTGAGTAACTGTCCAAGGTACTTCACAAAGCTGCTAAAACCAGTGTATGCAAAGTTGAGGGCACAAGGTTTTTTGTCTACCTCATACATTGATGATTGTTATTTACAGGCAGACACAGTTGAAGAATGTGAAGTGAATGTCAGTGAGACAGTAAAACTCTTTGAATCTCTTGGTTTCACAATACATGATGACAAATCTGTTCTCAATCCAAGCAAACGGTTAAAATACCTTGGGTTTTGGTTGAATTCTGAAGATATGACTGTATCACTTCCAGAGCAAAAAAGGCAGAATATAAAGGCAGCCTGTTACAGACTCAAGGGAAAGAAAAGAATCAGAATCAGAGAACTGGCTCAAGTCATTGGAATGTTGGTTGCCACTTTTCCTGCTAATAGGTGGGGACCTCTGTATTTCAGACAGTTAGAAAAAGACAAGTCTGATGCCCTTAAAGTAGCAAAAGGAAATTTTGAGTCTTTAGCTAATCTATCTGACAATGCTTGTTCAGAGTTAGATTGGTGGATTGAGAACATTGATGAGTCATACCATACAGTGCAAAATGCATGCCATGACATAACAATCCAGACTGATGCTTCTTCTACAGGAGGTTGGGGCGCAGTGTGTGGAGACCTGAAAACAGGGGGACGATGGTCAATGAATGAAAGAGCTTTTCATATAAATGTGCTTGAATTACTGGCAATAGAATATGCACTGAAAAGTTTCAAAGCAAAACTCACAGGGAGACATGTCTTGGTGTTATCAGATAACACTTGTGCTATTGCCTACATGTAAAGAATATGGGAGGATCACATTCACATGAATGTAATGCGTTGGCTAAAAGAATCTGGATTTGGTGTAAAGATAATTTGATTTGGTTATCTGCTACACATATTCCTGGGAAATGTAACACTGAAGCAGATATGCAGTCACGTCAGTTCAATGACCGTACAGAATGGAAATTGAGTGATGTTGTATTTCATAGGCTTAAAGAGACACTGCTTAATCCAGAAATTGATCTCTTTGCCTCAAGGTTGAATTTTCAGGTAAAACCTTTCATGTCATGGGGACATGATCCAGAAGCGTACGCAGTCGATGCATTTGAACACAACTGGTCAAAATGGCTGATATATGCATTTCCCCCTTTCAGTCTGATTCAAAGGGTGCTGATGCAGTGGAGGAGAGACCGGGCAGACGGCATGCTGATTGTTCCCCTGTGGCCAACAGCGGTGTGGTTTCCCCAGCTTCTGCGGTTGCTAGTCCAGGAACCTGTGATTCTTCCGAAAGGGAAACGTCTTCTGACTTTACCACACAGCAATGCAGCACATCCACTTCAGAGAAAACTACGTCTCCTGGCTTGTGTCTTATCAGGCAATCTCTCGAGACACGAGGCCTTCATGGAAAGACTCAAAGCATCATCTGTGCTTCATGGAGAAGTACAACCAAGAAACAATATGCCTGTTATCTTGCGAGATGGCGATTCTTTTGTGCTCAACGGTCAAGTGATCCCTTGCGTCCCTCTGTAAATCTAGTGTTAAGTTTTCTCACTGATCTCTTTGAAGCTGGATTAGGTTACAGTGCAATTAATACTGCCAGAAGTGCACTTTCTTCAGTTATTTTGATGTCAGATAAATCTACAATTGGTACTCATCCTTTGGTTGTGAGATTTTTGAAGGGAGTTTTTGAACTCAGGACACCAATGCCAAGGCATTCCAAGATATGGGATGTTGGTGATGTTTTGAAATATTTTAAGACTCTTCCAGACAATGCTCAGCTTTCATTGAAAGACATAACGCTGAAAGTATCGGCTTTACTTTTGTTGGCATCTGCTCAAAGGGTGCAAACTCTTCATTTGATGAACCTAGAATCTGTTTGTTTTTTAGAGAATAAATGTGTTATTTACATGACAGAAAAGTTGAAACACACAAGACCTGGCTATCATCAGCAAAATTTAGATTTACCAGTATATACTGTGGATGAGCAAGTTTGTGTAGTCAAGTGCTTGAAAGAATACATTGAACGCACAAAGAAACTGAGAGTTGATCAGAGCGGTAAACTGTTGTTGTGTTACAAACCGCCTCATGAACCAGCATCAAGGGACACAATTTCTCGCTGGTTACGGACAGTATTAGCGAGAGCTGGATTGTCAAGTTATACACCACACAGCTTCAGATGTGCAGCGTCATCAGCAATGAAGAGGTCAGGTGTACCTCTTGGTGATATTCTCAAAGCAGCTGGTTGGACCAATGCAAAAACATTCAAACAATTCTATGACAAACCCTTGCAGAGTCAGATGAAAAAGAACACAATCTTGAATTACTATGGAAAGAAAAGTGTGTAGACAAGCACTGTTGTGAAAGAAAACTTTATTGATGCAAAAAGGCATTGATGAATTTATTATTGATGCACAAATGTCACAGAAAAAGGGTGAAATAATGTGTACGGTTGTAAAAGAAAACTTTCTTGATGCAGAAAGCATTAATGGTTTTGTTTTTTGATATGAAAGTGTCATTGATTTTGAAATGTGCAGTACATTGTTTCGAGTATTCTGAATATACTCATACCTCTGCTACTTTTAGAATTAATAAAGTGATCAGAACAAGAAACATTTATCTTCTAAAATGTGAGTGAATCAATGAATGTTGAAATGGAAGTTTGACAACAACAACTTTGAAGTCTCACATAAACCGTAGTTTCGGTAAACTGCATGAAATGGAATTCAAAACATAAACGAGTACTTACCAAGTCGAAGTTTGTGTAGAATTCCATGATGCAGTTTACAGGAACGGAGGGATATGTGCCCTCCCTCAATAAAACCCACCCTCTGTTTACAACTTAACTTTTGTTGTTGTAAAACTTTGTAGATCATCAAAGAGTATGTGGTTTACGCTTTGATGATCTATGCTGTAAAATATGGCTAGCCTAGCGCATGCGCACTCTCACATATCCCTCCGTTCCTGTAAACTGCATCATGGAATTCTACACAAACTTCGACTTGGTAAGTACTCGTTTATGTTTTGAATTAAATTGTTTCTGCTGTCAGAGCCATCTTTCTGAAGGAACAATATTTTACATGCCACTGGATTGTTGTATATTCCTTCTTATTTTGCAATGACAGGCTCAGCTTTCATTTGATTGTAATGTGTTTCTTATTTGAAGCTTTGTATCATAAAAGCTCTGTAGAAGTGTTGCACTTGTTTTGCAGACTGCATTAGGCGTGGTACCTATTGCACACACCCACACACCCCCCCACCCTGCCTATTTATCTAAAACACCCACCCACACACATACACAGGGTGCTGACAAAGGATTTTTTTCCATTCTCCTTCAGGCCATCGCTTAATTTCTTGCAGACTGAGGAGCAATGGACGTTTGAGCAGCTCCTAAACCTGGGGCACACAAGCCACAAGGTAAATAAGGTATCAGTATATGAACAAATGTTTTCCCTTTGATTTTTATCGCATCATTTTTTCATAAAACTCTGTAAATTGTGGCAATTACACATTATGCCAATAACATTATTATGAAGAATGAAGATTTTCAACTTATTGAAGAAATGAAATCAAGCATTTTTGTTCATTCTGTATTTGATTATTATTTTCCAGTCTTTGGGTTGGCATAGTGGGTGAAATAAGGGTGAGGAGTGTCGGTTGGTGTTATTTTTTAGGTCTTGGTGATGTAATATTTTCCCTATGGTATTATTCATGGTTATCATAGTGCAGATTCCAGGGAAACGGTTTTTTGAACAGCCTCTTAAACTGAAAAGCTACAAGGTCAACAACATAAACAGGTTACTGGTGTCTCGGGCATTGATGTTTTTAAAAAGATTTGCACAGCAATTTTTGTGTGTGTAAAGAGATAATGAAAATTATGCATAACAACTTTTATATTTTTGAAGTGGAATTAAATGTTTTCATTTTTTTATTTTGAAGTGTTTTTGTATGCAGGTTTTATTGGATGGGTGGGGGGTGGTTTTGATGGTTCTGATTTATTATGATGTAAGGGTGGTTTTTTCCTTAATTATTTATTTAATTGGTTTATGCAGACTTCATGGCAGCCACTGACCTGACGATATGACAGCCATGAATATCGAACGCAGAAGAAGAAAAAGAAGAAGACAGTCTAACAGGAAAATAATTCTGGTATGCTCATAATGTCTATGCCAGTTAAAAAAAAGTCATGAATTGAAGTTTACCCAGGCTAGACATTAGCATGTCGTAATTGTGACAATGAATGTATCCATAAACGCACCAAGAGACTTATTTAGAAAAATTGAAGTCATGCATCGTCAATATGACCACAATCACAAACTGAATAAGGGGAAATCATGTCAATTTGGTGGTCTGGATCATCAGCTGTTGCTCATTCGCTATAATGGTCTACTTGACAAAGCCTGTCTTCATGTGCTTCTTTGTTTCTTTATACCAAGTGTAGACAACATGTAGGCGTTTGCAGACTGTTTATTGTATTGCTGTTGTTTGTTTGTGAGTAAAACTATGGTGTGACTTCAATTGTTTGAAATTTGTTGTGTATGTTCTACTTTGTGTAAGGTGTTTCTCCATGCCCCCAGAAGACCCGACATTATATTAAAACCTTCCTACCCTGAAAATACTTGCATACTAGATGTTGTTTCTTATTGTAATGATTGGGGACAGGCAAGCTCTTAAATTGTGCAAGCCTTCAGAAAACTGTCAAGTCTGATTTGCTAGAACAAGCGATATCAACACGTTATTAAGATGAATATTTGATTAAATATGTGCAGGAACTACTTCAGCAGATTCATATGGCCAGTCTCACAATGCAAGGAAGGTGAGTAAATTGAATTATGTCTTTCCCACCTGTTCTGTGTTTAGTGTCAGCCGTGATTGCCTGATGAGAATTTGAAAACAAGTTGCTAACTAACATGAACCCAACCATGAAACGTGATGTAGGTGAGTAGCCCATCTAGAAAAACGAACCTGTTCTAATTCCGAATTAGAACAGGTTCTTTTTTCTAGATGGGCTACTCACCTACATCATGTTTTAAGGTTGGGTTCATGTTAGTTAGCAACATGTTTTCACATAGAAAATTGTGGGCACCTGAACAAATATCTGCACATTACAATGAAGTCTTACTTTGTGATCTGATGGTTTAAATAACCCCCCCCCCCCCCACCCCCAAGAAGAAGCTCACATAACTACCAACTACACAATTTCATTACAGAATCAAACAATGGGAAGAATCAGGATTCAGCAGTGCTAGGTCGTTGAGGGGGATAGCTATCACTGGGCACTCAGCAATGAATAGTTGAGGTTTTCACGGACATTAACAAAATCCGGTAACCTACGGACAGTAAATTTCACAGGGAAGGGAACAAGAACGTCAAAAATGGAAAAGTATGTTTTTTCTTTCAAACCATTGATAGAGCTCTGAAGCTTCACACAAGTTTTGCAGAGAGAGCACTCGGCCTATTCATTTTTGGCACTAAAACATGCGCACACACAAAAAGAAAGTTTTTAAAAAGTGGCGCCGATGTATTCTCACACTCACAGCCTTAGAATATTGCAGTTTGTATGTTACCAAATTGAGGCATGATTTTACTCCATGCAATTACCTGACCAAATCTGCGATAGTCGGGCAAACTTCTTACAAGTCGGATTGGGCCTTCAATCAAATACTCAGAAACCAGCAGCTAAAGGGTTAGACCTAGTGAAATCACACTTTTGGAAAGCAGTATTAAAATATTGGCTGGATAATAACCACTACGATCGTGGGACAATCGGGCCGATTTTATTATGGAATAATGCATGCATAACGTATAGTGGCAAAGTTTTATTTTTTGAAAGTTGGATACGACGAGGTGTATTGGTATTAACTGACATTGTACGTTCGGGAGACATATTATCATATCAAGATATATGTGATTTGATTGGATATTCGCCAAACCGAATTCTTGAATATAATGTTGTAAAAGCTGCTGTGTCATTATTCATGAGGAAAAATGTTGTAAATATGACTGATGATGTTTGTATTACCCCACTGTTTAACGGCAAAAATGTGTTAAGTGCCAAAGAATATCGGAAAGAGATTATTAATATGAAAACAGATGTACCATGTTCCGGAGGATTTTGGAAGAGAAAGTTTAATGTAGAAATTGATGAACGTTCTTGGATAGTTGCCCATCAGTCAACACAAGAGACTAGATTAAGAGTTTTACACTGGAAAATTATGCACAACATTTATCCGACCAACATTCTCCTGTGTAAAATGAAAGTAACGGAAACTAATAAATGTAATTACTGTTGTGATGTAACTGATTTCATTGAACACTTCTTTTTTGAATGCCCGGTTGTATACAAATTCTGGAAGTTTATTGAAGAATTTATTTTTCGTACTTTAGAAATTAAGATTGTTTTGAAAGTTAGTGATGTTTTATTTGGTATGCATTTTGTAATGGTGAAAAAGGCAACTATGTATAAATTGAACCACATTATCTTAATCGGAAAGATGTGCGTTAGTATATATAAAAAAACAAATTCGTTTTTACCGTTGGAAAGTATTTTTAATAGGCAGTTACAGATAAGAAGCATTTTTGTGTGAGTGTTCGAAGAACAAAACGTTAAAAAAAAGTAAGCTTGTTGTACTCGATAAGATGTATTTAATTCATTGTATGAGATATTGTTGATTGTTGTTATTTATTTGAATAAAATTGTTAAAAAAAAAATAAAAATAAAAAAAAAAGAAAAAGAAACCAGCAGCTACTGTAAGTAATACTAGTTTTGTTGTTATTTTTTACAGCTTGTACTGAATGTGTTTTCTTTTATCTCCTCAGAATCGAGTCAGCCAGGGAAAGACCATTGAGAGGGAGAGCGCACAGTAAAGCATATATGGCATGCACTTCGGTGGACCAGTGCCATCATCTTCATAACAAGAGATGCAGATCATATTTTCTTATGTTTAAGTATAGCTGTTAGGAAAAGTATTTGACGATTCTTCGGTACGACTTTCGTGTTTAATCCTATTAGCTTGTGCACAGCTCCAAAATCTGTTTTATTTTGATTTATCATTTATAGTTTGAATTTTTTTTTAATGGAATTAGTCCAAATGTAAATACATCTAAGGTTGCAATATTGTTTTTTTGTATATACCCTTAAAACTACCTCTTCGTGTAAACAAAATTTAATTGTAAAAAGAAGTGTTTGTTCAAGGGAGATAATTTGAAGCAATTTTTTTTTTAAATCAGTAAAACTGCGTAGTGACATCCTCAATTAAATAAAAAGAATAAGGAATAAAGGTATACACACAGGTTGTACCCATTTTCTTGATTGCACTGCTTTTAAGTAGAACGCTTTTTTTCTCAGAATTATTTTACAAATAACATTCAAGGGAGGCAATTGATATGATAAAAAGGAAGAATTTTTCTTTTCTTAGAATACTGTACACATTTAGTAAAGTATAATTTACAAGACAAAACACAGGGTTTTTTTGTGTTTTTTTCTGTGCCTACTACTTGACAAGAGAACCACGAGATTTGTGCAGATTATTTAAAATTTTCTGTACAATATATTTTACAAAGACAGATCCATACAATAATCTATAATTTTGTAATAGATGTTTACAATTTGTGGGTATGGTTTTTTTTTAAATCAACAGTTCGGATAGCCACAACAAGTGTGTTTGTCTTGTGATTTGAGAGCTTTAGCACTGAATGCCTAGAATCCTCTTGATCATTTACTTCAGTAGGTTAAGCCACCTTCTCCAAAATCTTCTCTCCTATTCTGTGCTTACTACAGTGGGTTTGACAAGAGAACCACGAGATTTGTTTTTGTACATATGTTGCTTTTATTCTGTACACTTTAATATTTTAATCCTATGTGCACATTGTTTGTTTTTTAACTGTGTTTTTTTTTCTTTTTTTTTCCTGTAATCAAAGTGTGTATGGAAACCACAACCTGTCACAGCAGTATTATTAATCTGGATCTCCCTCTAAGAACGTAATTAACAGAACGTGTGCATGTAGCTAAAGAACTTAAAAAGAATTTCTGCTACTTCACTCAAAATACGTCCATCCTCACACTCATATTTTCTTAAAATAATATTTGTTCATACAAACATGTTTGCGAATTATTCAATTTTGCGTAAAATATTCAATTACGATTTCTTTGTGTGTTGCAAAATTATGTAATAAAATTATGCAAGATCAAATAAAAAACAGCAATAAAGCTGCTGACGGCAGAATACCTCTGTTGACTTCTCTATCTGTTGGGTCAAACTATGCCATAGACATGTTTCTTCTAGTAGCTCAATATCATGTGATACAGTCTCAAAGACAGAACAACGCAATAACCTTTTTTTGTGTAGATTCGATTGACTTTTTCCTGAAATAAAATATTCATGAAGCGGGTTCTGACTGAGTTAATATATTTCTGGAAAGTTGAACAACGCAATGCGTCTGTGACTGGTGAAGAAGCAGAGCTGGAGCTTTTTGTATTGTTTGTCGTTGGTTTTATTACACACGCACTAACATACGGTCAACAAAATGTTGCATGTTCCTGCTTGACAAACAAATGCCTGCATGCATGTGTGCACGTTCGAACGTACGAACATTCATACCTGTGCAAACAATCTACCACTTCAAGTTCAACACCCAAACCCCACACATTCCTCCAAAAGGAGTCTGAAATATAATACTGGCATTTGTTGTATTAAACGAGGACCTCAACTTCCATTGTCTAGTGCATGTGGGTCTCATGTTATACGTGTGAAACCACTTACTTAAAAAAGAAAAAATCTTGTAAGCTTATCAACTAAAAACAAACAAAAAACGAACAATGATATTCTTAACCAAACTGGTTAGAATAACAGATTTAGGAGAATGCAATGCAAGGAACATCTTTATCTATCGGTCGATGCTTAGATCTAGGAAAGCACCCACTTATTCCAGTATTATAGAGAAAAAAAATCCAATTCAAAAAGTTTCAGATCTAGACAAGGCAGCACTAGCAGCAATTTTAGCTAGCAAAATAGAACTTGCCCTGCAGTCATGCAAGGTCGAACCACTTTCCCTGCCTAGTGGGGGTTTGGCGGGTAGAGGGCCGGTGCTGGCACACTCGGAGTGAAACGACATGTCACCTACTTCGATAGCTTCTCCGGATTTACGTGTACAAACAGCGTCCGGGTTTACCGCTTCGATTCTAAACACTAGTTTCTCATGTTGGTAACAAACTGGCTATTCGTTGTTCCACATTAAATGATGCTAGAATGCAAGGTCGCAATCATTTGGTTATCAAACCAGGTTGTGTTCTTTTTTTTCATCACCTTTTTCCGCGCAAACAGTTTTGCGCCATTTCTTTTGCGCAGACTGGGCGGGACAGGAAGCGGAAGCGCATCAAAATTTCTGATTGGACAATGATGCCGACGCCCACTTGACCCCCACTACAATGTCAAGGTCGGAAAGTCGTGAATAAGTGAAGGTTAATAGGCTTTTTGTTGATCGGGATTTTGTGACAGTTTGCGGAATGATGGTGGTCGCTGACTTTCATCGGAATCGTCGTGATTACTGCGTCATCATCATCATCATCATCATCATCATCATCATCATCATCATCATCATCATCATCATCATCATCATCATTCGTCATCGTCATCGTCATCATCGTCATCGTCATCGTCGTCGTCGTCGTCATTTCGTCATTATGATGTTGGAGGTTGTTGTGGTGGTGGTTGTGGAAAGCGTCGTCGTCGCCGCCTTCCCCTTTTGCCTGGTCCTCGTCGTCGTTGTCGTTGTCGTCCTCCTCAAATCATGCTTGACCTCGTTTCCTAATTTTAGATCACCAATAACTGAATTCTGCCGATTACAAATTTCGCTTTAAAACAAGACCAAGCCAAGGCTTTCAACACCATGTCTCACGCCAACTCTCAACACGCATTGCACATCCCTGTCACTCTCTCTCCAACACAACTAACTGCACACCCACTCAATCAAGCCACTGAACTGTGTGAGCAACCTCCACATAGTGGCCCACCATGACTCGGCGTTGGAGACCCAGCGAGGCAGAATAATGAGAGCTGATGGAGATGAAGCTGATTAAGGTCATTATCAACTCATCCCCTTTAGCCATTCTAGCGCGAACAATCGGAGAGGGCAAACGGTCGCAAGCCATGTTGAAAAACGGTGAAGAATGGAGGGGAGGGGCTTCGAGGAGAAAAGGGAGGGGGAGGAGATGGGAGGGGCGAAAATTGAATGGGTTTGGTTTTTTGACTTGGTGTTGGGCGATCGAGGGGATTTTTGTTAATTATTGGTGTGTGGACTGTTCTTTTTGGTTGGTGTTGGTACCATATATATCCATCTGTCTATCGTCTGTCCGTCGGTCCTTGTGATTCTCGACTTTTTTAAAGGGCGCGTTTTTTTTCTTCAGGTAGAGTTAAGAATTTCAGGCAACATTTTGATACACAACTATACATATATATAGCTATTCTGATGGACACGTGGGGGGATTCGGGGGCTGTGATTGGATGGTCTCACACATCCCTTTTCCGATCATCAAAGCATAACGCTACGAAAGTTGGCCATTTTTGCCGATATCCAAACGATATCGGCAATAACAAAGACGCATGGTTCCGGTTTCTTCCACGTGTATAAAGTACACGCATACCTCGCCAGGCTTGTGTCTGTGGCTAGTCGACAGACGATGCAATTTGCTTTGTGTGTGTTTTTGTTGTTGCTTACTGTACATGACATACATTACGTGTAAAATCCAGTTCTTTAACTGGCAGCAAACCTTGCAAATTTCCAGAAGCTGCAATCTGAAGCGACCTATCTCTGATTTTTGCAGACGATCTCTCCAATCACCAATGTTTAACACAAAATCCGCAAACTCTCCTGTCACATAGAACGTCCATTGTGTAGTGCAATGTTGAAATGAAGTTACCGGTCTGAAACATTTCGTCGTTTCTTCTGAGACAATCCTTGTTCTCTTATCATCTACAGATTTACCGCAGTCTTCACCACGCGAATTCCCAACAGAAGTCAGACTTTCGAACATACAATCTACGTAGGCAAGCATGATACGTCATAACGTCATATGATTCCTAAGATATTGACGTAATGCTAAGCATCCGGTTATCTTGAGTTTTCTCCGTAATACATGTCCGTGGGTTTTTCAATGTTCGGTTATTTCCGTGGCTTCATGCAGAAAGGGAACCGTCGTCTGCAATCAACGACATGGACCATTCTGGCCCTTGTTGCTGACAAAAACATGATTTTAACACAGAATTTAATGTCAGAATAGCTATATAAACGCTATTGTGTTTTCATCGTAGCAATAGGGTCCGATATTTAGACTCGAACAAGTATAATGCGACTCGTCTTCGACTCGTCGGCATTATACTTGTCTCGTCTAAATATCGGGCCCTATTGCTACGCTGAAAACACAATAGCTGTTAATATACCAATTTTAAGCTTCCAAGCTAAAATGCAATCCCGTCTTGACAAGACGAGGTCAAAGTGTGTTAAACGAAAATTGCAATGAATTTGAAAAAATGTGGTCTCCACAGTGCGTCCTCAACTTTTGCAAACTGGCAAACAAGACGTCATCAAATACTATTATTAAAAAAATCAGAACATAAAGCTGGGGGTCTTGCCTTGACCTGGAACAACACACATGCACAATTTCATAATTATTTGTCAAGTGTGTGTTTCATTAAATCGCTCAACACACACGCACGCACGCACGCACACACACACGCACGCACGCACGCACGCACACACTCACACATACTTGTACACACACACACACACACACACACACGC
>NC_090249.1:15306123-15328623 GCF_037325665.1 Littorina saxatilis
AAGAAAGAGAGAGGGTGCAGGGAAGGGAGGGAGGGAGGAAGAGATAGACAAACACAGAGAGACGGACAGAGAAACAGACAGAGAGACAGACAGACAGACAGAAACACCGACCGAAAGAGACAGAGAGAAATATTTTCAATTCATTTTTTTTAAATTTTGAAGTGAAAAATCATAACCAATTAATGAAACAAGACCCAGCATTTGATTGCATTTCAAATGTTTACCTTAAATAAATGTTATTTGTTTGATTGCCAATGGCAGTTGCGTGGAGTCTTATCCGCAATTTAATGAATCTGCCAGGAAAACATTGATTTGCTTTTGTTCTGAATTTCTTCAACACCTGAGAAAATGAAACCGATTTTAGTGTTTGATGAATTGACGAAAAGAGAGAAAATACACAACTTTCTTCTTTTCAAAAAGGACACAAAACAAGAAAAGAAAGGAAAGATTGTGTCAACGATAGATAATGTTTGCGCGGTTTAATAAGTGGAAATGAAAAATCGTCTGTGAACGTTACAAATCCATGGCCTGTAGTCACACACAAATACGTCTAATTAAATATATAAGCGCAGTAATTAAAATCAAATCATTCAAATCACACTTTTTGCCAAACAATTATATGTTCGAATGTGAAGGAGATTATATTGGAAATCTGAAAGGCGTTATAACAATACAAAGCAGCATTAAAACTTGCGACGCACACAAATATTGCCAAAACTAAAAAGAAAGGAGAAACACACACACACACAAATTCCTTCCCTTGGAAACGATCGGGTTCACAACCAACAAATAAAAGGAAAGAGAGAATGCGTTATGTCCTCCAGGCTAAATATTTCGCCTCTTAAGGACAAGATATGGGTTATATGATTCGAGTTTTACGCCCTCACGCGGCTTTTGGCGAGATACACCAGTGTACGCGTGTTTAGGTGGTATCAGCCATCTGCACTTATGGCAGAATGACCGAGATCTTTTTACGTGACATTGTGGTGATACGGTGGTGGGACATGGCTTCCGTCTCTGGGTCTGCACATAAAGTTGACCCGTGTCCGTCCCGGCCCGAATTCGAACCTGCGACCTTCCGATCACAAGTGCAGTGCTCTACCAACTGAGCTACCGGGCCCCCGTTCACAACCACCAATCTGTTTAGGGTTATAAAGGGATCTGACCATCTTTCCATTTGAACACATTGCACAATTCAACAGCTTGGCTGTTTCCTGCATATAGAGTGATGATGTTTTGCTAAATTAAATTCGCGGAATGAGATACGCTCGCATATAGGTGTCACACGAACTTAAAGAAAGCTGAAATTCGACATAAGAAGAGATTGTGTCACTTTTGATGCCAACCATATCATATTCGGTCATCTCTCAGGCACACACAGCCCTAAAACTGCCAACAATATAGCATCAAAATCGTTCTTGTTACTTTTGAAAGGACCCTAGTTATTGGTATTACTTTTGGAATAATGATAAGAAAAGACGTTCAAACAATCTTACTTTTGTCTGGCAAGGGAAATAAGAACTGCACCCACATTTTGCAACGTGTCTTGCCCTTCTTAAAAAAACTGAATTTTCATCGCAGATCTTTCTCTTTGACAGAACTGTCAGATTTGAAGTGTCCGTCCTTACCCTGCAGTCCGGACTGACGATCTAACAGCGAACGACAAGAAGAAGAAGTGTCCGTCCACTCACTTCAGAGGGAGGTTAAAGACATGCTTGCTGCTTCGGAGGTTTTGTACACTGCAGACACTGCATCATAATGCAGTCTTCGGTAATTATTCTCCGTCAAAGTCTCTCCTGCATGGCCATTGTCTATTGGAGAAACGCTTTATTCAATAAACCGTCCTTCGCTGGACACTGATGCAGCTGCTTGTGTCCGTTTCCAAGTGACCATGCTTGATTCCGTTTGGCACAGTGCAGACAGTCGATTGGCTCATAACCAAGTAGATTTTAAACAAAAAGTGCAGACAAGCGGATTGGTCAGCAAACTCGTTTTATCAAAGGCCCAGATTTCTTGATAATCTTACTGATACAGCCATCTGACTACATGTCTCATCGTAAATTTCATTAACCGTTTCACAAAGCCAGCGCTATTGTGCACAGCATTTGCAAAAATCCCTGAAACATTTGTCTGGATTCCTTTCTTTATTTGGTGTTTAACGTCGTTTTCAACCACGAAGGTTATATCGCGACGGATTTGTCTGGATAGTAACTGCACTTGAAATAATTCCATCAAATGTTCCATTTTCTACCCTTCTACTAAAAATGTCTTCCTTGGTAAACGCTTGACTGGCTGATAATTTACCCTCTAACAATACTGGACCAAGATGTATGCCATGATTTGCCAATCTTCGTTCTTCGTCTGACCAAAATGATTGGCTGATGCGTCGTTACTAAATCTAGTGAAAGTCATCCTGTCTGACGTTTTCGCATGCAAAATATTTTTTCCGAAACATTTGATCAGCTAAAAATTACCCTCTTACAAAATTGGACGAAAATCTATCATTCAATGACCAATCCTGATTCGGCATTTGATTAAATGTCTCTGTCTGGTTCGCTGGTGCCATGTATATGTAAACGGATCAAGCGAACGTCATCGTTCCGACGTTTTCTCTCAAAAGGTCATGGCTCTATGACATTTGATTGGCAAATAATTATACCTCTAACAATATTGGACGAACATATATCACTCAACATCCAGTCCTGATTCGAGGTCTGGCCAAATGTCGCAGTTTGATTGGCTGTCACCCCAAAAATGAATCGAGTGAAAGTCATTCTGTCTGACTTCTCTCGAAATGCCTTGACACTGAAGAAATTGAGTGGTTAATCGATTTCTCTGACACTATCGGACAAAAATATATGTCACTCGATGGCCAATCCTGGTTAAGACCAAACTGATTGGCTGGCTCTTCGTAACTGAATCTAGCGAAGATCATATACTGTCTAACCTGTTTTTCTCCTGAAATATCTAGACTCCGAAACATTTAATTAGCGAATAATTACACCCTAACAGTATTGGACGAATAGATATCTCTTGGTGGCCAATTCTGATTCATCGTCTGGCAGTGCTATTCGATTGACCGACGCCTGTTAACTGAATCGAGCGAACATCACCATGTCTGACGTTTGGACAATGAGTGGCTTTATGACCTATCCACTTCACAAGCCTTTTCTGGCGGCTGAGGAATGACCAGGGACGGACGAGTGGACATGAGACTTATCGAATGCCGGACAGATCAGACAGAGACTACCGCCTGCTAATTCGGAAACGTCAAAGCATCAATGAGTAGAGGCATCACGATCCCAGCGATGGGTCAGTAAAGTTATAACCATGAAATATCCATACGGCTGACTTTAACTTATATCTGTATCTTGGGAAAGAACGTGAACATCCATCTTCCAGATACGTTTCCTTTTAACTTTTATTTATTTATTTATATGGGAGATTTATATAGCGCTTGACATTCTCTAAGCGCTTTACATATTAATTTCTGCCGTGTGAGATGGAATTTTTTACACAATATATCACGCATTCACATCGGCCAGTAAATCTCAAGCCATTACGGCGAATATTTACTTTTCACGGCCTATTATTCCAAGTCACACGGGTATTTGGTGGATTTTTTTAATTTTTTTTTATCTATGCCTATGCAATTTTGCCAGGAAAGACCTTTTTGTCAATCGTGGGATCTTTAACGTGCACACCCCAATGTAGTGTTGACAGAATGTATCCCAGGAGACTGTAAGTAAAGACAAGAATTACACATATACTGGAGCATCGATTTAACGATGCTGTGCAAGTGGTGCCCATGTCCAAATCACCACAGGTAAGTAAGTGTGTGTCCCTCATCTCTGTCTCTGAGAAATTAATTCTACAAAACAAAGACATATTCCGGCATTATGTTTTAAGATTATGTTACCCCTGAGTGTCTGTTTGCGTTGATTTCATGGCAACTTTTAACGTTTGTTTTGTGATTATGGACAAAAATGAGGACACACGTCAATATTATGGTTGAACGTGCCTCTGGGTGATTTAAGATCTAAAATCACATTGAATTTTATATTAAAAAAACACACAAATGTCTTTACTTCCTTTTGTGTCTTAGAGTTTTGTGTTTCGAACGAAGAAATTGTTAAGTAAGCCCTTTTCCTGCCGTTCAATCTACATCAAACAAACTATTCATACTTAGATTCTGTCAATAAGTCAAACAAAAGCAGATAGCGAGCAAGCTACGACAATCACCCGTGTACACTATCTACCTTAACTCCCACTTGTAACCCCGAGTCCTTGCTCAGTGTCAGAAAAGCTCCCCACTCGACACAAAGTCCACACAAAGGCCAGTGTCATAGGGAAGACACCTTTACCCTGCTACATCCTCGAAAAGTCATAAACTTATCAGATTTCGATAAACACCTAATAACCGCCAGTCCGTTGACGATCGTAGACTGTGAAAACTGTGCTAAGTGCGGGTCGTTTCATGCCCGCCATGACAGCTTCAAGCTCGCTAAACGCTGCGCACAATGTCGTGAGGAAAAGGACGACTTCCCGCGCTGAAGAGAGACCACGGGTCAAGGGGAGAGCACTCCAGCGTTTCTGGTCACCACTCTTTCAAGAGCATTGCCGGTAAATAGGGTTCGTGTAGGTGGTGGTAGGGAGTGTTTAGGGAAACGCGTTGCTGTCACATGGTTATGATGCCCTGTATATCTTGTCTGCAATAACATGGGGGCCAAGAGTAATGAACCGACGCCCGTTTCCTACAGGCAAGAAACGCTAGGAAACTGGTCACCACGCTTTGGAGATATAGGCAGTTATATAGATGAGTGTAGGTTCCTCTCGTAGAGAGTAATCGTGGAAACGCGTTTCTGTCGCATGGTTATGATGCCCTGTATCTTGCCTGCAATAACACAAGGACTGGATAATAAACTGGCCTTTTAAATGTTTGCGAGTTAAGTTAGGTAAGAGCGTTTCTGTGGCCATTGTTCACGGCGAAGAAGGCTAGGATTTGGAGAAAATAGGCGAGCATCTCTCTACAATCCGGACGCCTGTTTCGTACATTATAAGGAAGCCAGCCGCTTGCTTGGCGAGTAGGCGAGGGTGTCTAAGAGAAGCGATAGTACTAGCCAGGCAAGAATTATACATACGACTGGTTGACATCGGTGAACAGCCACGGAATTGCACGCTGTTCAGCCACAACGTATTCTCACGCACGAGCACTTATAAAAAGATGATCGCATATTCGCACTAAAACCTTGCCTTCCTCACCGCAACCAGTCCCCATAAAACGCTCCTACCTGACTTAACTCGCTAAAAACATCGCTAAGAAACGGGCATCTGCTTCTCTCTTCTTCCTCGACGGTACTGCTGGACAACATATGCTGGATACGGGAAGGCCGAAAACCAGCCATTAGGAATAATTTAACGACTTTGTTTTCACCTTAAACAAGACTTATCATGGAATTTTTCAACATTTCATGATGTTAGTGGTTGATTTTACGTAACAGGCGTTGTTAAACAATTCCATTTTTAGAGTTAAAGTCACTTGCACCCCTGTATGGGTTAAACTATCATGTTTACAATTAAAGAGGTGTTCAGGATTGCACGTGGTATTAATGAGAGAATTTGGACTTCAAAACAAACACAAATAACAGCCCAGGTGGGTTTCATTCATGCAGAGTGGTACTGTTTTTCCGTAAATCAATTTCTCAACTTACACAGTCAAAGACGGAATGAATTCAGCACACACAAAAAGAAAAAAAAGAAAAAACAACAACATACACACACACACACACACAAAATACACAAAAATACCACAACCACAATAAATACATTTGTCTTTATCTTAACAAATCACGCTTTGCGCAGGAATCAACCACGCTGTTGATGTTGTGTGTGTCTGTGGCCAAGTTGAAGAATGCTCTTAATCCATGAACAAGCCTGTTCCATACACAGGTGAGATCTGTGGTGAGTGTATTTGATCGTTTACACTGGAAGAAAAGAGTCTTCTATCAATCATTCTGCTGAAAAAAAAGTATCGTAGTAATCCATTCGATTTGTATTTAATTTAGATACAACTGTATGTTGAATATTCTAACGCTGAAAAAAGGAGAGAAACAAGCTCTCCACTTCAGCATGTTCATGGTAACGTGCTAAACGTAAGAATGTTTCGTGCCGTGGACATCTGACCAAGGAAAAGGTGGACATTGATTTTTGGAGGCTCGAAAACCAAACTGGCCTTCTTATCAAAGGTGAATCCGATTTGGACGCTTGTGAGCTGACAAGAAATGTATGCTTATATGATGATAGTCACGAAAAATAATATTGCTGAAGCATGACTTATGTCAGATCAGGGTTTTGTCATCACTGGAACATGTCATTGAAGCGTTTGCTGGTGAGTACGTGCGCGCATGTGTGCTTGCTTTCCTCGGTATATTGGTGTGTGTGTGTGTGTGTGTGTGTGTGTGTGTGTGTCTATGTGTGTGTGTGTGTGTGTGTGTGAGTGTGTGTGAGTGTGTGTGTGTGTGTGTGTGTGTGTGTGTGTGTGTGTTGAAAGAATACGTATACATATACGTATACGTATACGCATACGTGAATATGAACTCGTGGGAGTATGCACGCATACATACATGCATGTGCATGCCTGTCTGCAGTTACACCTGACAGTCCAACACCCCCCTTGTCATCACCACTGAAATTCAACCCCCACCACAACCCCCAACATATCCTTCCACCTCTCTCTCTCCTCCCCCCAAAAAACCCTCCTCACTTCGACCATTCACAACCACACAAGTCGTCCAGAGCAAGGCCAAGCCAACTAACTTCACTTGTGAGCGCTAGAGGGCTGTTGGCGCGTATTGCCATAAGATAACCCGTTTGTTTTATGACCATCATATTCTTGCTCAACTTCGCTCGTCCACGGAGACAGTGTTCAAAGTGCTGTTTGTTCAAGGAACCCCACGAGCTGATGAGACTTTTGATCTATGGCAGGGCTCTCTTATCGTTGGCTGTGAAATGACAAGAGTTTATAAGTTCTGACTCGTCGTATATTACCGCTTTGACAAATGTGTGTAAAACGGGCGAGTGATTGGGTATGTAGAGAGAGCTGGGGGGACGACGTACGGTAAAGGAACCTTTGGTGTTAGTCTCGTTTTTGGTTCGATTATACTTTGACTATGTGAAGTAGACATTGTAAACGAATATTGTGGACAAGAAAGATATACAGATATGTGTGTGTTTGTGTGTGTGTGTGTATATGTGTGTGTGTGTGTGTGTGTGTGTGTGCGGTGCAAGCGTGCGTGCGTGTGCGTGTGTGTGGGCTTGTCTGTGTATTTGTGCTTGCAAGCGTGTGTGTGTGTATGTGTGTTTGTGTGCATGTGTGTGTTTGTTTGTGTGTGTTTATTTGCTTGTCTGTTCGTCTGTGAGTGTCTTTGTGTGTCTTTAGTCTTGTGTCTGTTTGTGTGTCTGTGTTTGTCTTTGCGTGTTTGTGAGCCTAGACAGAAATACATAATGAGGAAATGAAACATTTGATAAAAGTAGCAACAAGTCTCATGAAATCTCTCCTCAACCGGAAGTACTGCAAATAGCAAACAAACAAACGAATAAAAAAAAATCAACAATAAAACAAACGAACAAACAAACAAAACACAAACATATTAACTGATCCTCAAACAACAGAAAAACTCAACTTTTCTCTTGCTCACACCGATGTATCAGCCAAGGCTGACACCTGGACTGACGTGCACGAACCAAAAGTGGGTGCCACCCAAACAGCAGAGAATAAACCGCGGTGGTCTGATCCGTTGAAATCACAATACAACTCAATTTCAACCAATCCAACACCGCGGTTGGCTCTCGACCGGTTGGTAACTTTCTCGTGCACCTCAACCCAGGTCATTAAAGGTCCAAGTTCTCGACCCGCAAGAGGCCACAACGACTGTTTTATGTTCCTCTCATTACAGACACAAACTTGTTGTATGGAGAGCCAAAGGGGTCAAAACGATTGTTTTACGTTGTATTACCAGTGATTGGAAGAGTTATTGGACCTCTTGTGCGAATGGCGTTTGTATCCTCATGTCCTTATCTAAGTATAGTGTTGGGTTTTAGTATCTAGACTAGGGTGGGCGTGAAAATGGCTTGGTGCGAATTTCATGTCCATTCACATTTTTGTGGGAATCTGTCACGCTTGTTGACCCTGTTCTTGTGGTTTGGTAGTGTGTTTGCACTATTGTATTGTGTTGACACCTGTCTTGTGAAGCAACTGGAAGTGTGGAGGATGGTGGGGGGGGGGGGGGGAGATTTGAAGCATCCGTGGGAACCGTGGGGCATTGGAAATCCCGAATAAAACAAACAATGAAATAACAAAATAAACAAAAGAAAACAAACGAAAAAAGCATAAGCAAATAAACAAAGCACAAAAAACACAAAAAACACGCACAAACAAACACAACACAAACACCACCCCCACCACTATCACCTTCAACAAAAATAGTGACACCAACAACAAACCGAGCTATCATCACCCCTAGCAACACGAGTACCACCCTGTACATCTGGCGGACACCACTATGCAGCACTTCCTTTTTATTTCCATGATGCAAGCAACATCAATATCACTACTACTGTTTCTACCACCAGCACCGACGACGACGACGACGACGACAACGACACCGACCTAACTACCACTGCCAGCAACATCGACTACATAGAACAACACTTAAATAAATAATGATAACAATAAATAACTTTTCATTAGCGCGAATCCCATCAATTGGGTCCAAGCGCTGTACAATTTCATTATAAAACAAACGAGAAAAATTTGACTAGCATACCAAGCATACAAAAAACTGAAGCAAAACAACATCAACAACAAAAGCAAGCATAACACCAGATTGCTTTCCCTTTCACACTATCCTCTTTATCACACACATTTTTCTTCTTTATCTGCCATACACATACCACAATCACAAATACCATCATCACCGACGACAAAAAAAGCAACAGCAAAAACACCATATCCACAACATCATTGCAAACAAAAACGTCAACAAAACCGCTCAGCACCCCCCCCCCCCCCCACCCCCACCCCACCCCCTAACCCACCAAGCATCGACAACACCACTGCAAAATCCCCCCCCCCAAAAAAAACCCCAAAAAGTCAGCAAAACCCCTGAACATTCCCCTCTCTCCTCTCTAACTTATCAGGCACCGACCACAACACTGCAAAATCCCCCCCCCCCTCTACCCCCCCCCCCCGGTCGAATCCTTTTCCACCTCACACACCGGTTCGCCACGATACCGCTAAGCCACAGCGTCCCCCAAACACCACAGCAAGAAACGACAGCAGTTCAGATCCTTGGCGACAAACATCAGCAGGGGACGCCTCCAAAAACCAACAAGAATTCTAAGACCCGCTCATCCCCTCACGAGCGCGGGCGAAAAGATGGCGGGTGTAATTAGAAAATCCTGGGTATTTGTCCTTCCGCGGGCACTCAAATCCGGGGGAGCTTTGGCCACTTAAAACTGTTGTCGCCACACAAGGTGGTCAAACGGTGACCGTGTCAGACCCCTCCTCCCCTCGTCTTCAACCCCCCCCCTCCCGTACCCCTCCAATCCTTACTGCCCGGGCCCTCTGCAGCCCCCCCCCCCCCCCCCCTGTTCCTTTTCTTCCATCATCAGCAACACTTTTTTTTTCTTGAACACATTTTTTCTTCATCTCTGAACTAGCCTACTTATGATAAACAAGGCAGGTCGAGCAACGGAGATAGGGAATTCTAAATTTGTGTTGGGAGCTTTTGGTCGACCGAGTGTGCGTTGGGTTTGTGATACAAAGCCATGTAACTGTCTCATCTATCCATGCCGTGTTTTAGGCTCATCCACTTGCGCTTCTTTTTGGGGTTCAGAACTACAACGCCAAAGATGTGAATTTTGACTTTGTTGAATATATGTCCAATGCAGAAAGAGATTGTATCAAAGAAATGTAAGAGTGGAAAGGGTGGGTGCATGGGAGAAGAGTAAGGGGGGGGCGGGGGGTGAGAGAGAGGGGGGCGGGAGTGCAGAACCAAGCGGTTGCAGTCACATATGTATCGACTTATTCTTTTTTTTTATATTTTTTTTTTACAACACATTATACATTACATCACAGTTCACATCGCCACATACATACATATGTATCGACTTATTCAAAAAGAAATATTGGAGGGTGAACTCTTGTTTTGGACTTTGTGACGCACATACCGTTAAATTAAGACATAACTTGCAATGTAGTCATTCGCACATGAGCTCCGTTCTTGGAAAAAGTAAGGTCTTTGTTTTTGTGATTGCAATATATCATTTCACTTCAAAACAAAATACTGCTTCCGTGCTCTGTGTGTGAACAAGAACAAGAACAAGAACAAATGTTTATTGTCCTCAAACCAAAAAGGTTATTGACACATTGCTATGAATTCTAAAGCATTCTGCGACAAACCTTCCGAGACATATTTGAACATCTTTGTCCATAAATATTTCACTTGGTTTATAATTAAGATAATCTACATCAATATTAGTCACGTCTTTTTTAAACTTTTCTCTACTTTCATGGAATTTTACGCATTCATCCAGAAGATGATATTCATCTTCAACAATGTTACATATCATACACAAACGATTTTCTCTTTGGATGTTATGATGTCTTCCAGTTTCTATTTTTAGATTGTGACTACTGGTTCTTAATCGACTTAAAGCTGTCCTGTGATTTCGATTTTCTATCATTGTCAGATATGACTGAATTTCATATTTATCACATATATTTGAATAGAATCTTAATCTTGCACTTCCTTTTGATTTAGCTTTATTCCAAAAACGTATGTATTCACTTTGTAATTTCATTTGTATGGCAAATTGTAACTTTCTCGTATCAAAAGTAGATTGATTTTGCCAAACATGATTAAAGCCAAGTCTTGAAAGTGAACTTTTAATGAATGTGAGCCAAGAATCTTCTTTAGGGTTATTAAACATGTCATCATATACTTGATGAACCAATGAATCTCGTTTAGATTGTAAAATATGAGTCCAATAGGAAATGGTTTGTGTTAACATTCTTAGTGCTAATGGGAATCTACCTAATTCTGCCAGCACTGGTATACACATGGTTTTTCTGTGTACACCTAGCAGACAACGACAAAATTTTATATGGATGTCTTCAATCGTAGAATTTCTTGAAAAACATGATTCAAAAAACTTCTCGATGTTATCGATTGATTTGTTGGAATAATTGTATGGGAACCAAATACTTGATCCATATGTCAAGATTGGATTCACTAAAGAATCAAATAAATGTAAAGCAGTATCAATTTGAATATTTTCTTTTCTAAACATTCTCCTAAGCAAATGGCTTGCTTTATTGGCTTGTTTACATTGATGTTCTTGAGCTTTTTGTAAAGAACCATTTTGATTAAATACTATTCCTAAATATTTATACTGATCTGCAATTGTGTGTGTGTGTGTGTGTGTGTGTGCGTGTGTGTGTGCCACGGTGTGTGTGTGTGTGTGTGTGTGCGTGCTTGCGTGTTTGTGCGTGCGTGCGTTCGTGTGTGTGTGTGTGTGTGTGTGTGTGTGCTTGTGTGTTTGTGCGTGCGTGCGTGCGTGCGTGCGTGAGTGAGTGCGTGCGTGTGAGTGTGACGCGTGCGTGTTCTTCTATGTCTCTCTCCATGTCTCTCTATGTATCTCTGTGTGTTGTCCCAACTTGTCCCCCTCTCTCTCCTTCTTTCTGGGCGAGTAGGGACAAGGCTTTAGCGGCTCAGGTCCTGTTTTGCCGCGGTAATGGGCCGCCTCGCGTTCCACACAAACCGAATTGACAGCTAAGCCACCAAACTCCAAATAGTTTACCCATCACGAGCCGGTGGCACACAGGAAATTTGTCGAGTCAAAGGCGGCCTCGTCCGAGCCCGTAGCCTCGTTCTAGTCCCCAGCTAAGCCTCGGTTTGGATCTAAAGCCGCCATGTTTGGTCCTGTGTCCGAACAGGTATGTTAATTAATGCAGCCGTCGCCCGTTGTCCTGTCTCTTGAAGGACGAAGATGGCCTGGATGGAGGAAGGTGAACGAAGGACTTGGGGTGGGATGTGTTTGTGTGTGTGTGTGTGTGTGTGTTTGTGTGTGTGTGTGTGTTTGTGTGTGTGTGTGTTTGTGTGTGTGTGTGTATGTGTGTGTGTACCATGAGCACGATTTATCTGTCTGTCTGTATGTCTGTCTGCATGCATGTATGTCTGTATTTGTGTCCACCTTCGTCTTCTGCGTTCGTTATCCTCAAATCCCTTGCACATGCACTCTTCTTTCACCAGAGGGTTTAACGTAGCCTATATGGCCGTTTTTTCATCGTCATTTTAGGCACTCACACTTCTTTTTCGCAGAGGAGGTTGTCCTTGTGTCGAAGAGAATGTTTCAGACTTTATCCCTTCTTTGTGCACGAGTGTGTGATGAAGTGGTCGAATCTGTCTTGGAGTCTGACATGGAAGGACAACATTAATGTCCCCAGTCGGCCAGTAAAGCCAGTGAGGACGTACATATTTGGGCTTAACGTTTTCACATCCTCGTCGGAAAACTTAAAAACGGATGGGGCGGGCTTGGTATTTGCTACTTTTGTGGTAGACTATCGTCTTTGTTCTTTGGCGCAAAATATGTTGTTTACAAGGTTAAGGCTGACTTTTTTGATGTGGTGTATGAGCGTGCATGCATGTCACTCCCAGTCTCTCTCTCTCTCTCTCTCTCTCTCTCTCTCTCTCTCTCTCTCTCTCTCTCTCTCTCTCTCTCTGTATTCGTCACATCTTGCAAACGTGCCTAGATTCGTGTGTGGAAAAAGAATTTCGAACATTTAACGCATGTCGTAAACATCAGCGTGAAATAAATAATAGTGAAATACTTTTTCTACATTATGTCCAGAGCCAAAAAGGCCATGTTTACTTTCTTCGAATACGACAAAGCCACATCTTCGATGGTAAAACCTTACGCCAGAAACCGCCAGGCATGTTAGACATGTAAGCTTCAGACCGAACCCCGTGCGAACCTACAACACGACATTTCTCGCGCCTTTAGCATATGACGGCCCTTCCCACTATTCACACCAAGATTATAACTATCTTGATTTCAAACATTAAGGACAAAATGAGATGTTGGATTTTGACCTGATAAAAATCAACAGGCATCTACTTTCTGGTAAACTGTGAGACTGGTGCACGATGGATCTGGGGAGCAATGGATCTGGTGTATAATGGATTTCATACATCATGGATCTGGTACACAATCGATCTTGTGCACAACGGATCTGGTACATCATTGATCTTGTGGATCTGGTCACAATGGATCTTGTGCACAACGGATCTGGTACATCATGGATCTGGTGGATCTGGTCACAATGGATCTGGTGCACAATAGATCTGTTACTCATTGATCTGGTACACAATGGATCTGGTACATCATTGATCTTGTGGATCTGGTCACAATGGATCTGGTGCACAATACATCTGGTACATCATTGATCTTGTGGATCTGGTCACAATGGATCTGGTGCACAATACATCTGGTACATCATTGATTTGGTGGATTTGCTCACAATGGATCTAGTGCAAAATGGATCTGGTACATCATTGATCTAGTGGATCTGGTACATCACTGATCTGATACATTTTGGATCTGGTGCACTGTGGATCTGGCGCACAATATATTTGCAGCACGATGGATCCGCAAGGGAACTAGGTCACAATACGCATTATACATAGCGGGCATTCCCTCTGATATACACAAACCACTCCTTTCTAGACATAGAACGGCACATAGATGATCGGTTTTCCTCTTACAAAGAAAATCATTTTCCCTTTAGAATAATGTAGAATAAATATTTAAGCCTTACACTGTTGATTGCTTTCCCTCTCACATAGAACCTTGTTTTTCTCCTCACATAAATATAAGACATCTCTTTTCCTTAACAAAGAGCATTGTATATTACTTAGATTTACGTTAGACTTTATTTCAAATAACACTTGGAATTTCATTTAGCAAGCTTCTGTCAACCAAAACTGCTTTTTGGTTGCAGCGAGAAAAGTTCAAACGGGAATATGCTATATATATTTTCCCTTCAGCTGTGAAAGCATACAGAAGGAAATCGTCATATCAAGATGGAAAACTTCTTTTCGTGGGATAGTAATATCCTTGCTCTGGAAAAGGGCACCAACAGGAAGAAGATCAACAACTGTATAGTGTCTGTTGTGAAGCAGAAATGTCCCCTCATATTTACCATTACCACACGTAAACACGCACAAAAGAAATCAAAACACATTCAGAAACCGTCCACTCTAATAAGAACAAAAACAGATATGTTATTTTCGTTCGTAAAGCAGACATTTGGCCTCAGATTTTCCAAATAAAATCCAATCATATTTAGCCACAGTCTTTACGTTCCAGAAAGAACTAGAACAAGAATAAACCAAGTACACGTCAGAAATTTACTGAAGACCCACCAAACAAACGCAAACCTAGTCTATATATCACATTCAGAAATGATCTTTCAGTTGTGTCCAACTTAGCCTAGATTATACCTACTTCACGCAACGTCTCTTGTTTGGGACCATTCGTGAAATATTCCTTCTGCACAAATCGGTCCCAAAAGCTGACAAAACATGCTTCACACTGTAAAGACAGCTCTGGTCCTTCACATCATGCAGTAATAATCTTTTCCGCAGCCGTCAATTCAGCCTGGTTTATAAAGCCACGACCTCACCATCACAGCATCATAACCACTTGACGATTACATCGTTTTAATGTTTCCTCCTTGAGATGTGCTGGTCTGACTGTTGACTTTCAAAGCCACCGTGACGAAGTCATTGCACGCGAGGGGACCTTTCCCATCCACAACTGTTTCCCCTAAACGTTTTCGCTGTCGAAGCTCACAGGGGAACGGTTTAAAACTTGTTCCAGTGATTGGGCGATTTTTACGACAGTTTCATGCGTTTCCGAGTGATAACTTTACCAGAGTTGAAAACTACCCTGGGAAATGGGAGCCCACAAGGAGGCTATAGGATGGTATATTTGTTAATATCCGACGCGAAAAGCACACCCTCAGAATCAACAACCGCTTGAAGCTGCTGAGCGATCCGACAGAACTCAGAAACGAACCCGCCGAATGCCGCTGTTGACATTTTCTGTAGACTCTGAAATTGCAAGTCGCACATTGACAGCTAGGCCTCTACAAAACAAAAAAAAACAAGTCGCGTAAGGCGAAATTACTACATTTAGTCAAGCTGTCGAACTCACGGAATGAAACTGAAGGCACTGTATTTTTTCACCAAGACAGTACAGCTTCGTCAATCCCCGCGTGAAGGAAATCGCTCACCTTGACACGCCAGATTAGCGCGGTAGCGTATTGTGCTAAGCAGGAAAGCGCGCTTTTCTGTATTCTTGTTTACTTTCTGAGCTTGTTTTGAATACAACCTATCATATCTATATGTTTTGGGAATCAGGAAATGATAAAAAAGTAAGTTGAAATCATTTTTGGATCGATTTCTTAACTTTTAATCGTAAGACTAATTAATCTATTTTCGTTAATTGTGATCACATTTTAAGAGTAAACATGACATATGTATATATTTTTAGATTCAGAATGTGATGAAGAATACGATGCAATCAATTTTAAATCTGTTTGCAAAAAATCGATTTTAATGACAACTTTAATGAGCAAACTCATTAATTAAATGTTAAGCCTCCAAGCTGAAATGCAATACCAAAGTCCGGGCTTTGTCGAAGATTACTTGACCAAAATTTCAACCCATTTGGTTGAAAAATGAGAGCGTGACAGTGCCGCCTCAACTTTCACGAAAAGCCGGATATGACGTCATCAAAGACATTTATAAAAAAAATGGAAAAAAATCTGAAGATACCATATTCAGGATCTCTCATGTCAAGTTTCATGAAGATCGGTCCAGTAGTTTTCTCTGAATCGCTCTACACACACACACACACACATGTACACACACACACACACACACACACACACACACACACACACACACACACACACACACACACATACACCACACCCTCGTCTCGATTCCCCCCTCTACGTTAAAACATTTAGTCAAAACTTGACTAAATGTAAAAAGAAGAAGTGAGAAACAAGAAAGACAAAAGCTGGTTCGTGGGAGGAAGACGTGAGCACACACACACACACACACACACACACACACACACACACACACACACACACACACACACACACACACACACACACACACAGAAGGACAGATAGACAGAGACAGACAGAGACAGAGTCAGAGAGACAGACAGACGGACAGAAACAGACAGACAGACAGACAGACATACAGACATACAGACATATGGAGACAGATAGAGAGAGACAGAGACAGAGTCAGAAGGGAGACTGAGAGAAGGAAGCCTAAGCACGCAACGGCAAAAAAGAAAAAGAAAAAGAAGAACAAGTCGCGTAAGGCGAAAATACAACATTTAGTCAAGCTGTCGAACTCACAGAATGAAACTGAACGCAATGCAATTTTTCAGCAAGACCGTATACTCGTAGCATCGTCAGTTCACCGCTCATGGCAAAGGCAGTGAAATTGACAAGAAGAGCGGGGTAGTAGTTGCGCTGAGAAGGATAGCACGCTTTTCTGTACCTCTCTTCGTTTTAACTTTCTGAGCGTGTTTTTAATCCAAACATATCATATCTATATGTTTTTGGAATCAGAAACCAACAAGGATTAAGATGAAAGTGTTTTTAAATTGATTTCGAAAATTTAATTTTGATCATAATTTTTATATTTTTAATTTTCAGAGCTTGTTTTTAATCCAAATATAACATATTTATATGTTTTTGGAATCAGAAAATGATGAAGAATAAGATGAACGTAAATTTGGATCGTTTTATAACAACATTTTTTTTTTTACAATTTTCAGATTTGTAATGACCAAAGTCATTAATTAATTTTTAAGCCACCAAGCTGAAATGCAATACCGAAGTCCGGCCTTCGTCGAGGATTACTTGGCCATAATTTCAATCAATTTGATTGAAAAATGAGGGTGTGACAGTGCCGCCTCAACTTTTACAAAAAGCCGGATATGACGTGATCAAAGGTATTTATCGAAAAAAAAGAAAAAAACGTCCGGGGATATCATTCCCAGAAACTCCCATGTCAAATTTCATAAAGATCGGTCCAGTAGTTTGGTCTGAATCGCTCTACACACACACACGCACAGACACACACACACACACATACACCACGACCCTTGTCTCGATTCCCCCTCTATGTTAAAACATTTAGTCAAAACTTGACTAAATGTAAACAAGTCGCGTAAGGCGAAATTACTACATTTAGTCAAGCTGTGGAACTCACAGAATGAAACTGAACGTAGTCCGCCGCTAGTGCAAAAGGCAGTGAAAGTGGCGAGCCTGTTTGGCGCGGTAGCGATTGCGCTGTGCTTCATAGCACGCTTTACTGTACCTCTCTTCGTTTTAACTTTCTGAGCGTGTTTTTAATCCAAACATATCATATCTATATGTTTTTGGAATCAGGAACCGACAAGGAATAAGATGAAATAGTTTTTAAAACGATTTCGGAAATTTAATTTTGATCATAATTTTTATATTTTTAATTTTCAGAGCTTGTTTTTGATCCAAATATAACATATGTATATGTTTTTGGAATCAGAAAATGACGAAGAATAAGATGATCGTTTGGATCGTTTAATGAAAAAATAATTTTAATAACAAGTTTCCGATTTTTAATGACCAAACTCAATCATTAGTTTTTAAGCCACCAAGCTGAAATGCAATACCAAACCCCGGGCTTTGTCGAAGATTGCTTTGCCAAAATTTCAATCAATTTGATTGAAAAATGAGGGTGTGACAGTGCCGCCTCAACTTTTACAAATGGCCGGATATGACGTCATCAAAGGTATTTATCGAAAAAATGAAAAAAAATTCCGGGGATATCATACCCAGGAACTCTCATGTCAAATTTCATAAAGATCGGCCTAGTAGTTTAGTCTGAATCGCTCTACACACACACACGCACAGACAGACAGACACACACACACACATACACCACGACCCTCGTCTCGATTCCCCCCTCTATGTTAAAACATTTAGTCAAAACTTGACTAAATGTAAAAAAGAAAAGAAAGAAGAATCTAAGATGGCGGTACATCCGGGGCGGGTGTAGTGACAGTGATTTATATGTCACCTTCCTGTCTACACCTAACACCCCCAACACAAAAGTATGCCCGTAGCTTGCTCACACTGAACCAGCAGCATGCAAGCCGTATATATATATGCAGCAGCAGGAAACACATGACATACATTCCGCTACCACACATACCCCCTTTCACCCCTGTGTGCAGCGCTCAAAGCGTCATACACCTTTCAACGGCCGTGCCATTTAAACGCGGTGTTGACCCGCAGGTGTTCACATCAAACAAACTGTTTGTTTTTTTCTGCCTCCTTCTCGCCTTTATGCAGTTTCACTCCCACCCCCACCCCCCACCCCCTGTCACATATATGTATTTACAGTGGAACCCCTCTTTTATAAGTCTTTCGAATTTCTGTCAAAAATAAGGACAGGGTCTTAAAAGTGGAAATTAATTTACTTTTGTTACCAGTTCAAACATCTGGAAAAGTATAGGGTCTTATACGGTTGGGAGATTATCTTAATACGGGGTAGGGGGGAGGGTGCGTCTTACAAGGGGAGTTCCACTGTAATTCCGGAGGCCTGTCTCCTCACAGTCACAGCGAAAGCCACCTTTTCATGCACGAACGGTGTCGAGTTTATTAAATTAGTCACAAAGAGAATAACGGACCGACAGTAAAGTTGAAAAAACAAGTAAAGGAAATACAACAACTCTGAAGAAACCCACCTGGCAAACTGAAGAAAAAAAGCCCGCCCATTATGGAATAACTATTAAATTAGTCATGCACAAAGGCCACACTTTACTGGTGGCCAGTGTTGCTTTATCTTCTGTCCTTGTAACTCCTTGCCTCCTCAACTCAGCCTATCAGTGGTATGCTTGTTTGTTTGTTTGTTTGTTTGCTTAACGCCCAGCCGACCACGAAGGGCCATATCAGGGCGGTGCTGTTTTGACATATAACGTGCGCCACACACAAGACAGACGTCGCAGCACAGGCTTCATGTCTCACCCAGTCACATTATTCTGACACCGGACCAACCAGTCCTAGCACTAACCCCATAATGCCAGACGCCAGGCGGAGCAGCTCAGTGGTATGCATTCATTTGAATAAAAAAACCCATATAGAATGGATTGACAAACGCATGAAGAAATAAACGGATGGAAGAACACACTTATGAAGGAACAAATAAAATACGTGACTGATGTAAATGTGACCGACAATTTCTTTATATACTTGTTTTTAAAAAATGATATTTTATGGACAAGAACTTAATCTGGGAGAGAAGGCCACTAAAATCTGACTGACTGATCGGCCAACCATCAATCCGTCGGTTGAAATTTGAAATGAGGACACACTGCGCAAAAACAAAAAAAACACACAAAAAAATAACAAAACAGAAATGCAGAAATACAGAAATAAATAAATACAGAAATAAAGACATAAATAAATAAAATAAATAAATGAGAAAAAAAAGACAAACTCAGATTATCATAAGCCTACGTTCTTTTTGACTAATTTGATACCAAAAAATATTTAAAAATTAAAAAAAAACCGGCAGCCACGTACACACACATGCAAACAAAAAACACAACAACAAAAAACAAACAACTTCAAAGAGTATTACATGGAACCTTAGATTTGAATGGATCACAATTTTTGTTCTTTATAACACGACAAATACACCATAAACAAAAAAGCCAACAATACCTTGCGTTTTGGTTCAGGAGTAAAAAGCCAGACAGAGATATTTGTTTTGCATTCGTTGATTCAAAGATTCAGAGAAAAAACAACAGAGAGAGAGAGAGAGAGAGAGAGAGAGAGAGAGAGAGAGAGAGAGAGAGAGAGAGAGAGAGAGAGAGAGAGAGAGAGAGAGAGAGAGAGAGAGAGACAGAGAGGGAGAGAGAGAGAGAGAGAGAGAGAGAGAGAGAGAGGGAGAGACAGACAGACAGGCAGACAGACAGACAGACAGAGAGACAGAGACAGACAGACAGAAACAGAGACAGATAAAGAGACAGAGATCCTAACAGAAAGAGACCTCTGCAAGAGCAATCCACCCCTATACATACCCTGATTGACTGTTAGAAAGATAAGCAAGCAGCCACTGATGAGATATGGCAGATATGTCGGGGAGGCAGATCGGCTTCAAAGAGTCCGTGTCGGAAAGTCAACAATCTGAATCCATTATTGATTCATTCTTCGCCTCCAGTCGTCAACTTTGGTTTCCTAGCAGTTTATTTTGGCATACCTCCGTCGGCTTGTGCTCCGCTTTTCAAAACCTTTCACTGCAACAAACAGGCAGAGAAAAGGATCCTCGCGGAAAGAACAGCAGGAATTGTTTGATGTTTATCTCAATTACCAGGAGGAAAGGACGATTAGCCAAAAAGAAAGAGGAGGAGGAAGGAAGAGGAGGAAGGAAAGAGAGAAGGGGGGGGGGGAGGAGAAGAGAGAGAGAGAGAGAGAGGGAGAGAGAGAGAGAGAGAGAGAGAGAGAGAGAGAGAGAGAGAGAGAGAGAGAGAGAGAGAGAGAGGGAGATACAAAAGCTGTTTTTGGCAAAACGATATTGAGTCAAAAAGCTCCAAAATGACATTGCCAAACGGGGACGGGGAGTGTGAGAGGCAGAAAGAGCGAGAGAGAGAGAGAGAGAGAGAGAGAGAGAGAGAGAGAGAGAGAGAGAGAGAGAGAGGGGAGAGAGAGGGAGGGATGTAGAGGGAGGGAGAGAGAGAGAGATACTTGTAGAAACACAGAGAGAGTTAGAGAGAGAGAGAGAGAGAGAGAGAGAAAAGAGAGAGAGGGAGGAAGAGAGAGAGAGAGAGACAGAGGCTGAGAAAGAAAGAAAGAAAGAAAGAGAGACTATGTTTTTCTATGAGAGACCGGGGAGAGAAGAGAAGCTAAAAGTCAAAACTCTCTAAAAGAACAGTCGTTACTCTCGCGTTAGCATGTTCCAAATTCCTGCGCCATCTTTGTCGTTTGACAGACGCGAGGAGAGACATAAGCACGCGCGTGCACAGAGTATGTAAAATTATTTGCTTTTTAGCTGAGGAGAAGAGAAAATTCCCCGCATGATAGCCTGACTCCTTGCTTTCACAGCCATCAAAATGCGCTTTTCTGTTTCTCCTCTTTCTTTCTTTTCTATCCCCCCCCCCCCCTCCCCCCACTCTTTCTTGTTCTTCAACAGCTCATATAACGGTTGCTCAGTCGCTGCCGCAAACTCCGCTCCGCAGTGAAAGTGACACGCCCTCAGCAAAATGGCCGCCTGTCCGTCAAACGCCTCGCGCTCACCTGTCTCGCGATGTCACGACGCAGGCGCGAGGCTTGGCAGCTTCCGTGGAAAATGGTTTCCCCACGTGACCTCTTCCAATACTTTCCCCGAAGATCTCTGAGAGGTTTCGTACCTGCTGGAACTCTCTCAAAGACATCCGACTACAGCTGTTTCAGTGTCACTGCACTGGGGCAGGGAACCTGGGTGTTTCTAGTCCAAGCGGATAATCATTGTGGCATTACCACAACCCGAGCGTAGCCGTTCTGCTATTTGAAAAGCAGTTTTCCGCAATGATCTCCTGTTGCTTTTGCGAAAGAGAGAGAGAGTTTTAATGTGGTTTTATGTGTGTGGATTTTGGGTTGTGTAAGGATGGTTTCCTTGTCTGTCTTTTTTTTTAAATTTTTTTTTTTTACTTTGTGCGTCTTTGTGTTCCTTTCTTTTGTGATTCTTTCCTTTCCTTTTTGTGCACGCCCACCCCCCTTTTCGTTTTAACCGCCAATCAACAGGCTACGTACATGGTCCGTTTCTCCACGCATTTACCGAGATAAATCTTAAAAACAATTATTTCCAAGTTGTTTATACCATGAAGCCATGTGATTAGCACTACAGGAGCACTGAAACTCTGTCCAAATTCTTTTCTCTCTCTCTCTCTCTCTCTCTCTCTCTCTCTCTCTCTCTCTCTCTCTCTCTCTCTCTCTCTCTCTCTCTCTCTCTCTCTCTCTCTCTCTCTCTCTCTCTCTCTCTCTCTCTCTCTGAGACGAGGCTACTGCATGTTGCCAGTGAATCAACCGCGAAGTTCTCGCCCCAGAAGAATGTTCAAATTTCCTGCAGTTAACACCTAGCCACAGTACATTCTGTGACTTATATTATGCTTATTTGTATATAAACAAAAAACACACCAGAAACTGGGATAGCCTACGTCCTAGATCTGTAATACTGCATACAGAGGAATTATCTTATAGGGACCACGGTAAAACCAGTTTGTCGTTCGGTGTGGATTCCATCAAATTAACCTTTAATTAACCAGAAATTCTGCACTTACATCACCAGGCAATTACATGTTGGGAACCAGCCGCAAAAC
>NC_090249.1:15331123-15378623 GCF_037325665.1 Littorina saxatilis
GAGAGAGAGAGAGAGAGAGAGAGAGGGGGGGGGAGGGGGAGAGAGAGAGAGGGGGGGAGAGAGAGAGAGGGGGTGAGAGAGAGAGGGGGAGGAGAGAGAGAGGGGGAGAGAGGGAGAGAGAGAGAGAGAGGGGGGAGAGAGAGGGGGAGAGAGAGAGAGGGGGGAGAGAGAAAGGGGGAGAGAGGGAGTGAGAGAAAGGGGGAGAGAGGGAGTGAGAGAAAGGGGAGAGAGGGAGTGAGAGGGAGAGAAAGAGAGAGAGGGAGAGGGGGAGAGAGAGAGAGAGGGGGGGAGAGAGAGAGTGGGGGGGGGGGGGGGGGAGAGAGGGGGAGAGAGAGAAGGGGGAGAGAGAGAGGAAGAAGGGGGGGGGACAGACGGACAGACTGACAGACAGACGGACGGAGGGATGGGCGGATGGACAGACAGGCAGACAGACAGATAGAAAGACAGATGAGAGAGAGGAGATGACGAAAGATAAAGAATAGAGATAGTTATATGTAGAGGAGAGAGAGAGAGAGAGAGAGAGAGAGAGAGAGAGAGGGAGGGAGAGAGAGAGAGAGAGAGAGGGGAGAGAGAGAGAGAGAGAGATAGATAGATAGATAGAGAGAGAAAAACAGAGACAGAGACAGAGACAAAGACAGTTACGAAAAAAGTGAACAAAAGTAAACCCTTGCCTTCTTTCTCAATGGGTTGATACACCCCCTGAGATTTTGTGTTCTAGAATATGCATGAGAACAACATAGAGGTGGCCACACACACACACACATTCAATCGCAATTTGCGAGTTCTAGAGTTAACAAAAAAGAAAAAGAAGGTGTCAAGCGAGAAAACCTGCAGCAAAACACCTGACAAACTTGACGCGTTCGACCCAAATTCAGGTTCGACAGGTATATAGCTTGTGAAATTAAAAAGGAAAAAAACCGAGACAAGTAGCTATAGCTCTCTCTTTTTCAAGCCAGAGAAAGGAATTAAAGACAAATCCATTTGCAACACAGATCAGCGTGCCCCCTCTGCACGCCGAGTTTAAATACACAAACAAACAATGCAGAACAAGCTTGCCTGAAGAGTTTGCATGGAATTCACCCCCTTCATAATTAGATAGATTAAAATCACACCCGGTGCTCATAAGTAGAACGCCGCCGACGTTAGGACTTGGCGTCAAGGATTGATGTGAATAGCTTGTGCTTTGGGTGAACTTTCATCTTAGGTAAGTAACCTTCATAATAACAAACAAAAACCAACAAAAACAAAAACCTGCTGCAGCATCGACAACAACAAAAACAACAAAAACAACAACAATAACAACAACAACAACAGCACAGAGTCAAAGAGAGAGAGAGAGATCTATATATGAGCCAATGTCAAAAGGTGCTGTGGGTACGCTAGGTATTTTATAAGTTCTGTAACTATTTACTGAATGTACACTCAGATGGAACTTTTGGTTTTTCTGAGAGATTAATGAATAAAGATGATCGCAGAGAAAAACCAAAGACTAACTATAAACAGTTAAAATTCTGCTCCTCATTCATTACGCAAATTAGTGCTTTTTAGGGACGTATTTTGACAAGGTGTTTGAGTACTCTCGATAGTTTTAGAAAAAATGCTAATAAGCTTTTTTTCTGGGCAGTTGGATTTAAACCAAATGATTGCATGAACCCCAATACATAGTTCTGTGTGTTTTTCTTCCCATTTGTCCGTTTTTTAAAGAAATTATTAAAGTTTGAAAATTGCGTGTCTAGCGTGACTCTTTGCGTCACAAAAACTCAAACTTTAAAAAAGCTTCCAAAAAATGTTGTTGTTCAACTAGATACACAAAAGAACCAGTTTTGAACAAAAACTGTCGGTGAAAAGGAAAAACAATGAAAATAACCACTATATTTTGAAGTTTGGTACCATTTCTGGCTAATTTAAGCTTTGTCGTCACAATGTCACACTAGACACTTTTTTAGCAAATTTCCTTTTTTTTCCACAAAATTTTTAATTTCTTTCTTTTTTTTGGCTAGCAGTCAGAAGCAAATCAAATGACTGCTTCATAATCACAGTTTTTGAAAAGAAGAAATAAAAAGGAATTGTCATTATTGTGTGACAGAACAATTTGTCGTCACAGGTCACACTAGACACACGACGTCATTTGTCCATCCAAACAAAATTTATGTAATTAAAACCACTGTTTTAGAAGATTGATTACGTGCTTTAATTATCGACAAATGCTTGTTCTTCATCACTCTCTTGAGATGACCAGGAAGAAATAATAATGGGCCAGAATTCCCAATCATCTAGGCCGTTTTCTGAACTTCGCGCACGGCGCGCTAGTGTTAAGACCGCGGCCCAAAAAACACAGTCCGGTGCCCAGCGATGCTCGGAATACAAGAAAAGGATGAAAAAACCCCGACCAGGAGTATGCTGCCTACCTGAATAGACAGAACGTATTGAGCAAGGCTTGGAGGGAACACCGGACCGACGAGCGGAGAGCATAATGGATCGCGAGAAAGCAAGACATCGTAAACAGTTGAGCAGGTAATTTACAAATCTGTAGAATCTTCTGTCAAGTCTCCATCTAATCCAGAGTCGAATTAAAAATTGAGTATGCGAATTTGATTACCTTTCAGTGTACAGACTGTAACGAGGATCCTCACACACACACACACACACACACACACACACACACGCACGCACGCACGCACCCATGCACACACGCATGCAATCACTCACACACACAAGCAAGCACGCACACACACGCACGCACCGATACACGCATGCATTCAAGCGCGCAAAATGTGTCAGATTTTGGTAGGTTTAGGAATGTGTTTATGTAAAATTCTTTTTAAAGAAATAAACCGGGAAAAAAACTACCCAATGTTTTGCGCTAAAACCCGTCTCCGGGTTAATAAATTTCAGTTTAAACCGTTTGCTGCAGACCTGCCGTTTCACACCGAGATTATCATTGCATGGACAATTAAAGAACTACAAATATGAGGATACCGATACTCAACATTACAACTCATAATGTGCGGTGTGTGTGTGTGTGTGTGTGTGTGTGTGTGTGTGTGTGTGTCCCAGGGCTCGTGCGAAGAAAGAAAAAAAGAAAAACAGCTCTCCGCTAACTGCAGCAAAAAGGAAGAAAACGGCTATTAAAAACATAATTCGTAAAGCGGAGACACCTGCAGACAGGCAGAAGAAGAAAACCAAAGAAAATGCTAAGGTTCGGCAGTGCAAAAGAAGATCTTCCATGACAGATAAACAGAAGAGGGAATTGAACAAAATAAGAATGGACAGATACCACAGAAAACAAGAAAAAGACACTCTGACGAATCTCGCAAGACCAGTGAGCTTTTTGAAGTCAGTAAAAATGGCATTTAATGCCATTTCCAGGAAGCGGGACAAAGAGTCTCTTCAGAAACAAAATTTCATTAAAACGTTACTCAAGCGACAAGCAGTACATCAAGACAGTTGTAGAACTCTCAAGCAACTGTACGTGCGTAAACGTCCGACAGACACAAAAGTGGAGAAATTCTACGACAGGGAATCAATCGATGTGCCTGGAAAGCGTACAGTGTCAAAAGTGTCAATGATCCAGAAGAAAGTTCTGACCAAGAAAGTGGAGGACTTGTTTGAAATATTCAAATCTGAAAATCCGTTGTACAAAATATCTCTGACCCCTTTTGCACGGAGGCGCCCAAAACACATCCTGCTGTCTACCAGTCGGACTTTACTGCAGTGCCTCTGTGAGACATGCACCAACCCAATGTTGAAAGTTGACAAGCTAAACCAGCACTTGTCTGCGATAACTTATTTAATCCGCTTTTATGGAATAACCAATATTTTGTTTATGATGGAAATGTACTGTATTTTGAAGATTGGACAAGAAAGGGTCTTGTTAGCGTATATGATGTTTTACATAGAAAAGAGTTTGTTTCCTATCAGTTCATTTGTGATGTTTTATGAAAATCCCCACAGAGAATTTTGAAATATAACATGGTTCGTGCTGTTGTTGTAAATGTTATTAATAAGATGATGCACGGAAAGGAAGAAATTGATTTGATGGATATCCCCTCTTATCGTGGTAAGAAAGTACACAACGCACAACAGTTTAGAAAAGAATTAGTAAGCATGAAACTTGTTGAACCGTGTGCAATTGGATTTTGGAGGAGGAAATTTAATTATGAAATTGACAAGAAAGATTGGCTGATGAGTTTTGAATCGGTTAAAGAGACAAGGCTACGAGTATTACAATGGAAATTACTTCACAATATTTACCCCACAAATATTATGTTATGTAAAATGAAAGTTGTGGAAGACAATATTTGTTCACACTGTAGTAATAGCATTGACTATATAGAACACTTTTTTATATTTAGTCAAGTTTTGACTAAATATTTTAACATCGAGGGGGAATCGAAACGAGGGTCGTGGTGTATGTGTGTGTGTGTGTGCGTGTGTGCGTCTGTGTGTGTGTGTAGAGCGATTCAGACTAAACTACTGGACCGATCTTTATGAAATTTGACATGAGAGTTCCTGGGTATGAAATCCCCGAATGTTTTTTTCTTTTTTTTGATAAATGTCTTTGATGACGTCATATCCGGCTTTTCGTGAAAGTTGAGGCGGCACTGTCACGCCCTCATTTTTCAACCAAATTGGTTGAAATTTTGGTCAAGTAATCTTCGACGAAGCCCGGACTTCGGTATTGCATTTCAGCTTGGTGGCTTAAAAATTAATTAATGACTTTGGTCATTAAAAATCTGAAAATGGTAAAAAAAAATTTTTTTTATAAAACGATTCAAATTTACGTTCATCTTATTCTCCATTATTTGCTGATTGCAAAAACATATAAATATGTTATATTTGGATTAAAAACAAGCTCTGAAAATTAAATATAAAAAAATTATTATCAAAATTAAATTGTCCAAATCAATTTAAAAACACTTTCATCTTATTCCTTGTCGGTTCCTGATTCCAAAAACATATAGATATGATATGTTTGGATTAAAAACACGCTCAGAAAGTTAAACCGAAGAGAGGTACAGAAAAGCGTGCTATCCTTCTCAGCGCAAGTACTACCCCGCTCTTCTTGTCAATTTCACTGCCTTTGCCACGAGCGGTGGACTGACGATGCTACGAGTATACGGTCTTGCTGCGTTGCATTGCGTTCAGTTTCATTCTGTGAGTTCGACAGCTACTTGACTAAATATTGTATTTTCGCCTTACGCGACTTGTTTTCTTTGGCCCAGTGGTGCTTGAGTTTTGGAAACAAATTGAATTTTATATTTGGGTACAGTTGGATAAACAGATAAAGTTAACTGTGCATGAAATCATGTTTGGAGTTAAAAATCGAAAAATGCATGCAGCTCTGTTGAAAGAATTAAACTGCATAATTTTGGTTGCTAAAATGTGCACAAGTATTTATAAGAAAACCAAGGCTTCAATGCCTCTTTTTGTTATCTTCGAAAGGCAACTGCAGATCAGAAATATTTATTTTTGATTAAAAAGTTCCAAGACAAATATTTAGTAACTTTTTTTTAATAAAAACAATTGTAAATGTTACCTCCACCATCATTACCCCCTGATCCCCCCTCCCCTCTTTTCACTCTCTCTTTTTCCCTCTCTCTCTCTCTCTCTCTCTCTCTCTCTCTCTCTCTCTCTCTCTCTGTCTCTCTAAAGATATTTTTATAATGAATTGTCAGAATGTATTCCAAATGAGTGTGGTCAATTATGTATCTATACATCCGTAGATGCCTTTCATTTGTTTCATGAATTTTAATACTATAGACTTTTTGAGTGGTAAATGTTGAAGGATGAAAGAAAATATATTGTTAGTGGACGGATGCATGTTATTCATTAAAAGCCCCACAATGATGTGCTTGGCAACAAATAAAAAAAAAGAAATAAAAAAAAAGACTCCAACATTACAAACCATAAAGGCACAGTAAGCCTCCCGTAAACCATCACAGATACTGTCAGGCTTTTACACACAGTACAAACACCCTTCCATGTGAACGCTCACTAAACGGGAACATCCCTGGTGCCCTACGTAAAGAGCGAGCAATTTTTACAGAATTAATTTTGCGGATTGTCTCAGAGACAATCGGACCGTGGTGCGTTTTGGCACTAGACCTAACATTTAAAATCTAAATAATAAATTGACAGCTTGTTACACAAACATTCTTAAATCATAAAAGAATTCTTTTTTCATCAAGACAAGATCAGTACAATTCGAAGTTTTTAAAGTTTGAAAAAAAAAAAGCCCGGAAGCAGGGTCACGCAAGGTCGTGGTTCTCGTAGCAGACGACGGTTTATGCCTATCGCCGATTCCTCTAAACAGTCAAAACCCATCGCTAGAGTTCTTGTGAACCACAGCCGTTTGTTTCGTGCATAGTCAGATAAGCTCACATCGAGTCGCATTCAAATTACTAACTGACGACTACATTGTGAAAAAGGGACTGGATCACACGGTTCACGATGGCTCAAACCACGCAAAAATAAATTCTTTGAAAATTGCTCGCTCTTTACGGAGGGCACCTAGGATGTTCTCAAGCGGTGAGTGTTTAAATGAAAGGGTGTTTGTACTGTGTGTAAAAGCCCGACAGTATCTGTGATGGTTTACGGGAGGCTTACTGTGTCTTTAACATTTGACCAGAGTCAACTAGTCTTTCGTCATGTCAGGGCGTTTTCTTGTCCTGGGAATATATTTCATGACCCCACTGTGACCTTGAAATGTGACGCAGGTCTTCCATATTTGTATCATCTATGGGGGACATCAAACCCTGGAAATGTGGAAGTTTCAAAGATGTAGCCCTCAAAACATTCAAAACAATGATACTTTTTACTTTTTGTTCACCTTAGACGGCCTGCTATGACCTTGATATTTGACAAGGGAGAACCAAACTCGCATCATATTTGGATATCATCAAAACATAGAAGTATGGGAAGTTTAAACGCTTTCGCTACAAAGCATTTTGAGAAAATTACAAATTATTCCCTTTTTGACCCGAAGACAACCCCACCGTGACCTTGACATTTGACAAAGGTCACCCATATTTATATCATGTGTGTAGGCTATCAAACTCTGGAAATTTGTGAAGTTTCAAAGATGTAGCCCCAAAAACATAAAAAAACAATGATACATTTTTTTCTCCTCATTAAGACAGACCTGCTATGACCTTGCTATTTCACAAGAGTAAACCAAATTGAGCATCAGGATTGGATATTATCTCAACAAAGAAGTGTGTGACGTTTAAAAGCTGTTGCTTTAAAACTTTTCGAGAAAATACCAATTTATCACTTTCTGACCCAATACGACCCCGCCGTGACCTTGAAATGTGACGAAGGTCAACTAGTCTCTCACCATGTCTGGAGGTCATACAATCATACAAGTATGTGAAGTTTCAAAGCTTTGACTTCAACAATATCTGAGAAAACCTCAAATTAAAGAACTTTTGTATGGAGCACATACCGTTTGTGACTGTGATAGCAATAAATGAATTCATGTTGCTAACATACACATTTTATGCGCTTTTACCTTGATTATATTTAATCTACACCCCAATACTCATATGCGAGCTCAGTAGAAATGAAAGTTCTAGAAAAAAAATGGAAAAAATCAGGTTTATGTCCTTTCATGCCACAAGAGACACTCGTCAAGCCTCAACTTAACGGCCAAATAACACAGCCGTTGTGAAAGATTTTCCCTTTTCTCCTTTAGAAACTATATACTGAATGTGTTAAGCAACTCAAAACACCAGTCATTTTACTTTGGGTGTACTTTGATTTTCGAAGCTGTCAGACAGCACCTTTTGACATTGGCTCATATAGATAGATAGATAGATAGATAGAGAGAGAGAGAGAGAGAGAGAGAGAGAGAGAGAGAGAGAGAGAGAGATATTGGAGGCTACTACGTATGTCTCTCTCTCTCTTTTGTATATTTGTCTCTGTCTCTGTGTTTCCGTCTGTCTGTCTGTCTGTCTGTGTCTGTCTCTGTCTCTCCCTCTGTCTCTCCCTCTGTCTCTGTCTCTGTCTCTGTCTCTGTCTCCCTCTCTGTCTCTCTCTCTCTCTCTTCCAATCGGTCTGTCTTTGATGACAGCGTTGCTTTGTAGCAGACGAACATAGACGTCTAGCATGCTTATTCTACATAACCCTTGTACTGGGTACTTTGTGCATTTTTCAACACACACTGACACACACACCCTATTCCACCTCCGCCGCACTTTTTCAAGACGTCCTCGTTGGAGTTCTACGTCTCGATTTTAAAAACACAACCACCTCAAAAATCCAACGCTAGCAGCTTCGCATCAGCATCATATCCGCATGATACAAGTCTACTACTACTGCCCCTTTTTTCGACCACACACACACAGACACACACACACAGTAACACACACACGCACACACTCACTCACTCTCTCACACACACACGCGCGCGCGGCGCTGCCGGCGAAAATCGTCGAGGGCTCTCCCACCCTGAGGTAACCGGGTACGTGCAAATACCCGAGAACAAGAGGGGGTCATTGATTACTTCGCATCTTACGTGGAGGAAAACCAGGGGTGCTTTTTATAGCTACCTTGACACCTGGCTATAGAGGCTTGTATTGCATTGCATGGATGTCAGGCGAAGCATCGCTTGCTTGCATGCGACCGTGATTGGGATGAAGGAAGTTATAATTTGTTGGGGGGGAAAAAGAAGAAGAAGAAGAAGAAAAATGAAAAGACATTGGTCATGACTGTGATTAGAACAAAAGAGAGCAAGGGGTTAGAAAGAGAGAGAGAGAGAGAGAGGGAGAGAGAGAGAGAGAGAGAGAGAGAGAGAGAGAAGGAAGGGGGGGGGGGGGGGGGGGGGGGGGATACAGAGAATGAGAGAGAAGAAGGGAGTTCGTGTGAAAGAATGAGTAACTGCATGCATGGAGGGTGTGTGTGGATCAGTGTTGGGAGTGGGGGGTCGGGGGGATATAAATTTGGTGGTTGTGTGGTAGGAATGGAGAGGAGTGAAGCTATATGGTGGAGTTTCATAAAATCGATGTGCTTGCAGCTTTCTTTGCGAATATTTCATTTTAACCGGATTCGCCCCCTCCCCCTCTGATATATTGCGCCCCGCCCCATCCTACCCTCTTCTGGTAACCGCCCATGCTCAAGGTTATTCACCCTCAAGACTCTGTATGGTTCCATTGAGTTTGCGTTTACCAATGATGTCCCTTTGAGCGATTGTATTTGAAAATAACCGACACAAATCATCAACCGGTGAATTGTGTCGGTTAGGATTGCACTTGACAGTTTCCTGTACCAAATTAAAGTTTGGATCACCATGTGACACTAATTGGAAATTCCGAACAAAATCATATATATACAACTGGTCAATCGAGTCGGCTTTGATATAATTATGTATATATATGTTTTAGGGTGAGAGTTTTTAAGGATAGTCTTTATACTTGTGCGTGTGTGTGTGTGTGTGTATGTGTATGTGTGTGTGTGTGTGTGTGTGTGTGTGTATGTGTGTGTGTATGCACGATGTTGCTATTGTACATTGCCGTGAGCTCGGGTGAGAAGGGGCGATTAATAAGTGTCTATTATTATGATGATTATGATTATTATGGCTTACACTGCACTGGGAAGTTTTCCCCCTGTCAAGATAAAGTTATCTTAACTTTCTTTTACTGGTTGTCGGGACCAATTGACCGTGTTATGTATGTGGTAACAGTATTCTTTCTGCCTGTACTTGTTAGAGGCATACTTCTTCCTGTGTCGAGATTAACTCGCCGTCTCAGATTGATCACCACGCCTCCACTTGGTCACATACCAGAAAATTAATGTTTGGGTTCTCTCCGTCTACAGTGGGAATGGTTTTATGAATTAATTTCGTGAAAGCCACAAGTGATCTCATCATCAACAAGAAAGCAAAACAAATAAGTTTTTGATAACAACAAAAAGTATTACACACACACAAAATAAAAAATGAAATGAAAAAAAATGAAAATAAATCAATACAATGCAAATAAAACCTAATTAAAATAGATCAATTAAATCAAACCAATATCAAGCAAGCCACATGATTAATGTTCTGATTTGCATTTCACTATGTTTTCTTGTGTACATATAAAACTAAATAGTCCATGTTTCTTTTTGCACATTTCCCGCCTTTAGTGCTCTTATTCGATTATTTGTATACTTATTTATAATTCTTATTTTCATAAACGTCTCATTTCTTGGATGTTTGTTACACTGAAATGGTATGGGGTGAGACACTTTTTTAAAAACTCCCCTTCAATCTTATAAGGGAAAATTCTGATGAGACACTTGCTTTCCTCGTGTCATGATTATGGCAAACGCATCTGTGAACATGGTGGTGATAATAATTATAATCGTGAAAAAAATTAAGTAGAAAAATAACAGGTAAAAATACTAACCAGAAACGATTATAAATCAATAAGGGAATACATTATTAAATGAAAGAATACACAAATAAATGATCAATTCAATGTTATTTTAAGTATTAAAATAAATACCTTTTTGTGAAAAAAATAGTGTTCATTTAAATATCTGCGAATATCACACACAAGTGCCCGAAATCGAAAAAGGTGACACAAAGACAAATACAAATAGGCAGATAAAAGAATGAATGATTTTTTTTAAACATAATCAATCAGCTATTCACAGCTTTATCGTCCTGTAAACACGCAAAGTACCAACCAAGTGAATAAAAAATAATAAAATGAAAACAAAACTAACAAAACAAACAAACAAAAAACAAACAAAGACAAAACAACAAAAAAGATGCAAGTTACTAAGTAACTAAGTATATAAGCCTAACTAGCTAACTAACTGACTTACTGACTATAACTGACTGACTTGACTGCCTGACTGACTGACTAACTAACTAACTCACTTACTAACTAACTTACTAACTAACCAACTAACAAACTAACTAACTAACTAACTAACTAACTAACCAACCAACTAACTAACTATAATAACTAACTTTAACTGACTGTCTGACTAAGTAAGTAAGTAAGTAAGTAAGTAAGTAAGTGAGTGAGTGAGTGAGTGAGTGAGTGAGTGAGTGAGTGAGTGAGTGAGTGAGTAAGGAAGTAAGGAAGTAAGTAAGTAAGTAAACGGCAACAAATGAATACAATAAATAAATTAACAAGTAAAAGAATAAATGTTATACAAGCCATGCACACAACACACAAACCGTCGCACACAGGTACCACTGTAGACAAGCCGCCCCTCCACAACATCGTGACTCGCAGAAATAGAACAACTCCGTTTCACACCCTGTCTTGTTGTGATAGTGTATTGGAGAGGTTTCTCCGCCTCAAAACATTTACAACAACTCACATTTTCCCCCACACAATAGGAATCCGATTATTTAAAAGGTTTACTCTCCAGAGAGAGTGTAAACTAACACCGAACATCCCAGTAAAAGTAAACAAGAAAGGATCGATTGCGGATTTTTTTCTCTCTCTAAAGGGAGGTAAGTGCTTCTTTTTCCACAACCGGATGTTTTATATTGACACAAGAAATTTCAGCACTATCAACCCGGCGTACAGTATATTTTAGTAGTAGACTGTACCCACACAAAAAAAATTTTAAAAAATATTGAAGAGAAAAAGTGTACAGAAGGGGGAAAAAGCGGTTGTGCAAGAGTAATCAAGATCAAAGACTTTCGTCTGTTTTGAATGCTAAAACAAGTCAATATTGATTAATTTATTTTGTAATAGAAACTTTGTCTGGTATAAAACCCGTGTCACTCAGTTCCAGTAAACACTGTGCTATCGACGAACCCACTCCGCCATTGTTTCAGAAATCGGATGGTTGCTTTAGTGGAGTTAAAACTGCACGGCGGGCTAGAAAAAGGACTATATTGTGTGCATTTGTCTGTAATTAAATAGATCAATCTTCTGTCGGGGTGTAAATGCCTGTGCATACACCTATCATTTGTTCGTGTTTTTTTTTTACGTGTTTGATATGTCTTTATACATATGTGTATAATAGACCGATATTCTGCTGTATAGTGTTAATGACAGTGAATCTCTCTCTGCGCGATTTTGTGTGTGTGTTTTTGTGTGTTTTGTTTTTGCGTGTTGGATCGTGAAACGTGGAAAAGGAAGCTCAGTTGCAGTGAACAAAAAGTAAGTGGGTCGAGAGCATATCTAGTTAGAAGTAAAAGAAAGTGAGAAAAAAACAAGGAGAGAGAGGGAGAGAGAGAGAGAGAGAGAGAGAGAGAGAGAGAGAGAGAGAGAGAGAGAGAGAGAGAGAGAGAGAGAGAGAGAGACGGAGAGTGAGAGAGAGAGAGTGAGAGAGAGAGAGAGAGAGAGAGAGAGAGAGAGATGGAGGGAGAGAGATGGAGGGAGAGAGAGAGAGAGAGAGAGAGAGAGAGAGAGAGAAAGAGAAAGAGAGAGAGAGAGAGAGAGAGGGAGAGAGAGAGAGAGAGAGAGAGAGAGAGAGAGAGAGAGGGAGAGAGAGAGAGAGGGAAGAGGGAAAAAAAAGAGAAAAAAAAGAGGGAGACGGGAAGAAAAAATCGAAACGGGAGGGGGAGGTGGCAGATTGGGAGAAATAAATAGCCTTTTGTCACGCCAGTTATCAAGCGATTAATTGCCTGATTTATCAGATTAATTATTTTAAAAATATACCGTATAGAAAATATTGCACACACACACACGCACACGCACACACACACATATATATACCCTTAGTAACCAAATCCAGGTAAAAGCATTACCTGCGGCCATGGTGCGCTGACAATTCAAGGCCAATAACTGCTGCCTGCTTTACCTGTGAAGCAGACGACAGTGTGACAGCCCAGTTGTGTCCTGATCGAAACTGACTGTCGGTAAGGTATGAGGCGAACGGGAGGAAAAAGAGGAAGAGAAAGCGAGAGAAAAAAGAGAGAGAGAGAGAGAGAGAGAGAGAGAGGGGGGGGGGGGGAGGGAGTTTATGAATATGCGCGCAAGTGTGTGGGTGTGTGTGTGGGTGTGTGTGTGTGTGTGTGTATGTGTGAGTGTTTGTGTGTGTGTGTGTGCCTATGTGTGTGTGTGTGTGTGTACGTGTGTGTGTGTGTCTGCATGTGTGTGATAGTGTGTGTGCTAGTGTGTGTGTGTGTGTGCGATAGTGTGTGTGTGTGTGAGTGTGTGTGAGTGTGTGTGTGTGTGTGTGTGTGTGTGTGAGTGTGTGTGTGAGTGAGTGTGTGTATAAAACATGCGGGAAAAAAGTCAATTTGAGAACATGTGCAAATTGGGACCAGTTTAAAAACAAACGATAGCTTACACATAAAATGCCTGAATCATTGTACAATCTGTATGGTATTGTTCTTGTCATGGGAACTGTGGAAGACCTGCGCCAAACTTGCCAGTTTATTAGATCAGCAGGCCTAAGCTTATGGGAGACAGAACCGTCGAACGCTGAAGAAGAAGAATAAGAATAAGAAGTTCTTGTCTTGCACTTTCGGTTAATTTGGTGGATGCTGAGTCATAATGTTATGTTCCTGTCTTGGCTATAGATGTATGCTTGCTCACGCACAGATCATGTCAACAACGAAACAATACGATTTGTCTATGTGCTTTGCGTGCTCGACGAAATATAATCACAGACTTTGTTATCTTGACAGATAAATACTGGCAGTCTAGCGCCTCTGTTTAAAACATCTGACTGCGGTTGCTCGATAAAAAAAAGGACACCAAGATAAAAACCTTAAAGATGCAGTTCTTTTCAAGTGATCGATGATTAAGGACACCAGGATAGAACGCTTAAAGATGCAGTCCTTTTCAAGTGATCGATAAAAAAAGACACCAAGATAGAACGCTTAAAGATACAGTCCTTTTCAAGTGATCGATGAAAAAGGACACCAGGATAGAACGCTTAAAGATGCAGTCCTTTAAAGTGATCGATGATTAAGGACACCAGGATAGAACGCTTAAAGATGCAGTCCTTTTCAAGTAATCGATGAAAAAGGACACCAGGATAGAACGCTTAAAGATGCAGTCCTTTTCAAGTGATCGATGAAAAAGGACACCAGGATAGAACGCTTAAAGATGCAGTCCTTTTCAAGTGATCGATGAAAAAGGACACCAAGATAGAACGCTTAGAGATGCAGTCCTTTTAAAGTGATCGATGAAAAAGGACACCAGGATAGAACGCTTAAAGATGCAGTCCTTTTAAAGTGATCGATGAAAAAGGACACCAAGATAGAACGCTTAAAGATGAAGTCCTTTTCAAGTGATCGCTGTAAAAGGCAGGCATGGGAATCGTCAGCCGAAAGACAAATTTCCGCCGAATTTTTGTTTGTTCCGCCGAAAAAGCAAAAGTGTCCGCCAAAAAAATAAATGGGGGAGGCAAAAATGGTTTTAACAACTGAATTTAATGGCAAACTTGGAGCTTAGATGACACCAAATTGCACCATTTGGGTTCTTTGGAGAAAAAAATTCCGGGGGGGCATGCCCCCGAACCCCCCTAGCAGGGCTAGGCGCTTCGCGCCGTCGACTTTTACATTACTTACAAATTTTCAGCCTTTTTTACTTTTTTCAATTCCCATGCCTGAAAAGGACACCAAGACAGAATGCTTAAAGATGAAGTCCTTTTCAAGTGATCGATGAAAAAGGACACCAAGATAGAAAGCTTAAAGATGCAGTCCTTTTCAAGTGATCGATGAAAAAGGACACCAGGATAGAACACTTAAAGATGCAGTCCTTTTCAAGTGACCGCTGAAAAAGGACACCAAGATGGAACGCTTATAGATGCAGTCCTTTTCGAGTGATCGATGAAAAAGGACACCAAGATAGAACGCTTAAAGATGAAGTCCTTTTCAAGTGATCGATGAAAATGGACACCAGGATAGCTTAAAGATGCAGTCCTTTTCAAAATGATCGATGAAAAAGGACACCAAGATAGAACGCTTAAAGATGAAGTCCTTTTCAAGTTATCGGTGAAAATGGACACCAGGATAGAACACTTAAAGATGCAGTCCTTTTCAAGTGATCGATGAAAAAGGACACCAAGATAGAACGCTTTAAGATGCAGTCCTTTTAAAGTGATCGATGAAAAAGGACACCAAGATAGAACGCTTAAAGATGAAGTCCTTTTCAAGTGATAGCTGTAAAAGCCTAAGGACACCAAGACAGAATGCTTAAAGATGAAGTGATCGCTGAAAAAGGACACCAGGAGAGAACACTTAAAGATGCAGTCCTTTTCAAGTGATCGATGAAAAAGGACAGCAAGATAGAACGCTTATAGATGCAGTCCTTTTCAAGTGATTGATGAAAAAGACACCAAGATAGAACGTTTAAAGATGAAGTCCTTTTCAAGTGATCGATGAAAAAGGACACCAAGATAGAACGCTTAAAGATGCAGTCCTTTTCAAGTGATCGATGAAAAAAGACACCAAGATAGAACGCTTAAAGATGAAGTCCTTTTCAAGTGATCGATGAAAATGGACACCAGGATAGAACACTTAAAGATGCAGTCCTTTTCAAAATGATCGATGAAAAAGGACACCAAGATAGAACGCTTAAAGATGAAGTCCTTTTCAAGTGATCGATGAAAAAGGACACCAAGATAGAACGCTTAAAGATGAAGTCCTTTTCAAGAGATCGATGAAAAAGGACAGCAAGATAAAACGCTTAAAAATGAAGTCCTTTTCAAGTGATCGATGAAAATGGACACCAGGATAGAACACTTAAAGATGCAGTCTTTTTCAAAATGATCGATGAAAAAGGACACCAAGATAGAACGCTTAAAGATGCAGTCCTTTTGGAGTGAGCGATGATTAACAGCACTTCAGAAGTGTGTATAATGTTACCTTGGATAAGAGCACCCATATATTTGCACACATACCACAGCTCAACAGCCGGGCTGCTTCCCGTGCAGAGTAAGACTTTTTGGCTGAATCAATTGTGCAGGTTGACATGGGTGTTACTTACACAAATAATTCCGCAAAAAAAATACAAAAAAAACCCATTTGTGACCCTCCACCACAGAATGAGTCGGATGTCACCTCGCGCGGTTCTGCGCTAGGCCTAATATATATGTTACAGTTAATCTGTGAAACCAGGGAATACGTGTATTAACTAGGTAATACATGAATTAACTGACGGAAAAAACCAGTTCATTCATGTATTACTTAAAATAGTTGAGTTAATACACGTATTCCCTGGTTTCACAGATTAACTGTAACATATATATATACGTCTGTGGGGTGTAAGGTATTAGTGTGAGGATCACCTTAGTCACAGGCTTGTAACTAAAAAGGTGTTAGCTCTTTTTTAAAACGGTTTTCACCACTGGATAGAGCTTCAAAATCTCTTTAAGAAAATGTAAAAACAGAAAAATCATGCGACTCATTCCGTGGTGGAGGGTCACATTTTGCAGAGTAGGCAGACAGACTATTGGTTAAAGGTATGTGTCCAAGTGGAAATAATTATGCTCTTAAAAATCTCACGTATAATCCCGGTGCTGTAACAGGATTGTTTGCAAGATGAGGCTGGCACCTTTAATGCTGCGTACACGCGTAGAACATATCTTACACAAGCAAAAGACCGACTGATCTTTTTTTAAATAATTGTTTTTTTCAGAACTGGGTCTTTGTTGATCGTTTTCAACTAGACATAAAATTTAAAATCGAATGGATTCAGACCTCAAGAAGACAATGTGCACTGAATTACAAATACAAAAAAACTCACAAAAACACCAGCTCTTATAAATACTGCCACATGCAGCAGTGACTGGATAAATGACCGACTAATAAAAAGAAAAGTACTTGATACAGCAACAGATCTGTCATAATGTATGCAGGCATGTTTGCTGTATTATCCACTTTATTTGCAAAAGTTTAACAAAACACGGAAAATGAACGCAGAACGGACACTTCTCCAAAACAACAATCACATTCGGCTGGCTTTTGAAAAATCCGACGAACCCTTGATCGTTGCTGTCAAATTAACAACCACCACGACCACCACCACGATCGGTGCCAAAATTGAATAAAAAAAATAATGACCCAAGAGGTAAAGTACCTCACAATGCCTCCGCGTCTAACCTGTCCCGAGATGGCCGATATAATCTATACGATGATTGGTGCAACAGGAAATTGCCCAGCTACTTCGGACCCCCTACAGTGCACGTTGTGATTGCTCATTATTGGACACTGCCCGGGTGGGCAATGTCGTTAAGGCAACTGTATGCTACTAATTTCGTTAAGGCAAATGCATCCTACTAATGTTGTTAAGGTCACTGTATACCACTACTCGATCTTTTTCCTGTCGGTGCTCTTAACAATAATTTCAGCTTGATGTAAAAAAAAAATAATTTCAGCTTGATATAAAAAATTAAAAAAACCACATATTGAGTGGAGATTAAAAGTATTGGTTAGACGGATATCCGAAAAAATTCCAAAACTGATTAATTCTGCCAGAATCGAAACACAAGAAAGGTTAGTTATTGGAACTTTAAAAAATGTGACAAAACGAAACACACAAGTACGTGGACCTAATGGTCTTCATAGTAGACAGACTGACATACAAATAAATATGACACAAATAAAACGACCAAGCTTACCTGGCGTTCAATTCGACCTCTGCCATGGTACATCAAGCTGGTCAAAATATTTCGTTTTATCAACAATTAAACGTTCCAATAACTAGTCTTTATTATTGTTGTTGTTGCTTTTTCTATGATATTAATAATAATAATAAATGAGCATTTATATAGCGCAACATCATAACTTTACAATTATGCTCTTTGCGCTATACCGGTGATGTCGTTTGTCCTCGACAGTATGGCAAGACGCCAAAACTTGTTTTAACTTGCCGAAAAACTTTGCCGGCAGAATAGACGATGTTCGGAACAAAATCTGTCGGGTTTGTATGGGTTGCCGTGAGAGTCCTCCTGTCCACGTGTTTCAGACACACCCCTCGGAAATGATTGACCCCTCCAATGGTTGTCGCCGTCAAAGCAAGGGTATAAACTCTGTCACAGTCCATATCAACCCGACAGAGTTATTTTCGGAATTCGTCTATTGACGAATGTGTTTCACGTGGCAGGAAAGGTAAAACGAAAGATTGCCTCACACCTCCGACAACAGCCCAAAGTTGTATGGTTATTTCGGCAAATCTGCAGAAGAAAATACGTCCTCGTGACATCCCGCGCAAGGTGTCCTCAAGAAAGGTGACTCCGTGGTTTGGTCTCCTTGGCGATGAACTACTCCAGGCTAAGAAAGAACAGCGTCGTGCCGAGAGAGAGTGGAAGGTATCTGGTCTGACAGTGTATGAACAATTGTACAAAAAAGCCAAGAATTTTGTGACCTTCATTGTTCACAAAGCAAAGTCCATGTTCTACACCACTCAGATAGCCCAGGCGAAATCAAGCAAAGAGCTGTATCACATTACCAACGATCTTCGTGCTAGATCTAGTGCTAGTCTGTTTCCCACTGTGTACCCTTCAGCGTCCCTCCCTGATGTGTTCTCCAACTACTTTGTGACTATGGTAGAAAAGTAAAGAGACGACCTCGACTCCCAGCCCTCTGTTCCTCATCCCCTTGGAACACCGTTCAGTGGCGACCCTCTAGCATCGTTCACCCCTGTCACTGAATCAGAAGTCCGGAAGATCTTGACTAGCTCTGCCCCTAAAACGTGTGACCTTGACCCGATCCCAACCCCCTTGCTCTTTGAGTGTCTAGATGTGGTGCTCCCCACCATTACAAAAATTGTGAATGACTCCCTCGCTTCTGGATCTTTCCCGGATGTCCACAAAACCGCTCTTGTTACCCCACTGTTGAAGACATCTACACTGGACCACAATGAGTTGAAAAACTTTCGGCCTGTCAGTAACCTGTCTTTCGTTTCTAAAATAATAGAAAAGGTAGTCCTGTCTCATTTTGTTTGTTTGTTTGCTTAACGCCCAGCCGACCACGAAGAGCCATATCAGGGCGGTGCTGCTTTGACATATAACGTGCGCCACACACAAGACAGAAGTCGCAGCACAGGCTTCATGTCTTACCCAGTCACATTATTCTGACACCGGACCAACCAGTCCTAGCACTAACCCCATAATGCCAGACGCCAGGCGGAGCAGCCACTAGATTGCCAATTTTAAAGTCTTAGGTATGACCCGGCCGGGGTTCGAACCCACGACCTCCCGATCACGGGGCGGACGCCTTACCACTAGGCCAACCGTGCCGGTAGTCCTGTCTCAGCTTTCTGCTCACCTCACATCCAACAATCTGTTCAACCCTCTGCAGTCTGCGTATCGGTCTGGGCACAGTACGGAAACAGCTTTAGTGAAAATTGTAAATGACCTCTTACTCGCTTTAGACAAAGGAAAAGTTGCCATCCTGACGCTGCTCGACTTGTCGGCAGCGTTCGATACCATTGATCATGGTCTCCTCATCAGCCGTTTAGAACACGTTTTTGGCGTTAATAATAATAATAATAATAATAATAATAAGAACATTTATATAGCGCTAAATCAAAAACTTTCGTTAAAAAGGCTTGCTCTAAGCGCTTGACATCTAAACTAAAACGTCATGCACACTCTTTACAATGATGTACAAGAACTTCATGTCACACTCTTTCATTCAGTATAGCACCATTCACACAGTTGTTATTCTGTACAAGACAATAAGTTAGTCTAACATTTAGAATGTTCATAAGATGAAAACAAGAAAAAACCAGACTGATTAAAACAACTGCTTAGTGCTAACAAAGCATGAATCTTAATGATAACGTAATACATGTTTCACTGTTAAGACCATAAAAAAAAACCTATGTGCTAAAATAACTTCAAACTTTTAAGAACTTCTTATAAGATACACAGCACATCTAGATAAACACCAGAATGATAAAACAAAAGGCAACTCGTTAAAACTATTAAATGCATCAATGTCTAAAACACGAAAGACTCAAATATAAGATACACAATTCTCTAGAATTGTTTATTAAAAAAAAAAAAAAAAAAAAAAAAAAAAAAAAAAAAAAAAAAGTGATTCTGTCCTTCTCTGGTTCTCCTCCTACTTGTCCAACCGTACCCAGACTGTCTCCATAAACAATAGCACCTCTGATCCTGCTCTGCTACGCTACGGCGTGCCTCAGGGTTCGGTCCTAGGGCCGGTATTGTTTGTGTTATACACCACACCCCTCGCTGACATCATGGCCTCACACTCAGTTCTCCATCATTCTAAAGCAGATGATACGCAACCACAGAAGTCTGCTGATCCCAAGAGTTTCGACACTCTGATGCACTCAATGCAAGAATGGATCCTGGACGTTAAATCCTTGATGACATTTAACAAGCTAAAATTAAATGATGAGAAAACGGAAGTCATGGCTGCCTCCTCTCCACGCATGTCTACCTCCATCCAGCTCCCAGAGTCCATCACAATAGGCAATGCAGTTGTCCCCTTCTCGGTTTCAGTGAAGAACTTGGGTGTCACACTAGACTCCCACCTAACTATGCACGCACAGGTACAAACCACCACTCGTGCCGTCAACTTTGAGCTCCGCCGTATTGGCTCGATACGCCATTACCTTTCTGAAGAAGCAGCTCTGACTCTAGTCTCTGCATTCATTCTTTTCAGACTGGACTATTGGAACGCACTGCTGTATGGTTGCCCCCAGTACCTCCTAAACATGTTACAGAAATTGCAGAACAATGCTGCACGCCTGGTCCTCAGAGTCCGCAAGTCCGAACACATTTCCCCTCATCTCTAAGCACTGCACTGGCTTCCAATAGAGTCACGCATCAAGTATAAAATCGCATGCCTTTCCTATGGTGCACTCACACAGAGAGGACCCGCATACCTCACAGACATGACTCAGACATACACACCGGGCAGGACACTCCGCTCCTCAGCAGACACCTCTATCCTTTCCACTCCGAGAGTCAACACTAAATCTTTTGGTGAGCGCTCTTTTTCTGTTTCTGCTCCTCTCGTCTGGAACTCTCTCCCTGTCACTCTTCGTCACTCTGCCTCTGGCTCTTTCCGCACAGGCCTGAAAACGCATCTTTTTTCACTTGCATACACGTTAAAGATCCCACGATTGACAAAAGGGTATTTCCTGGCAAAATTGTATAGGCATAGATAAAAATGTCCACCAAAATACCCGTGTGACTTGGAATAATAAGCCGTGAAAAGTAGGATATGCGCCGAAATGGGCTGCAATCTGCTGGCCGATGTGATATGTATTGTGTAAAAAAAATTCCATCTCAAACGGCATAAATAAATCCCTGCGCCTTGAATATGTGCGCGATATAGATTGCATTAAAAACAAATTTGTTTAAATCCCTGCGCTTAGAACTGTACCCACGGAATACGCGCGATATAAGCCTCATATTGATTGATTGATTGAAATCAAACACGCTATAAACGTCGTATAAGATTGGAGTATTATAACTCCTCAAGATAATATATGCAGGTGCATGGGGTATACTTGAATGATATCCTCCTGCTGTGTCAAGTAGATTACTGATGCGCGAGATGAGTTGCTATTGTGTTTTGTAATCAGTTTGTGAATGATCTTTTGTCTTGGAATTTGTGCATGTATACATACAAGGGAAGGTCGTAGTTATATTTCGTTGCAATTTTTGGATGTACTTAGTATGCGAGAGAATTCCATTGGTATAATTATATCGATATTACAATGGTGCAAGATACAACATATTCAGAAATGGAATTACCGGAAAGTATACGATAAGCATCGATGAAAGATTAATTTGTGTACATAAACAGATTATGTGCAGGAAACGTTTTGTTTTGATTTCATCAGAAAATATCTGTAAAGTTTATTATATGTTTGGCCTAAACTGTCAAATAAATTGAACTAAAATGACGATACATTTTTTTTTTAGATTACAAAGACGAATAAAACCAATGGCGATATATCACTATAGGTACAAACGCTTCACACCATAGCAACAGTCAGAAAGGCAAACAATCAAAGAGAGACATACAGGCACTTACACATAATGTTTACACACGACGAATAAACCAATGGCGATGTATCACTATCTCTTTGTGTGATAAAATATAGGTATGTATACTCACAAACGCTTCACACCATAGCGACAGACACAAAGGCAAAGAGAGACAGACAAGCACACACATATGTATACACACACATCTACGTGCCCGCAAATATACACACGCACAAACACTGACATGTATGCAAACACAACCACACACATATACCCCCCCCCCACACACACACACATGCGTGCACTCACACACACACACACACACATAACTTGAACCATGCACACACACACGCGCACACACACACACACACACACACACACACACACACACACACACACACACACACACACACACACACACACAAAGACAGAAAACACGGATAGACAGAAAAAACCCATTTACATACGCAGACAAAAACACAGACAAAAAGAACGGCTATAGCTCGCAACACACACGTACGAACGCACATCTGCTACGCACACCACACATAAACATAGACACACATACACAATCACCAACAGACAGACACAGACAGACACGGCAGGCAGGCAGACATACATACGTACGTACAAACAAAAAGGCAGGAACTATGGATTTTTATAGGCACTTCGATTAATTGCTTAATGGACTTCAATCAATCAATCAATATGAAGCTTATATAGCGCGTATTCCGTGGGTACAGTTCTAAGCGCTTGTCGAAGAGTTGTCAACACAGGACTAACAAAGAAACTGACATCTACAGACGGACACGAACCCTATCACACACTAGCAAACCCTGATAAACATACAACAAACAACTGTTTAACAACAATGTACACATCAATAGCTAGGTCCAAACAAAATAATATTAAGCACAAAGAAAACACCTCTCACAGAGCACAGCACAAGAATGTCTTTTGGGGCAAAAACATATAGATATGATATGTTTGGATTAAAAACACGCTCAGAAAGTTAAAACAAAGAGAGGTACAGAAAAGCGTGCTATCCTTCTTAGCGCAACTACTACCCCGCTCTTCTTGTCAATTTCACTGCCTTTGCCATGAGCGGTGGACTTTCTGCCAGAGAAACGTTTCTTGCTGTGTTAGGACTTCTTTTTCTAAGTGTCAAGTCAGGTGTTGTTTGAAAGTGTGGAGAAAAGCCACTACAGGAATAATTTGTCTTTTTTTTTCCATAAGCAGTTTTTCTTTTTAATGTTTAAAGAGTTAAAACGAAGAGGCGGCAAAGGGAGCAGAATATAATTATCATCTGGGTAATTCTTGAGACTGTGTGGAGTAAATCGGGATTGCTCTTTCTTTTAGTAAGGGGTTTGGTCCAGGTTAAGTCCAGTCTCTACCATTGCTGCTGTGGTATATGCCCTTTTGATCTGTGTGTGTTAGTCAGTCAGTCAGCCGCTCTTGTTTCGTCTGTCTGTCTGTCTGTCTGTCTGTCTGTCTGTCTGTCTGTCTGTCTGTCTGTCTGTCTGTCTTTCCTTCCTTCTTTTTTCTCTTTTAATCTGTCTGTCTGTCTCTCTTTGCGAGCCTATGTCTTTCGTTGTTTACTTGTATACCTCCCACATAGTTTATAGAATCAGGCATGGTACAACGAGCCAAGTCTCTCAACGCAGCGCGCCCCTTAAAACACAGTCACTATGAGGTCCAGCCGACAACGTCGATACAATGGTCTGGTGCACCCGGAATGAATCTCACAAAAGCGGGTAGCAGATTACGGGTGGCGGAGCCTACCCCTTCAAAGCTGATCTGATCGCTTTCCGACTTGGCGCTCACCCGACGAAGCAGTAGGGTCAATCTCGACACTTCACAATGCGTATTGGTGATTTGTCCAGAGGCACACGAATGTACTTAAGGCGATGTGTGTCACTAAAAATAAACTTGGATAATACATGGAATAACCATGTTGGTGATTTTAGTGCCTCACATCGCCTTAAACGTGCTACAGTGGAACCCCCCTTTTAAGACCTCCAAATATCTGAGAAAATCAGGTCCTAAAATAATAAAAAGGAGGGGGTCTTAAAACAGGGTTAAATTTACAGAGGTTATGAACAAAACGTCTGAGAAAACAGGGTCTTAATTTGGGGGGTCTTAAAATAGGGGTTCCACTGTATATATAATTGAGCCAAGGTTTGTTGTTGTTGTTGTTATTGTTGGTTTAAACTATGTTTTATTAAATCAAACATGATACAACAATACAACGATAAACAATAGGGACACGTCGAACTCAAGCGAACGCTTATATTACGCGCCCTACGTAGTAGGAAAATAACACAAATATGATGTCGGACAAGCATTACTTATCAATTGTGGAACTATCTAGATGAAAAGCATAGTTAAAGGAAATCAGAAAGAATAAGAAAAAGCTAGCAGGAGGAAGAGGGGGGAGGGTGGAGGTGGGAGGAAAGAACGGCAGGTACATATAAAAGATGAAGGTGGTTAGCGCATACAAAAAAGAATATAGTTACATAGTACATTACAAACCATAGGGGAAGGGCTCCTAGTATGGACCACTTTTTGTTTCATGCTGATAACTAGCTTGTTTTGTTGCGAAGAAGTTTCATTTTGTGTGTGGTAGTCCTTCTCTCTTATGTTAACCGTTAGGCCTAATTAGACTGAAACAGCTTTGATAGACATTCAGCAAAAATTAAATACAGAAAAAATCACAAATGGTCCATATTAGGAGCCTGGGCGCCCAATATGGACCAGTGAAGCGGCCTTCACGAATCACTGTAAAAAGACCCCTATACTTCAAAATAACATGATACAACTTAGTTGTTATTGTTGTTGTTGTTTTTTGTTGTTGTTGTTGTGGTTGTTGTTGTTGTTCAACTTGTTCTTGTTCTGATTTTTGTTCTTCTTGTTCGTGTTATTCGTGTTCCTGTTCCTCCTATTGTTGTAGGTGCTCCAGACTGCCGTGGAGCTTCCGGGCCACTAGGGCCAGGTTCTCTTTCTGATTCAGAAGTGGATCCTGGTGGGCTTTGAAACAAAAAAAGAAAATACATGCAGCAATCAAAAAAATAATTGTGTTCACAACTGATGATAACAGGATTACTATACCAAAAACAAACACGCACCAAGTATGCAGTTTTAACTGAAAAACTTTATTAGTAGCCGAATGTTATCCATCATACTGTCTCAAATTCAAGGAACATAGACTATTTATACTGTAGCTCCAACAAAAAACGTTGAGGCTGAACAGCAATTGCATACGCCTCTGGTTCGATCCGCAGCAGGGTGCGAAATAATCGTTTTCACGCTAGACCACCACTCCGGCGGATTTTCGTCCTGGATACCCGACCCACACATACCCAGGGTATCTGCTCTGTGACCAAGCACCCGGGCACACGCTATGGGATTTGTGACGACCTGAGACTTCTGATAAGAGCCGAAAAGCCTTTTAAATACTGTGAAGTCATTGTCTTTCGTATCAAGGAGTGATTGAAAAGTGTGAATATCCGCTTGCAAGTAGAAGTGGGGTGTCTTTGAACAGCGGCTAAGAGAACGTGTGATAACTTTCGGAGGAAAAGGAGCCGAAGTCGAGGTTGTGCGTGATATACGGCAGATGATATAGACCAGCTCTTCAAGCGTCGGAAACGGACAACAAGAAAAGAAATGGATAAACATCTGAACAATGCAGTGAAAGACAACACCAATCATTTTTAGAAGATTGTCTGTGTTAAAACGTCACAGATTTCTACTGCTATTACTCTTGACGGACCAGGTAAGCAAGCAACGTTTTCTGGTGTTGTAATTTAAAAAAGTGCCCTTTTTCCATGTTGATTGTGTGGTAGGAGTCAAATGCGACCGTGATGTTTTGAGAGAGAGAGAGAGAGAGAGAGAGAGAGAGAGAGAGAGAGAGAGAGAGAGAGAGAGAGAGAGAGAGAGAGAGATATGGAGAGTGAGATTATGACAGACCGACAAGACAGACACTCAGAGGGAGAGAAATAGGCGTTCACACGGATAGAAATGCTAGTGACAACAGAATCGTCAGATGAAAGTTGATATAGCCAGAGATAAACTAGGAAGAAGAAGTATCGTACATTGGCAAACAAACTGACGCGCATAAAGGCAGACACACAGGCAGAAACAGATGTACACATATATTCATTGAAAATTACATGCAAACTCCGATATCAACACACTTAACAAAATGTATTAATGTTTACAAGACTTAATTATGAGCAGATAACACTACCCCAGAAGGTTACTGATTCGTCCAGTTGCTAAGACTATGAGCAATTAAGCGTGACCGTCTATTAACCAGCAGGCTACATACTCTTTACCAAGTTACGGATGAGTTAGCCCGGCTCGCGGTTCCAGACCAAATCAAGCGTGACTGAGTGCCAGAAAATCTCTACAGCATAAATCCCTGAATCAATACCGACACCGATCTCCTCGGGTGATTTAGGTTTTGCATACATGTGTGTTGTTGAGGGTGTATATGTACGGTGTGGAACTTGTGGTTGTACGAAAGAATAAGTAAGTAGGTACTGTTTATTCTGTCCTCAAAACATTGTTTAGGTGATAAGTACTTAAAAATAGTGTTGCATATATGCATGAAAGGCAAAGCGAGTAATGCTTATTCTGTCCGTAAACAGAGTTTATGTGATAAGTGTTTATAAACGTTCTTGTTGGGATCAAGCTATAGTGTTGTACAAGGCGATATGGTATACAGGATCAACCAAGATGCAAAACCTTAATCGTGTGATTTTAAAAACTCGAGAGAGAGCGAGATGGAGCGAGAAAGAGAGGGGGAGGGGAGAGAGAGGGTGATAGAGAGAGAGAGAGAAAGGGAAAGAGAGAGACAGACATACAGACAGACAGACAGACAAACAGACAGACAGACGACAGACAGACAGACAGACAAACAGACAGACAGACGACAGACAGACAGACAGACAGACAGACAGACAGACAAACAGACAGACAGACAGACAGACAGACAGACACACAGACACACAGACACACACACAGACAGACACACAGACAGAGAAAGAATTATACCAAGAACAAACGTGTAAGAAAGACAAAGCACGGATCTATGCATATATCCAGATAAAATATCATACATTCGTGTACAACCCTTTAGAACTCCCCTGCTGAGTTCTATGATATAATATCAAACTTGTTGGTAAAGAGTAAACATACACACGGGAACCCGTGGGGTGAAAATTAATACTGTTTGGTATCATAGGGGTCTGGCGTATACAAAGTCAATATAGACTAAAAACATCTAAGGCAAATGTAAACACCATGACAAAAGCCTGCGTGTTTTGGTGTAATCAGCCACCTGCACTTATGGCAGAATGACCGAGGTCTTTTACGTGTCACTGGGGTGACACGGGGTGGGACATGGATACCGTTTCTTAGTCTGCATATAAAGTAAACCCATTTAATACCCTGCCTGGATTCGAACCCGTTGCCCAAAGGATCACAAATCCAGGGCTCTCACAGTTGAGCTACCAGGCCCTGAAGTATCCAAGAAAAACAATGCTGCTATTCCATGTCAAAGGTGAGACAGACCTGTGAACATGATCGTGCACTGGGACAGACCTGTGAACATGATCGTGCACTGGGACAGACCTGTGAACATGATCGTGTACTGGGACAGACCTGTGAACATGATCGTACACTGGGACAGACCTGTGAACATGATCGTGCACTGGGACAGACCTGTGAACATGATCGTGCACTGGGACAGACCTGTGAACATGATCGTGCACTGGGACAGACCTGTGAACATGATCGTACACTGGGACAGACCTGTGAACATGATCGTGCACTGGGACAGACCTGTGAACATGATCGTGCACTGGGACAGACCTGTGAACATGATCGTGCACTGGGACAGACCTGTGAACATGATCGTGCACTGGGACAGACCTGTGAACATGATCGTGCACTGGGACAGACCTGTGAACATGATCGTGCACTGGGACAGACCTGTGAACATGATCGTGCACTGGGACAGACCTGTGAACATGATCGTGCACTGGGACAGACCTGTGAACATGATCGTGCACTGGGACAGACCTGTGAACATGATCGTGCACTGGGACAGACCTGTGAACATGATCGTGCACTGGGACAGACCTGTGAACATGATCGTGCACTGGGACAGACCTGTGAACATGATCGTGCACTGGGACAGACCTGTGAACATGATCGTGCACTGGGACAGACCTGTGAACATGATCGTGCACTGGGACAGACCTGTGAACATGATCGTGCACTGGGACAGACCTGTGAACATGATCGTGCACTGGGACAGACCTGTGAACATGATCGTGCACTGGGACAGACCTGTGAACATGATCGTGCACTGGGACAGACCTGTGAACATGATCGTGCACTGGGACAGATCTGTGAACATGATCGTGTGCTGGGAAAGGCTTGTATACCTTTAAGATAAACTGAGTTTTTTTAACCATCATGTAAATGCAGATACTTTTAAAGGAAGTGGTATCGTATTATTGTCAAACGAGACGTGATACTTATCGTTTGCACTTTACTGACGCTGCCAAGTTCAAAAGAAAAAATCTTTAACATTTCAATACAGCCAGAAGTCTGAACGCGATAGCTTGAATAGAAACCAATCCTTTGAGCGATTGGTTTAATGTACCCCTGATGTATACCCCATTGAACTCATTTTGTGCACGCAATGTACACGAATAGCACATTATAGACTCTGCTCGGCCCCTTTATTGCCAAGAACAGGCCAAAAACATACAACTTACCTTGTTTATAGTTGTATAAATGCTGCAAGAAATCGTTTGATGTAAACATTAACCTTGCTTCTACTGTCAGATGTAGAGATTTTAAAATGTCATGTTCTGTGTTTATTTATATGCAGTACATTTAGTATAGTTTCGCTTATACAAGGGTAAGATTCTTTGCTTGGTGGCGGTGTCTCTTCCTGTAAGTTCTATACAGCGTTATAGAATTGGACTGCGCTCGGTCATGCTGCCGTGCAGTTGTTCCGTGCATGAGAGACAGGTTGTCGGAGACTATTCTTCAAAGTCAGCATTTATCAATCCTGGAACATAATCTCTGGGAAAATCGTCCTGTTACCATCCTCTGCCTCGTCACTATATCACTGGCTAGTGGAGATCAATTTACGGACATACTGAGAAAGTTGTTTGATTATTGCTTGTTAATCAATCAATCAATGAGTCTTATATCGCGCATATTCCGTGGGTACAGTTCTAGGCGCTCTGCAATGATGCCGTGTGAGATGAAATTTTATACGGCCAGTAGATTGCAGCCATTTCGGCGCATATTTACCTTTCACGGCCTATTATTCCAAGTCACACGGGTATAGGTAGACAATTATTAACTGTGCCTAAGCAATTTTGCCAGGAAAGACCTTTTTGTCAATCGTGGAATCTTTAACGTGCACACTCAATGTAGTGTACACGGGGGGAGGTTCGGACACCGAAGAGAGTCTGCACACAAAGTTGACTCTGTGAAATAAATTTCCGCCGAACCTGGGATCGAACTCACGCTGACAGACCAATATGGCTATCCGGGATAGATGGAAGTTTGTTTCCTTACTCGGTTTACAAGGTGGTCTCGGGTTTTAGTACATGTACATTAGGCGGCAAAAGAAACGCAACTTATTCGCGCCCATGCACTGTTGCAAGTGACTTTTCGTCATTTTCAAATTGTCGTAAAATGTGAACCAGATAAGGTACATCAAAAAGGAAAACAGATTCGTGGAGGATATTTTACTGGCTGTACGATTAGTGCATATTATTTAATCGTTTTCTTTTTTTACCTTTTCATAAACTGTGTTGTTTGCGGTAGGGGTCAAGCGAGTCATGGTTGCAGGCGAACGTGTCGCTTCGACACGTTACAAAATTCGTAAAAATGCATATTTTTCAACCAGATAAAGAAAGTTGTGGAAATAATTAATCTCTTAACATGATCATTTAACTTGAATTATTCGCCAAAGCGTAACATAATTACAAAAATAAACATAAATCACTCACATATCCTACCTTCTTATCAAGGCTAACATGGAGAAGGCAGCGCTTCCCCCGCCGCCCAGCAAGCGACTGGTCAAGACCGCCCTGCATCAGGCCGTGCTGGACATCAGGCTGCATCAGGTCCGACTCCTCGTGTCCCGTCACGGGGTCAACGTGGACTCCAGGGACATGCATGGCCGCACACCGCTCATGCTGGCATGCATGATTGACAATGAGGAACACGGTTTCAAGATGGCCTCCATTTTCCTCAAGGTACGTAAATAATTCAAAAAGGGATAGACTTTCTTTCTTTATTTGGTGTTTAACGTCGTTTTCAACCACAAAGGTTATATCGCGACAGGGAAAGGGGGGAGATGGGATAGAGCCACTTGTCAATTGTGTCTTGTTCACAAAAGCACTAATCAAAAATTTGCTCCAGGGGTTTGCAACGTAGTACAATATATGACCTCACTGGGAGAATGCAAGTTTCCAGTACAAAGGACTTAACATTTCTTACATACTGCTTGACTAAAATCTTTACAAACATTGACTATATTCTATACAAGAAACACTTAACAAGGGTAAAAGGAGAAACAGAATCCGTTAGTCGCCTCTTACGACATGCTGGGGAGCATCGGGTAAATTCTTCCCCCAAACCCGCGGGGGGTAGGGATAGACTGCGGAGGTGTCAAAAGTTAGACTACAAAAACATTACAACCCCAAAACAGAGAGACTGCATGCTAACGTTCCACAAAGTATGTCAAGAACAAAGATCAAGAATGGTTAGTTAAAGGAATGTTTGATTTTTGACACAAAAAAACATTAACTACAAGGACCATTCTTGTGAATGTTTTGTTTTGTGAGAAAGCATAAACTTTCCAGACACTTTAACCTTTCTTGTTTTTGTTTTTTTATTCTGAAGGTAAGCATGTTTGCATGTCTCTCATTGCTGTGTTGTTCGGGTTAAAGAAATAGGATTAATGAGGAGAGTAGTAGGGGGGGGGGGGGGGGCCGGGGGGTGGGGTCTCAATAGAGAGGTTCCACTGTACACCTTAATTTTTTTTCTCATTTTTTTTCCATATGTCACCATATATTAATCTATTCAAAAACAATATTCGCATCAAAACATATGCCTGTAAATACCTTAAATCAAAGACAATAAACAATAATTTGTTTCTAATTAATAAAACTTCAGACTAACAAAATCTCAAAACAACATGATTTCCAAAAATAATGTCCAGTGTTAATCGTGAATCGAGTTTTACACCTTAGTTTCATTCGTGCTTCTTCGCACACAGGCGGGAGCCTACCTGAACGTCCGTGACTCGATGGGCCGCACGGCGCTAAGCTACGCCTGTCTCAACGGTCGTCAGGACATCGTGCGCAGCATCCTCAGGGAGGACGTGCTGGACATCAACGAACCGGACAACGACGGCAACACCCCCATCCACCACGCCGCCATGAGTGGAAACCCCAACATCGGTGAGTGGTAATGAGTTATAGAAGGTAATGGTTGTAATGTGAAGGCCTTCATTAATTGAGTACGAAGTCTTTTTACCGACAATTCAGTGCCAGCTAGCTTCTTGAAGTAGTCTTCGCGAAGTCAACTTTGCCCAATTAATATTGGGCTTTAGTTTAAATTGCAATGAGAATAAGGACGACGTTCGTGCCAATAACTGAGACAGTCCAAGGAAGGTCATCATGAGATGATGAGTAGAAACTCGCAGCACTGGGAATTAGTTTCTCTTGTTGGGGAACAATTTGAATATTGTGTTTCCGAAAGCCATATAATTATGGTGTACACACAGCAGTAGACTCTGAATATCTTTAAATCCAAATGTTTGAAAATATTCGTTTCAGATCGGCTTCGTGCTTGCTTTTTCCGACAGGTACAGTGCACTAACGACGCCCACCTACGCAGGATAAAATTGTAGTGGAAAAAGGAAGGAAGAGGAAAAAAACCCGACGTTTTCGCTCAAGTAAATAACGTTGTTTTTTTAAACGAAAAATTCAAACGTAATTTAATTAATTGCAGTTCGCATGCTGGCCGAAACGTTCTACAAGTTTGGCCTGGACCCAGACAAGAGAAACAAGCTGGGCTACACTCCGCTGCTGCTGGCTTGCAAGTGTGGCAACTACGTGTCTGCCTACATCCTGGTCACCATCACCAAGGCCTCCCCCACTCTCAGGGATGGCGAGTTCCATCTCAACGCCACGGAGTGGATTCAGCGAACTCACCAGATACAAGTAAGATTCTTGAGAATCTGTTTTTTTTCTTAAGGCCTTCCTTATTTGAGCCCGAAGTTATCTTCGTCGTCTTCATCGTCATCGTCGTCATCGTCATGGTGGTGGTGATGGTTGTGGTGGTGATGAAGATGAAGATGATGATGAAGATGAAGATGATGATGAAGAAGATGATGATGATGATGATGATGATGATGATGATGATGATGATGATGATGATGATGATGATGATCAACATCATCATCATCGTCATCATCTTCATCTTCATCACCACCACTACCACCACCACCACCACCATCATCATTATCGTCGTCGTCGTCATCGTCGTCCTACTCCTCATCCTCCTAAGTTGTGTTCTTGCTGTCATGGTTCCACTGGTAACTATTATCGTTTCACATATGTATTTCAAAACAAATCCATGCATACATTTTCAAAACGCCACCTTCAAAACCAAACTGTCTCTCTATGTCCCAGGTGAACGTCATAGAGCGAGGACTCCTCTCCTCCGCGCCAGCCTCCCTGCCCCCTTCCCACACCCTGTCGTTCAGCCGTGAGTACACCATGTACCAGCTGCCCGCCACGTCCCGCTACACCCCCCGCCACACACCCCGCTACACCCCCCGTCACGCGGAACGCTGCAAGTACAATCCCCTCAGCTTCTCCCTGGACTCGGGCAGCGCGCACCTCCCGCCCGTCTTCTCCATGACCCAGGAGGAGGAGCGGAGCGAGGTCTTCATCCAAGGTGAGTTCCTACAGTAGACAGGCGCGAAACCTAGTGGTCAACGCCTTCCTTAATTGATTGAGCTCAAAGTTGACTTCGTGAAAACTTTGCAAAGTCATTTTACCGAAAATTCAGTGCCAAAGCTTCGTGCTGCGAGCTCCGTGAAGTAGACTTCGTAAAGTCCCCTTTGCCCAGTTATTATCAGCTTAAGGACGTCGATCTTCCGTGTTGAAGGTTCGGGGATCGAATGCCAGCCGCGCCTTGTGGGATAAGGGTCAAATTGTTTCCGATCTCCCAGGTCGACTTATGCGCAGACCTGCAAGTGACTTATCCACTTTCGTGTGTACACGCAGGCACAAAACTAAGTGCGCACGAAAGGTCCTTACATCCGGCCATGTCAGAGACCGGTGGGTTTTAATACACACAAAAAGTGACTCCAAGCAAGGACCTATATTTATCTAATATAGGTCTATGCTCCAAGCTTGCATCCCCTGGCATCGGAGTATGATTACCTAAATTGTTGGAAAAACAGCCAGACACGTTAGTGCACTTGTTCCTACGAGTTTACGTGGGAGTTGCAGCCCACGAACGAAAAGATTTATTTAAAAAGAGTTCTTTCCTCCCCATTGTGTATTGTTGATTGTTTATTTCACTATATGAATAATATCAAATGTCATGTTTTTTTCTGATGTTCAGATGCAAGTTTATTTGATACACTTTGACGTTCATTTCATTGCATTCCAAAGGTCGCGAGGCCCGCCAGGTCCTTCTGGGCGAGATTCAGGAGATGGAGAGCAAGCAGAGACCCGTATCTACCAAGACATTCAGCAGCCGCTTCTCCCACCCGCCCACCGCCAAGCTCCTCGCCCTCACGCGCAGAGGTCACACCGGGGTTCCTCCCGATCTGGTGACCCTCTTCAAGCTGTACTCCGACCAGTACGAACCCGACTGGCGAAGCAGCAGGGAGTTCAGGAGTAAGCCTTCTCTTGTGGGCGGAGGTAACGGCCTGTCCGTCAGCAGCGACATAGACAAGATGACTGGGGAACTTGTCACGGCTTGAAACATCTGATAGTAATTGGGAGAAGTCGACTTCGCGAAGTTCGATACACAAAGCTTTGGACCTGGATTTCGGTAAAAAAAAAAAGACTTCGCGGAGTCTTCATGAAGACAATTTTGGGCTTAATTGAGGAAGGCCTTGAGAAAGGGTTTTACGGAGGCGGCGTTCCTAAGTGTTTGCTCAGTGAACATGACAGCTAGATTTTTACATTGGTCATCCGCTCTCCTCTGAACGATTACTATTTTCCCTCTCAGTAGTATTTGTTGTTGTCATCCGTCCACTATAAGACCAGGGCTCCCCACGGACATCCCTCCCAGTGCGTCCCGGGACCCCCACTTTTAATTTGTAGAGGGTCCATGGACCCCCACTGCAAATTTTTAGAGGGTCCCAAAGGTCCAAACACCGAAAAGTCCCAGTGTACTTTTATAACGGACGATTGCAGTCTGAAAATGGTATACGGTACGCACGATAAAGGAAATTTAGTGCGTCCCAGGACCCGCTCTTTTAAAGTCTAGTGCGTCCTACATACATTTTTAATACGTGTTTTCGGCTTTCAGTGCGTATAGGACGCAGGGACGAGCGCTATGGGGAGCCCTGTAAGAGTCTCCTCATACGCTTCTGGGGACTGAAAGGTTCTGGTTCTGGTTGACCTTAGTCCGGTCTAAAGCACGGAGGGACGTGTCACCTGCAATCTATAATAAGTCTTCAAGCTTGTTTGAGAAGCTTGGCGTCACGAGTTTGCAACTGTCGACGAAGCAAATGTTCCCTTTTTTGTGGCAACATAGCCTACTGCTGAAACTAAGGGCCTTCAGACTTTTTCGAGTGGACCTACGAGTGTTGTTATGCGTAATTCACACAAACAGATAGTGAAATAATGGTATTGTCTCTTTTGCTTGTTTAACTGTGCGTCCAGTAGAGGACAATTTATGTTTTTGGAAGCTTGACACAGGCAATATCAGACGCTCGATGTCAGGGTGCATATAGAAACCAAAAGAACTTGCTGATACGCAAATGTGAAACTTCTTGATATTCGTATACGGCACTGTTTTTTTTATGGGCACGGAGTTGTGAGGCCTACCGTTTGAAACGGTTTATTCCAACACACGTTTGCACCACGACATCGTTGCTCCCTGAGGAGGCTTCAGAGAACCACATGACTCATTCGACAAGGGACGGAGCGAGAAATGTGCTTTTAATGGTATACATATATAAGATTATTTTTCTTCTTGTGAAATACTATTCTCAATCAAATGTATATACTGTGTGTCAAGTTCTCAGGCAACAAACGCTTGTTGCTTCATCAGTATTATGTGGGTTTTTTTTTTACATCATTTGGTCGTTGAGATAATTAGTAACCGCCCCCCAGCATGCACTGCATCCCAAGATACGATTTCAGCGAGCAAGCCTGAAAATCAGCCAAGTCAGTTAATAGTCACTCTTCTTGTGAACGTACAATGACAATGGTGCACGGGGAGGATACTGGAATGCTTTTCCCTGAGGGTAACTGGTCATTTTATCTTTGTTTCGAATGCTTTCGATGTCAGTTTAAATCAGTCAGAACAAAAAGCTCTGACCAATCAAAAGAGTGTACGCACGACGCAGTTTTTGCTCGCTTTGATTGCAGTTAAAATGTTTTAAATCGCATGTATTTAAACATCTGTTACTGTGCAGATCATGTTCGTGTTTTTTTGTATTACACGGAGTGATTGTGTTTATTGTTTGTGTGAGCCGCTTGAAAATAAAGTTGATCCTGACACCCTTGTTTTTCTGAGTTCCCCCTTTCGACAGAAATGCCTATGTATGTGGCTGTTCAGTTCATCCTTTTTACGAGTATAGCCACATACCGTCTTCAATGGTGTGTATATTCCTTGTGTTCGTGTGTATCTATAGTCGCACAACTACCATTGATCCCTAAATATTGCATGAGTTCGTTAGTGCGTTCGGGATCTTTAACGTGCGTCACAATATTGGCGGGCATTTTAAGGAGTCTGCATGCACAAGTAAAGTTCGGAGAATGATTTTTCCATTCTTGTCTTGAGTTGGGGAAGAATAATCTATCCACTGAGAGCAGGTTATTTTCGTCTACAAATTCCAACATTTTTCCAAGAATTTCACAATACTTGTTACAAAACAATCGGAAACACCCACATACAGTCGTACATACATACAGCATTCCCCTCCACCCCGAACAACACGATACCCAGGGTAGCCTCTCAAACACACTGCAGGGAGCTACTCGCACACAGATTAGCCCACTGTCAAATGTTGTTGCACGTGCGGCCCTGCTACTGATAACAAGACAGCGGAACGTGTTGCATTCGTTGCTTTTGCAAAGGTCACCAGCCCGCTTTCCTCGGCAGCGCAGACTGTCTCGGGCGCTAAACAAAAATAATTTAAGGCGAAAAAATAAACGTGAGGGAGAGGAGTTTGTGGTTCACTAACAGAGCTGCGATGACAGCTGCCGTGTTTTTGTGTTAGCAGATTTTTACAATTAACTAACTTCGCCCACTGCTTTTTTGTGTGGTGTGTGAGGGTGTGTTTTTGATGCTCGTGTGTGTTCTCGCTGCATTGGTAATTTGTGGGTGCTTTTTTCTTTTGAAGAAGAATAGGAGGAAAGAAGGAAGACAAGAAAGAAGGAATGTGCATTTCTGCACTAAACACACAAGCGTATGAACACACAAGTCGTCAGACAGGGACAAGCAAACAGTCAGACAGACAGACAGACAGACAGACAGACAGACAGATATCGGCCAATCAAAAGCAAAACATGTTCACACGCACGCAGCCAGGCACACACACACACACACACACACACACACACACACACACGCGCGCACGCACGCACGCACACACATGAATGACGTGTGCGTGCTTGGATATGAATCTTTAAACTTTCAACTAGCATACGACACCTGTCTTTGCGTCGTTTTCCAAAGAATAATTGTACACGATAGTTTTTCTTACTTTCCGAGTGTACACATTTGACAAATTTACATTGTCTGTAACAGTGGATCATACAACACAGACAACTCCCAAAATCAAATTCACAAAAGCAATGTTCCCGCGCACCCCCCCCCCCCCCCCCCCCAACAACAAAAAAAGAAGCTAAAGATGAACAATCACATTATTAATTTCGTATCGAAAAACAGTCAGTTTTGTTTACCTATCTTGTCTAACAATGACGTTATGGCATGCTGAACGTTGTAAGTGTCATTTTTCTCAGAAGCCATGAAAGGCGGTTGTTGAACTACAGCGCCTAAAACACAAAGCATAGCTCTACTCAATTGATCAAACAAGGCATAAGCACATACTGCCCTCCTACCTGAACTTAAGTTACCCATTCTGATATATTATTGTAGCAAGTTATTTCAATATTTTCCTTTGGCTAAATTAAGATTCTGTTTTTATGATTTTTTTGATTTTTAAAAAAAACTTATTCAGCCACAAATATAAACATATTCTACATACTTAAAAAGCAAATAAGCCTACAAAACCGCTCCAGTCCAACCATATTACACAGAAAAAAATAAGTTGTCTATACATACCAAACGGTGAGTATTGCTTCTCTCCGCTACAAATAAACTCTGCTCGACCACACAGATTAATATAAGCACGCCATCGACACAGCCAAACAAACGCATCGTCCACACTCCAGCCAAACAAACGCACCGTCCGGCACACATCAAAACAAGCACATCAGCCACACAGCCAAACAAACACATCAGCCACACAGCCAAACAAACACATCAGCCACACAGACAAACAAACACATCAGCCACACAGACAAACAAACACGCACTTCACCAACCCCCCCCCAGATCTCCATCCTTCATCGGACTGCAGCGGCTGCGCAGTCTAGGGCCGCTGACGTAAGCGACACCCATCAGTCAACAGTTCGGCGCATGCGCACCAGACCACGTGACGAGTCCATGCTTCCTGTGCCAGGAAAATCTCTGAACAAATTCACCCCTAGATATTTCCTTTCCGTGACAATTAGGGGGTAAATGTTATGAGTATTGAGGTGCAGCAACAAACACGTGCCCCCCCAGGGGTGGTCGTAGTTTGTTGTCCTTCTCGCTCGAGATCAGAGTCGCCGCGGAGGGAGTGTTTGTAGTGAGAAGGTGAGAGGCTCCAGGTAATTACTGAGTGATGAGCTGCATTATCTACAGGTCTTCTCTGTGGAGGACTTTTCACCTTTCCCTGAAGCTTTTTCAAGGTTAGGATCATGATGGTATCTCCATCTCTGCACTGTCAGTCGTACCTATGCTGTTTTGTGCTGTAAGCATTAAATGGTTTTAGTGTCGGGTTTCTGCACCGTCGTACCTGTGCTGTTTGTATTTTACCAATATTATTCTATTTGTTAAAAATAAGAAAATGCCGCTGCTTGTTTTTCTTCGCAGTGTAGGTGATAGTGATGGCGGAGGGAGTGTTTGTGGTGAGAAGGTGAGAGGCTCCAGGTAATTACTGAGTGATGAGCTGCATTATCTACAGGTCTTCTCCGCGGAGGACTTTTCACCTTTCTCTGGGGCTTTTTCTGGGTTAGGATCATGATGGTATCTCTATCTCTGCACGTTCGTACCTATAATGCTGTTTTGTGCTGTAAGCATTGAATGTTTTTAGTGCCGGGTTTCTGCACACTCAGTCGTACCATGCTGTTTTGTGCTGTAAGCTATAAGCGTTGAATGTTCTTAGAGTCGGGTCAGTGTGTGTCCGTGAGTTTGTCGATGTGATAGTGTGTTTGTTTGTATTTTACCTTTATTTTTCTATTTGTTGAAAATAAGAAAAGGCCTCTGTTTGTTTTGCTTCGCGGAGGAGGTCAGAGTGGTGTCGGCGTGAGCATGTTTGTAGTGAGAAGGGTCAGATGCGAAGAGCTGCACTATCTTGTCCCTCTGTGGTAGGTGGACTTTTTACCTTTTTCTGGGACGAGATTGGGATGTTGTTATCTATATATACCTCCCGTACCTGTAGTTGTTCTGCGCTATATGCGTTTTCTGATTGTTTTTATATTAGCTTTTTACATTTAGTCAAGTTATGACTAAATGTTTTAACATAGAGGGGGGAATCGAGACGAGGGTCGTGGTGTATGTGTGTGTGTGTGTATGTCTGTGCGTGTGTGTGTGTAGAGCGATTCAGAGTAAACTACTGGACCGATCGTTATGACATTTTACATGAGAGTTCCTGGGTATGATATCCCCAGATATTTTTTTTATTTTTTTGATAAATGTCTTTTATGACGTCATATCCGGCTTTTTGTAAAAGTTGAGGCGGCACTGTCACACCTTCATTTTTCAATCAAATTGATTGAAATTTTGGCCAAGCAATCTTCGACAAAGGCCGGACTTTGGTATTACATTTGAGCATGTAGGCTTAAAAATTAATTAATGACTTTGGTCATTACAAATCTGAAAATTGTAATTAAAATAATATTTTTACAAAACGATCCAAAATTACTTTTATTTTATTCTTCATCATGTTCTGATTCCAAAAACATATAAATATGTTATATTCGGATTAAAAACAAGCTCTGAAAATTAAAAATATAAAAATTATGATTAAAATTAAATTTCCGAAATCGTTTTAAAAACAATTTCATCTCATTCCTTGTCGGTTCCTGATTCCAAAAACATATAGATATGATATGTTTGGATTAAAAACACGCTCAGAAAGTTAAAACGAAGAGAGGTACAGTAAAGCGTGCTATGCAGCACAGCGCAACCGCTACCGCGCTAAACATGTACAGGCTCGTCACTTTCACTGCCTTTTGCACTAGCGGCGGACTACGGTGAAAAAATGCAGTCCGTTCAGTTTCATTCTGTGAGTTCCACAGCTTGACTAAATGTAGTAATTTCGCCTTACGCGACTTGTTTATTTTGATTTTGTATATGTATTTTACTTCTTTTTCTCTCTTTTTATATTTAGTCAAGTTTTGACTAAATATTTTAACATCGAGGGGGAATCGAAACGAGGGTCGTGGTGTATGTGCGTGTGTGCGTGTGTGTGTCTGTGTGTCTGTGTGTGTGTGTGTGTAGAGCGATTCAGACTAAACTACTGGACCGATCTTTATGAAATTTGACATGAGAGTTCCTGGGTATGAAATCCCGATACGTTTTTTTCATTTTTTTGATAAATGTCTTTGATGACGTCATATCCGGCTTTTCGTGAAAGTTGAGGCGGCACTGTCACGCCCTCATTTTTCAACCAAATTGGTTGAAATTTTGGTCAAGTAATCTTCGACGAAGCCCGGGGTTCGGTATTGCATTTCAGCTTGGTGGCTTAAAAATTAATTAATGACTTTGGTCATTAAAAATCGGAAAATTGTAAAAAAAAATAAACATTTATAAAACGATCCAAATTTACGTTTATCTTATTCTCCATCATTTGCTGATTCCAAAAACATATAAATATGTTATATTCGGATTAAAAACAAGCTCTGAAAATTAAATATATAAACATTATTATCAAAATTAAATTGTCCAAATCAATTTAAAAACACTTTCATCTTATTCCTTGTCGGTTCCTGATTCCAAAAACATATAGATATGATATGTTTGGATTAAAAACACGCTCAGAAAGTTAAAACAAAGAGAGGTACAGAAAAGCGTGCTATCCTTCTTAGCGCAACTACTACCCCGCTCTTCTTGTCAATTTCACTGCCTTTGCCATGAGCGGTGGACTGACGATGCTACGAGCATACGGTCTTGCTGAAAAATGGCAGCTACTTGACTAAATATTGTATTTTCGCCTTACGCGACTTGTTTTTCCTTGTGGGGGGGGGGGGGGGGGGGGTCGGGTCAGCGTGTTTTACGTGAAGTTTCGATGTTAGTTCAAAATCCGTAAATACTATTCTATTAAAAAAAAGAAATAAAGTAAGGAACGAAGAAAAGCAGGAGGGAAAACAAGTTACATTATCAGTTTACGTCCTACACAATCCATGACAAAGGAATGAATCCACAAATTGTATCTGCCTCAGTCAGTTTGACGTCAGGATTTTTTCCCCCGCCTTTATGTATAAAGCGGCTATTAGGTTTCACTGTGTCTGTTTTGGATGTTTGTCCGTTGTCCCACGACAGTTTAAACTTGTATCTTTGGTACTCTGGGGTCAATTGAGCTCAAATTTGGTGAGTAGCTTGGAATTGTGGAGCCGAGGGTGTGTGCAAAATATGAGGTTCCTAACGTCAGTCAAACTGTAGATATTACTATTAGCTTTACACGCCTTTACGCGCCCAGCCAGGGAAGTTTTTTTTAAAGGATTTAAAATGAGGATGCGCATCTCAACGTAACACTTGACGTCGAAGAAATGTGCTAGTGAGACTTGAGACCTTTATTCATGAAGTATGGGTGCTTTTACAAAGTATGGGTGTGTACACTAGTCAGATAAAAAAAAAATGTTTGCCCAGTTTGAACCATGCGACGTATTTCTACTTGCATGGTTTTGACAATTGTCCTTTGGTAGGAATGAAAGTCCTTTGCTGCAAAAACTATTACAACAGCAATAATGATAATAAGGATGAATAGTCTCAGAATGATCAACATCTGTCTTTGAATAATGTTGCGGAAGTTAATTTGTAAAATAAAGAAAACAACTTCAGAGCTCTGTTGAAATGTGTGTGTACTAGATCGTCGCGTTGGAAAATGTTTGCTACTTCTTCAACTTTTTCAAACATTACTGACCTACAAACATTGTATTCTACGCACTCAATTGAAATCAAACGGTAGTGCCGCAATGACATACTTGTGCGACCGATTTAAAAGGCAATCCAAATGAAATTTACGTTACCTCCTAGTTTATCAAAGCAAAGATTTCACAGCTGCTAAAACTTCAGTAAACTGACTTTTGCCCAAAGCGAAACATCGAGTAGCACTTAGGTTATACCTCAGCCTCTTTAAATTGAAGCGCTGTTTTACAAAAGATGCTCATCTTCCCCACTTTGGCTACAAAGGTGAGAACACAGACCCCCCCCCCCCCCCAAACAAAAACAAAAAAATAAAATCAAAAAAAATCAACAACAATCAATTACAAAGCCTGCAACGACAAAATTCAAAAATCACAAAGCCTGGCTGTGATAACAAAAGTAACTACAGTACTACTCAAAAACGCCGTGGCTGCTGACAACTTCTCTTTGTGACGACACAAAGCAAGTTGAACAACAAGCTCAATCGACTCGCACGAGTAACAAGATAAACTCGCGAGCTCTTCACACCCGCCGACAAAGCTTGAAACTCGCAACCCCGTGAAATTAACGAGCTCTCAGAACGTGTGAACGCTAACAAGCCTTCTTTATGGATAATAGGGGTATCAGCTACTCCACTCAGTAACACAGATCTACCCTGGAGGCATGGAACACACGCCATACAAACAGCTATCGAAAAACACACGCCGTTTGGGAGATCGTTGTTGACTGAAGTCTTTGTCACAACTGCAGCCTCCTCTCTGCGTTACCCACCGGCCGCCCACTTCCGCCCACCTGTGAAAAGCGACCGTGGTTTTGAGAAGTGTTTCACAGCGGCTAGAAAACCATGCTGTCTTCGGAACTATTTTGTAGGACCGAAACATTTTTGCTTCGCATCTAATGAGATAAGCAAACACCTTTTGCAGGCACTTAATTTATCAGCTCTATTACAGGAAACAATTACAGACACTATAATTCTGATGACGAAAATTACAACAAGAGCAGCAGCAGCAACAGCAACAACAACAACAACAACAACAACAAACAACAACAAACAACAACAAACAACAACAAACAACAACAAACAACAACAAACAACAACAAACAACAACAACAACAAAACCGAAAACTTCTCGTAACCAGTTGGATGAGAATGCAAGAAAAACTAGATGTTTAACAAAAACAGTATTGAACTGAGGATCAACACGATTGATTGGTCAATTTCTTTTTCTGATTTTCAATACTTCGGAACTTATAAGTGAGTTTGTTTTTAATAAGTATGCCGGTTCAGCTGGGTTTAGTTGTGCCCATACAATAAAATCGTCACGGAATAGTGCTCCCAAATTCCGTTTCCACGATGGCAGGTTCCCGGTTCGCATACCCCGAAGTCTGTCCTGCTTTACCAGACTCGAGGAAACGCAGCACATGTTAGCTGGGCGTGTCACCAACTGTTCTGGGTGGGCGGACCACGAGCTCCGTAATCAAGAGGCTGTTTGGAGGGGGAAAAGCCGATCTCCTGCGGGGCTGTCACCGCTGTTCGCTGACAACGTTGGCCCAACAGCTTGACGTCCCGGACTCTCCATTGTGGGTTCTGTGTCGGCGTCAAATCGCGCGGAACACGCCTGGTGGCGATGTTGCGATCCTACGGCAGATCAGCTCAAAAGGATGAGAAGCCGGCCGGCGAATGACGCTGCCTGGTTGGGAGTAGGAGGAGAATTGATAGTTTAGGCGTGAGCATTCACACTATAGCTTGTGTTGTTGCTCCTGGTCATTCTTGTTTCAAAAACAGGTATCAAATCTGGTTACAACTTATTTGTAATGTAAAAGGAGATTGCCGAATTAACCCTTATTGTAGGCATATATATATAGAAAGAACAAACAATTGAAGATTAGAAAGCTGTTTATATCACAGTTCGTTAAAAAGAAGTCAAGAGATCATTTATTCTATATACAATTTTCAATTATATATTCAGCGAACTACTGCTTATTTGCCACTGGATTACAGTTTACAATGTACTATGTATATTCTTTTTGTATGCGCTAACCACCTTCATCTTTCATATGTACCTACCATTCTTTCGTCCCACCTCCACCCTCCCCCTCTTCCTCCTGCTAGCTTTCTCTTGTTCTTTTTGGTTTGCTTCAACTATGCTGTTTACCTAGATAGTTCCATAGTTTATAAGTAATGTTTGTCCGACATCATATTTTTGTTAATTTGTAACTACGTAGGGCGCGTAATATAAGCGTTCGCTTGAGTTCGTGTCCCTATTGTTTATCGTTGTATTGTTGTACCATGTTTGATTTAATAAAACATTGTTTAAACCAAGAGATCATTTAAGAAGAGTGCTTAGATGCCGACATTCGCTGAGCTTGTGACGTATACAGAGTCGCAAAAGAACCGCTCATGTTCTTAATGTCTATGTAACATAAAGGCACACACACAATTTCATTAGCCGCAGGGCAAAGGAGTCAGAAAAAAGGATGACAGCAAGGGACAAGACAAGAGGTTGTCAGGCAAAAAAGGATGAGACTCAGCAAGCAACAAGATTTCAAGCTTCAGCGGGCATCACTCAGACAAGCACCTCTCCTTCGTCAAAGGCCAATTTGGCCATGATCCGATGACAGCAGTCCCTTCCTGCGCCACCACCCCTCTCCCGCGATGATACAGCATTCAGATCCGCCCACAGTCCCACCCCAATCTACCCCCTCCACTCCCACCCTCATGCTAATTTGCTTCAATGGACACTTGCTGACCGTCGGGGGGAAATATCGTTGAAGTTGAGCAGCAAGCTGTCCCTCCGTAAAGGTCCAGGCCGTATACAGTGGCACCCCCTATAAAGACACCCCGCCCCCCCATTTTAAGACCCCCTTCTTTTTAAGACCTGATTTTGTCAGATTTGTAGAGGTCTTAAAAATGGGGGTCCACTGTATTGAGTTACTTCAGCAGTCCTGTCAAGGTTGAATGGGCCAAGCAGATGATGAGGTCTCGGCGCGGATGAGTCCCAACAGTCACATCATACGGCCGCTTTCTTTTTCATACGGCTAATCAGGAGGGGTTGGGTGCTCGCTGAAGCTAATTATTTTAGTTAGCTATGGGCATGGGGGTGGGGTGGGGCTTGTCTGGGGGGGGGGGGGTCGGGTGGTCATAGGGTTGGGGTAGGGAGAGAGTGTGTTTGGCGTAAGTGTGGGAGGGATCTGTTGGGGTTGATACGGGGTTACAATCCCATTTGCTAATGAAGGGATTGTATGTTGCCAGGTGATTCACTTAATTGTTTTAAAAGCAAAGACCATTTTTAATTCGCATATAATTTTTTCATAAAAAAAGATGTTTTATCACAAAAAATAATTGATTCATCACAAAATATTTATTAAAAAAACCAAATTATTAATCACAAAATGTAATACTTTTCTCCACAAAAAATGATGTTTCATCACAAAAAATACTATATTCCGCGTGCTGCCTTTTGTCGTGAAAGCTCATGTTCGCCAGTCTCATATACATCCACACACGCATCTTCAGCTTTATAGAGAAGAAACACTTCGGCAGGGCAGCTAGATCCGTGTTTACATCGATAGTAAACCTTCTTCCCGTCATAGGTTTTTGTAGCGACGGTGATGTACAGTACCAGGAATCCTTGGGAACATGATCGAGGGCTTCTGCAGAATCTTGAAACGTGTTTGTCCTCGCCCAATCTTTTCCCTCTCCTCGTCTTCTTTTCGGTGGAGGCTCTTCATTTTCATCTTCTTCAGACGAGTCCGTCAAACCGAAAGTAATTGGAGCAATAGGTGTACATTCCTCTCCCATCTTGGTTTTGCTTTTCTTGCCAAAGTTAATGCAGCAACTAACAGGCAAAAGCAAAATCAATATATACAAGAAGAGATAGAAAACTGATCAGTATCACGAAGTAGTGAGTCCAGTTCAGTCCAGTGAGTGAGTAGTGAGTCCAGTTCAGTCTCATACAAAGAAAGAAAACAAGCTCAGGGAACAATATCACTCACATTGGAACGACAAGCACTCAATCATACATTTTTGTGAATGTTTTATTTTATTTGTTGATTTGAGTATCTTTTCTGTTGATTAAACAGTATTTCTTTTGACGAACTAAATTTATTTTAGAAGATACAGTTATTTTATTGATAATTGATTTTTTCTTTTGATTTAACATCTTTTTTTTGACAGTTCAAATTTCTTGTGATAATGTAAATATTTCGTGATAAAACCATTCTTTTTTGTGAAAATTGCATTATTTTTTGTGATAAAAGCATCATTTCTTTTGACGCATTAAATGGGTGCCTTTTTAATTTCCGTTTTTACTTACTTCATCAAAATTATATCATAAAGGAAAGAACGATGCAGAGCATGAGTTACAAAGGAGGTGGGTGATAGTAAGAAACCTTTGTATAACAATTAAATTAAGAAACAAACAAAGAAACAAAATTTAAAAAAATAACACACAAACAAAACATCTATTGAGTGTGTTTTGTAGAAAAGGAGGGGTTCTGTCCATGTAAAGGACCAGAAGCCACCAAAGAGTCCTTTTCAGTCAAAGCACACCAACTACGCACAATGTTCGCCCAGTATCAAAACTTTCCACACAAATGGTGCCATGGGGCATTTCACACCCCTAAACCACCCATCATAAGGGTAGAACAGCGTTCTCTCAGTTGGCTACGAGCTAATTGGAGTATCAATGGTAACCTTTCTCAGTACCCACTTAAGAACAGTCACAAGCAAAGGGAGAAAGGAAAACCCACTTTGATAACAACAACAAAATGTACAAAGGGAGACAACATAACTTTAAATGAAGAGGAGCAAAGAAAGGTTTACCAATGCAAGAGATAAGCAAAGGGATGTAACAAAGCCAAACGGGAGCTAGCAATACACAAACACACATACACACACACACACACACACACACACACACACACATACACACACACATACACACACACACATACACACACACACACACACACACACACACACACACACACACACACACACACACACACACACACACGCACAGAGCCTTTAAATAGACAGACACATGCATGATTGTAAAGATAAACATGAGAAAAACGAAGAGAGGTGTAATCAGTTAATGGGATGAGACGAGATAAATGGTGTATTTAACACTGATGCCAGTACTTACTGAGTCGTCTCTGATAACGCTGATTTACACGGACCAGAAACAGGATTAAAAAGATTGTGTAACTCTCACGGGCCCCACTCCATGGCGATAATCCTTGTTTAAGCTTCTTTGATTCGCTCATCGGGTTGCTCCAGAACTCACTTCTATATTTACTTTTTAACAGTTACAACAAGAGATTATCAAAGGGAGGCAACAAAGCCAAAAGGGAGGGTACTTCCAAATGAAAAGTTGAAACGGTCGATGACAACAAAACTTTTTCGGCCTTTTAAACTCGACTCACGCAGAAAAGGAATAATCACTCCAGCGACAAACTTGTTAGTGATTCTGCCTGACATATCGGGGTGGGTCCATCCACCCAGGGTGCGTGAGGTCAAACGCTGGGAGGTCAGATGGAGTGGATGATCCAAGGGGTGCCGATTAGGAGCGGTAATGACAGGGTTCGGGGTTCAAACCTGTGCCGATTTCAGGAGGTTGGTTTAATGAAGTGAGCTGCTTTTCACAAATCAGCTCATGCATGTACTGTGTGCTACGACAGCACAGGACAAGACAGGAAACTGTCACTGATGCAGATGTTTTCGATGGGATGGTGAGGGCTGGACAGACGGCATGTCGTTTTTGTCGCCGTTTTCATGTGTCATCGGTGTAGAGAGAACCACAGAAATATTTTTTTTTTTTTAATGGAAAAACACAAAAGGTTTGGAAGACTGAGGAAAAATGTTTTTCTGCAGGAGACAGGCTTTTACAACAGGAGCTTG
>NC_090249.1:15383623-15391123 GCF_037325665.1 Littorina saxatilis
TTTGGCACTAGTCGGTATGTCGTACCATATTTACAACTATGGGTTTTATCGCTGGAAGCAAATCGTTCCATTTGTCGTCGAAGATACACACTCTCCGTTTAGCGAGGTCATCCAAAACCACTCCAAGCTTCTCGCCTTCTCGCGTCAGCTCACGTTTCCACGTCGTTGCCAAAACACCCATGGAAACGTCACGGGCTCCTTAGTTCTAGCTGGTTGTGAAGCACGAGCAGTTTGAGACCGTGTAGCGAACACTTCTGACAAGAAAAAGGGTTCGATTTTGTACACTTGGCTTCTAATGTTTTTGTGCCAGCGTCAAGGGGGTATGGGAAGGGCACCGTTTTCGGGCTTACGAGCAAACCACTGCAGATTCTCTTTCAATTAAGGTGCTTATGGTATTTAAACAATATATTTCTCATCATGCATCTAATGTTTTGTACCAACATTTTAATAATAACCAAAGAATCAGCATAAAGTTCCTCTATACATGCAGCAACAACAATTACAAACAAACAAACAAACAAACAAACAAATCACTCCAAAATATTGACAAAAGCGCGAATTCGACCCCTTCAATCACAGTGAAGATTAGCTGAAAGCCGTCTGAAACTGACGCTGGAGTGTAAAAACGAACGAAGAAGGGGGGGGGGGGGGGGAAGCGGTTACTGCGATTTGAAAGTCTGAGAGAACAAACATCCATTGAGGTTTTGCAACTTTGCGACAACCCCTCTTACCTTGTTTGTTATTGTGTCGAGAAAAGATCCTGAGATCAAAGAGCGGGCACATCGACAACAAGATGGCAGGTGGTCGTGCGTCTGTTAAAATAGGCAATATCTGCTTTTAAATTGCTTGTTTATCAACATTTCTATACAGTCTGAAAAAATGGTGGTTCCTTTTGAGATTTGTTAACGAATTATAGCGAATACTGTCCTACACACTGGGACAAAATACAGATAGTATTCTACTATTGAATTTTCTTCTTGTTGTCGTGTGTAACGATAATCGGGTAAAAGTCAGATCAGAATATATCAATGAATAAACTAACTAACTAACTAACTAACTAACTAACTAACTAACTAACTAACTAACTAACTAACTAACTGACTGACTGACTGACTGACTACTGACCGACTGATTGATTGATTGATTGATTGATTGATTGATTGATTAATTGATTGATTGATTGATTGATTGATTGACTGACTGAATGAATGAATGCATTAATGACTGACTGACTGAATGCATGAATGAAACGAAAATAAATAAAGACACTTATTAATAAATAAATGAATAGATAAATAAATAAATAGATAAATAAAAAAATAAAAAATAAAATAAATAATTAAATAAATAAATAAATAAGTAAACAAATAAATAAATAAATAAATAAATAAATAAACAAAACAAAACAGAAACAGAAAAAGTGCAAACATTAAGATATAAAACTGGTCCTATCCGACAGAGGAAAAAGAGTTTAAGTTTTAGTGGACATTCCCAAAATGATTGGACATTTTAAAAAGCTACAATTTCAGGGGGGGGGGGGGGGCAATGAAAAAACTATTGGGTTCTTTGCCTTTAAAATTGTTGATTAAATAAGAGTATACGCAGAGTTGTTGCCAAAATGGTGTTTGGTTTACAAAGAAAGGGAGGACGAAAAAAAGAGAGATAGAGAGTGACAGAGAGAAGGGAAGAAATAGAAGAAAAAACAACAACACATAAAAACAGAAGAGATAAAAACTCAAACAAACAAACCAGATATTGGCTGTCAGCAATTGGCTGTGAGTCTACAAATCTGATGATTGCACGTCTGATAACGCCCACCCCCACCCCAAACCCCATCCCGATTCCTATCCTCAAACCCCCGAAAGGAAAGAAAACGGAAGCTAACAAAAATGAACCCGGGGTGCAGAATTGCCGCTGCTAGGCATGTTATTATTGGATCTAACGAAAATGTGATACGTTAGTTTTAGCTCTCTCATTGTAGCTCTTTCTGCTGAAATGGGACAGAGATCCACCCTGGAGATGTGAAGGTTATGGCTGGGTTACCAAGGAATGGCCCTGTACAGAAAGATTTCGCAGGAAGCTTGTCAGGTATTAAGTACTGATTTTCAGGTGTGTGTTTTCAACCACGCAAACCGACATTTCCAGTTTCATCCACAAGCTCAGCTACTCACAGCAGATGTTCCTTTGTGTTATATGAAGTCTTATATATCGCGCGCGTATCTCCAGACTCGGACTCAAGGCGCAGGGATCTATTTATGCCGTGTGAGATGGAATTGTTTTTACACAATACATCACGCATTCACATCGACCAGCAGATCGCAGCCATTTCGGCGCATATCCTACTTTTCACGGCCTATTATTCCAAGTCACACGGGTATTTTGGTGGACATTTTTTTTATCTATGCCTAACCAATTTTGTCAGGAAAGACCCTTTTGTCAATCGTGGGATCTTTAACGTGCACACCCCAATGTAGTGTACACGAAGGGACCTCGGTTTTTCGTCTCTTCCGAAAGACTGGTGAATGTCATGTAGGCTTACACATTAGATTTACTTTGCCGTTTTTCGTCTTATTTTTTTTTTAAGACGATTTTTGGAGAAAAAAATCCGTCGGGTTTGTATGGTTCGTGAAAGAATGAATCCCCTTGGCCTTGCTTTTACTCTGATAAATAAATTCACACGTGCTCCTGTCCCCGTGTTTCCGACACACCCCTCGCTAGTGATTGGCCCCTCCAATGTTTGTCCTAGTAAAATGCAAGGGCCTTTACTCTTTCACAACCCAAACAAACCCGACAGAGTCATGTTTGGAATTCGTCTATTTATCATTGTTGTTATTGTTGTTGTTGTTGTTGTTGTTGTTGTTGTTGTTGTTGACCAAGTTGGTCAGTCAGTCTGCAGTTGTTGCTCCTGCGCCTCCGCCATCTCCCTCTGCTCCTCTAAAAACTTTCAAGAAAACTACAGTAAAAAAAATAAATCAATGAAATTCCCAACCGTTTCTCAGCCGGTTTGATTAAGTGACGAGGACACAAATGCATAAGAGGAAGACAAGAAATAATAGCGACTCCCCGCGTGGTTAAAGTAAAATACACTAAAACAAAAACAAAACAAAAAAATCACTCCAGTGAAAGGGAAAAAAGTCGCGGAATTTCCTTTCCTCTGCTAATCTAGGAGACACCATCTGCAGTTATACCCTACTTTGAGAGCTGGAATCGTAGCAGTAGAATATCTTTACCACCAGTCAATCTGTGTTGGGGGGCAGTCCAAAGTCAGTGAGAGCGGAAAAACCGCGGAAGGATACAACAAGACAAGAAGCATTCATTGTTGCCTCACCACGCCTCGTCACTCTCCGCGTCAGAAAGAAAACGAGAGAGGGGAGCAGCTAATTTTCCTCCCCACTTCCCTCCCTTGCTCCCCAGGGGTGAAGCAGCTTCTGGTTACGGCCGCCAAAGATCTCTGTTCGCGTTTAATCGCCCTGTTTCCCAACAAATTGAGCGACACGCCAAATTGCCACGCGCCCCCGAAGCCACGCGCAGTCGCTCTGAAGGCTCGGCCCCGCGGGAGCCTTCATTAATTTTCATGAATTTGTACATGATTGGGAGCAGCATCTGTATGAAAAGTTTAATTAAGAACCCGGGTCTCGGCTACTCTTTTTTGAGGGGCGACCGCGATAATTTCGCTGGTGGCGGCTCCAAACTGTCTTCCTTATCATTATAAATATTTGGAGCCGCTCGCTCAAACAGTACATCAGAATTTCTAATAAGGCTGGCGCCTTGGTCCTGGGACGGCTCCCTGCGTCTCTGGGGACCCATACTGACGGATCGCGCCTTTACAAAATGTCTGCCAGCCAAGAAAAGGTAGCGACGTCCAATCAAGAATCTTGTGGGACGGGAATAGCGACCCTTGAGGTCCCAGCCCTCAGTTTGTGTCCCGGGGATCAATCTCCATAGAGCACAAAAGAAAGCTGGATGCTTCGCACGTGCCGATAGTGGTCACTGCCAGCATCAAAAGTCTTTTGTGGGGGTCGCGCTGCTTTAGCACGACGGGAGGCTGGCTGAAATGTTTTCCAACACCGCACGTAACAAACGCAGAGGGAGGGGCCTTTTTGGTGTTCGCTTTTTGCTCTTTGATTACTCCAGTCGTTGTATAGCGGGCGGTGGGACGTTGGGGAGGGTTGGGGAGGGTTGGGGAGGCTTGCCTCGCGTGTTCTGTCTGCTTGCCTTCAGTGACCCCTGCCGTATTGTGCGTGTGTCCGCGCTAATTAAACCCTCGTATGTTCCTCCCCGTCTTTGGCCAATTCATTTGAATGTCTCCGGCAAAGAGTTGTGAATGACATAAATACCCTGAAGATTTGCCAGCGAATGATTGCCTGATTTATTAGCTCTCGGTCGGCCGGCATGAAATTCAAATACACTTTCTCTTGCAAATGGTTGTTACAATCAAGCAAAACCTTTGGGGAGTCTTGGCGAAACGATGCAATTACAGGGAAAGCTGGGTTCTGAAGATTCCGTGTCCGCTCAGGCGAATATCGTGACGTTTTTGTCAACACAAAAGGCCACGTTTCGATGGAAAGTTTCGGAGTTTCTTTTATTTTTTTTTACCGACGCTGAAGAGTTTCGTAACTTTTCTCTCTCTCTGTCTCTCTCTCTGTCTCTCTCCGTCTCTGTCTCTCTCTCTCTCTCTCACACATACACACACACTCACTCACTCACTCACACACACACACACACACACACACACACACACACACACACACACACACACACACACACATACACACACATCGAGACAGAGAGACACGGGCCGAGACAAAGAGACAGAGAGAGAAAGAGGGAGACAGAGGGAGAGAGAGACAGAGGGAGACAGAGGGAGACAGAGGGAGAGAGACAGAGACACAGGTGGGGAGGTGGTGCTAAAGAGAGAAACATAGATAAGATCAGACCAGATCAGACCAGATCAGATCAGATCAGATCAGATAAGATAAAGTAAGATAAGACAATCATGTCGGCTTTACTTTGACTGCTAACGTCCCTTTGTTTCTGAGAAAAAGACGAAGACACAAACAGCAAGATTTTGGCACGGTATTGGGGTCAAAAAGTGTATAGAACATGGGCACATGGGCAATCATAACTTTTACGATCGATTAACGCCGGGGCCTTTGATTGTTGAACGGGTGTAATATATACCTTCAATGTATACGGTATACATTTTGAAGTGTTGCCATTGCTATATTACAAGAAGCTTCGCGCACTCCCAAAGACTTCTAGCAGTGTAGCACCCTCAACAACGACTGAGGCCGCTTGTGACTGCATGCAACAGAGCTCAAGTTCAAAACCGACTGAGCAGCTTCAGTCTCCCCCGCAGTTGTGATTTACAGGCAACAATGGCCGCAACAGTTGCGTGGCATGTTGCGCCCGCCCGGCATAGCTGTTGCCGCCAAATTTGTTTAGACATGTTCGAGTAAATTAAAATCTGCCGCGTTAGGGGAGATAAGCATTCTTTGGCGCAGCGCAACTAGTGTAAATCTAAGCAAAAGAATGCCGGTAGAGGGAAAACAAGCGATTCCTGGCTTCGTCAGTTGACGCGAGTGCTGAGACAAAAGAGAGCAGCTTGCGCGTGTAATTAATCAACATCACGTGGTACTTAGTAGCTGGTCGGAAAGAAAGGGGTCCCAGGCTATTTGGTGGTGTTTGGACGAAGTGTAACTGGATTGAGTTTCCGGCCCTTGGGATCAGTTCGGGACATGGTATGCACATTTATTTGTTTGTTGCACGAGCCGTGTGCGCGGTATGATTTGTGACTAGACGAGGGTAGTTCAGTTGTATTTGTTTTCAATGTGGAAATATTGTTTATTTTTCTTCTTTTTCGTCTCAATTACTTTCATAATTTTAAAGGATGGTTCTTCACAACAGATGCAGGCCGCAGACACTATGCAAAATTAATGTTCTCTATACATTCAGTTGTTAATGAGTCGCGTGAGTATAAAGTGCGAATTTTCACCCACCCCGTTCGCCCCCTCTTCAACCCAATTTCAGTCCAAAAGAATCATGTTATAGTAATATTACCCCCTCCCCCTTCCTTTGCCTCAAGCAATCACATAAACATTGTTTTGTTTTTTTGTAAAACGATTGTATCAAACCAAATTAAATGTATGAATAAAAACATGTTCAACCCGATCGATGTCTTTGTCATTTTAAATGTCAGTTGTCCTGAAGCCTGTCCATCTATACATGGTACCCTCACAATAATGACACACACAGCAAAGGCACACAGGCACACACACACACACACACACACACACACACACAAACACACACACACACATTCACACGCACACACATACACCCCCCCCCCCCAACACAAACACAAAAGTGATACCGTCAAGCAACGAGGTTCCTAACGGGGCACTGGTCAGTACAAATACCTGGTCAGTACAACAACACAGCAGAGGGGCAGGATATATTTACTACACCTCTATCTGCAACCCCCCCCCCCCCCAACCCTACCCACTGCTGACAAGAGATTTGCATCGCCTGGTGCAAAAGGTAGCGAAACCATACTGTTTGCTTTCCCAGCATGCCTCTCTTCCCGCCACGCGCGCAGCTGTAGCCAATCAGGGCTCAGTCTCCAGGGACCCGAGAGTGAGCTCCCTTGTTATCCCATGAGCCTTTGCCCGTAGAAAGATGGCGGCGGTTGTCAGGAATGCCAACGGTTGCCATTTGTTTGGCCACAACACTGCAGGCGATGCTGGAAGCACGATTTAAGCTGGACACTTCACTGACGCGGAGATGAAAGGGTATCTCACCTGAGGGGATTGACTGACAAAGCGTGGCAGATGTAGAAATAACGGAATGAATGAGGTTTATCATGTACTAGAAAGACTGACCTAATTCAATACTGATGCAGTAGTGTAGGTTGACAACTCTTCGACAAGCGCTTAGAACTGTACCCACGGAATACGCGCTATATAAGCTTCATATTGATTGATTGATTGATTGAGGTCTAGGTGGTCGTTGATGCAGCTTTAGAATTTGATGTAGTGACTGCCTGCATGCAAAATTGAGGTGTGTGTGTGTGTGTGTGTGTGTGTGGGGGGGGGTTCTAGAAAAAAACACGTGTTTTTGTTTTCTTCTTCTCTTTTCTTTGGAAAAATTGTCTGTAGGCTATATATGTTAACAGTCTATCTGCATTAAGTCTAAACAAAATGATAAAGAACGCACTCAGTAAGGCAAGAAAAGGCAACATCAATTTCAGAAAAGTGAACACGAAATGCGAACAGACTTTAAGAAGTAAACAACAACAGTTTGAATATTTATGTGACATAATGAAACACACCGCTTCATACAAAACATAAATGAATTCATTTTGGCTGATGGATAAGACTGTTCTACCAGCGTTAATAAATATATCGCCGTGTCAATTGTTCAGACGACCCTCTATACATTTTATTGTGTGACTCCTCTCTTCCTTCTTTCCTCATTATTTTATTTCTGTCTGTCTTTTCT
>NC_090249.1:15396123-15406123 GCF_037325665.1 Littorina saxatilis
ATCTTCGCAATCATGAACGATACTTTAAGAGACCTCTCTGTTCTCAGTAATAAACAGTTTTGGTTAATGTTACTGGAGATACACTTCAACAGCTATCATACCAGCGTCATGAAGTAATTCATCAGAGTAATTTGCAATTCATACATGTATGGAAACAAACAACTCTCACTGCCATCGTTTTACTTATCACTTTTGGCACAAGAAGTTCGCCATAGAATTCAGCGTCTCAAAATGATTCGGAGGGTGTGCATGTTTACACGTTTATTTTATCGAGCGATTACAGGGAAAGGAAAGACCCGTGAAATGAAGTTTTGAACATAGCAATGTAGACGTTTTTCACTTTATGGCGTTTTCTCGTGTTTTCTTAACACCATTAGGGAAACAAACCATGTAACGATGAACATGTGATAACTAGCTTACTTTACTACTCTCTGTCTCTTTGTCTCTGTCTCTGCCTCTGCCTCCTCTCTCTCTCTCTCTCTCTCTCTCTCTCTCTCTCTCTCTTTCTCTCTCACTCTCTCTCTCTCACTCTCTCTCTCTCTTTCTCTCTCTTTCTCTCTCACTCTCTCTCTCTTTCTCTCTCTCTCTTTCTCTCTCTCTCTCTCTCTCTCTCTCCCTCTCTCTCTCTCCCTCTCTCTCTCTCTCCCTATCTACCTCTCTCCGACAACATGATTATTTTTCCCCGTACGTACGCGCACATGTACTAAATAAATAAGAAAACGAAAAAAAATATAAATAAAAGAATAAAGTAAAGGCATAGCTAGGTAAACAAATGTATGAATAAATAAATAAACCAATTAATCAATGAAAGACAAACTGAATAAAATAAATCATAGCTTAATAAATAGATTTGCCATGAGTAAGAAACTCATTGTATAGATGAATAGGGAAATAGGTCAATTAGTTTGCAAGTCAATCGTTCAAAACCAAAACAATCAACAGCTCAAAAAGAACGCCAGGCACGATTTTCAACAGTACTCTTTCTCAAGATCGGTTGCAGCCCAGTTGCTTACTCAGGTTCAAAATTCAGTGGAACGTGCTCCCATCATTATTTGTTTGTTTGCTCAGCAACTGACTGTCGTCAAAATCACAAATTCCGTTTTTTCCCTTTTACAAGGCAGTGAAAATCTGTCAAATTAACACACGAGAAATCTTCAGTGCACTGTTCGTCTTCTCTTTGTATAGATTACGACTGTTCACCTGCACTGCGTTGAAAGTTGAGTAAAATGCATAGGAAAGAAGTCTTATTTTGCATATTTTTGTTTAAGGTATATAAAAAAAAATGCATGGATACACAAGTGCACGAATAAAAAAATTTAAAAAAAGAATAAATAAAATATAATTAAATGAATACATGAATAGTTAATTTTTCTATTTAACGATGGAGTTCTTTTCTTATTAACACACACACACACACACACACACACACATACACACACACACACACACACACACACACACACACACACACACACAGCGTTGATACTGCTCGTAAAGATCTCCACCATTCTCTCAGCGGTTCCATGGTGTAATGGTTAGCACTCTGGACTCTGAATCCAGCGATCCGAGTTCAAATCTCGGTGGGACCTATATTTTTTTCAGCAGTTTTTTTGTAAGATATTTAGCATAGAACCTCGTCGTGTCACGCCAAATTGACGCTTGTTCTCAGGTTCTGGGGACAAACGCACGTACACACACATACACACACACACACACCACCACCACCCTCGTCTCGATTACCAGTCTATGTTAAAACTTGACTAAATGTAAAAAGCATATAAAACAGTACATGTAGTTATATGCATAATCACATGACAGTTAGTGGGAACTCTTCTGAAAAGATATCAGGACATTACAAGTGTAATGTTATTATTGTTATTACATAACATTCAACAAGTTTAGTGCATAGAATTCACTTTTTTATAAATTGAAAGCACTTATATAAATATAAATTCGGCGACCTTCCGCCTCACACACACACGCACGCACGCACGCACACACAAACACGCACGTACGGACGCACACACACACACACACACACACACACACACACACACACACACACACACACAGCGTTGATACTCTTTGTAAAGAAAGATCTCCATCTTTCTCTCAGATGTTCCATGGTGTAATGGTTAGCACTCTGGACTCGGAATCCAGCGATCCGAGTTCAAGTTTTGGTGGGATCTAATTTTTGTAAAATATATAGTTTTGTTTTCTTCAACAGTGTTTCTGTTATTTAGACATTATCAATAACTATGTAATAAACTAAACAATACACAAAACAGTTCCTATATGTATTATAATGTGGCAGTTGTAAAAAACTGATGAAGAGGTCACAATAAGAACAGCACTTTTGAGTTGTAATATATTTATATAATATTGTAATTCAATCAAGTTTGCGTTTTAATGAAACAGATCCTGTGATTGGTCAGAATGCCCCAACTCATTAAAAATTACCGGTCATTAATTGTCGTTAACCACTCGCTAAAAAATCCATTAACAACCTGCTGGCGAGGCGCATTGATACAGCCTCAACTAGTCTCGGTTAGCATTGAGGGTCATTTTACAAGTAGGAAATATGAAGGCCAACGTAATACCGAGACCATAAGGTATGCGAAGTGATGACGTCGAGTACGTGACGTAAGTTGATGCATGTATTCTTCCGGACTACGTCAGTCAATTCCAAAGATCGCTTTTGTGATGAAAAGAATTTGTTTTAGAGTTTGCTGTCCAGAAACCCGTCAAAAAAGAAGGGAAAATGTGTGTGAAAGAAAACAAAACAGGAGCAGAGTCACTGTGATACGATAGGAATACAGAGACATATTTCTTGGGACTTGACCCTTGCAGGTAGGTGGACTGAAAGTAGTGTGTGAACAGAACAGAACCAATTCTGTCTGTTTACAACCGCATGAAAGCAGGAAAGAGATCGTCGTCAGATTGAATTACAATAACATTAACATGCTTCCATTTGAAACTTCGAGGTCTTCATCGGGGATTGACGCCCTCCCAAAGTCTAATTCCGTCGGGCTTCAATTAGCTTTTGTCGGGCGTCAATCCCCGATGAAGACCTCGAAGTTTCAAATGGAAGCATGTAATTATTAGTGTCATTCCATTATATTCAACAAGGTTATTGCATGGTATCAATGCACTTCTTTTACAATGTTAAAAGCACTTCATTTCAACATATTTATCAACTTGTTAGAAATAGGCGAGCGCTTTGAAGAAACAATATAGGAGAGTTGGCTTTAATTTATTAAATACCTTTGCTTGTGAACAATCATATTCACAGCCTTCCTCCGCCTTTCTTTTTTGCTTTTCATCGAGGCATCAAGCTCGCGTCTTATAGCTTTTTAATCATTGCTCCTATCTTGTTACTTAACACATCAAATGCAAAAATCAGCAAACACAAAATAGTGACGCTTGTTTTAACTGGGATAAACTTTTAGTATTTAAAAAAATGTTGTAATAAGCAGATTAGTTACTCCAAATATTAAAATCAACAGGATATATCCAGGCCCACTGATGAAAACAGACAATGTATTGTAACAATGATTTCGTCGTTCTATATATTATATATACTCTTGCTTATCAATAGGGAATTACCTGTGAACATTCTTGTGCGTTAGCGTGACATATACTTAGCCAGGACCCAGGTCTCTAAGAAATATATAAGAATTAGAAAGAAAGAGAGGAACTGAAAACAAGTCGCGTAAGGCGAAAATACAACATTTAGTCAAGTAGCTGTCGAACTCACAGAATGAAACTGAACGCAATGCAACGCAGCAAGACCGTATACTCGTAGCATCGTCAGTCCACCGCTCATGGCAAAGGCAGTGAAATTGACAAGAAGAGCGGGGTAGTAGTTGCGCTGAGAAGGATAGCACGCTTTTCTGTACCTCTCTTCGTTTTAACTTTCTGAGCGTGTTTTCAATCCAAACATATCATATCTATATGTTTTTGGAATCAGGAACCGACAAGGAATAAGATGAAAGTGTTTTTAAATTGATTTCGAAAATTTAATTTTGATCATAATTTTTATATTTTTAATTTTCAGAGCTTGTTTTTAATCCAAATATAACATATTTATATGTTTTTGGAATCAGAAAATGATGGAGAATAAGATGAACGTAAATTTGGATCGTTTTATAAATTTTTTTTCCTTTTACAATTTTCAGATTTTTAATGACCAAAGTCATCAATTAATTTTTAAGCCACCAAGCTGAAATGCAATACCGAAGTCCGGGCTTCGTCGGAGATTACTTGACCAAAATTTCAACCAATTTGGTTGAAAAATGAGAGCGTGACAGTGCCGCCTCAACTTTCACGAAAAGCCGGATATGACGTCATCAAAGACATTTATCAAAAAAATGAAAAAAAGTCTGAGGATATCATACCCAGGAACTCTCATGTCGAATTTCATAAAGATCGGTCCAGTAGTTTAGTCTGAATCGCTCTACACACACACACAGACAGACAGACAGACAGACAGACACACATACACCACGACCCTCGTCTCGATTCCCCCCTCTATGTTAAAACATTTAGTCAAAACTTGACTAAATGTAAAAAGGAAAGACAGAAAGAAACAAAAAGAAAGAAAGAAAGAAACAAAGAAGGAAGGAAGGGTGAACGGAAGAAAGAAACAAAGAACGAGAGAAAGAAAGATAGTGCTTTTAGTTATGCGCTATAGAAATCTCCTTAATAAATCTTCTATATATATATATACGACTTGTGTCTGTGTGTCTGTCTGTCTGACTGTGTGTCTGTCTGTCTGTGTATGTGTGTATTCGCCATGCACGGCCAAAGTTCTCGATGGATCTGCTTCAAATTTGGTGTCCATATTCAGATACACCCCGGACAAAATCTGGTCGATGAGATATTTCAATACGTGCTCTCAGCGCGCAGCGCGCAGCGCAAACCGATTTTGGTGTTTTTTTCGTACCATAACTCTTCCTTATCTTCTCCATGTTTTCAGCGTTTACCTCCCTTCCTTCGTATGGTGCACTATAGTATGAGGGGGCATCTTCGGATATTCCCGGCGTTCTGTTACTATTTTTAGAAGGTCACCGCAGTGTCCAGAACGTAAATTGGACCCGTAAATTATCCTCACTGTAAAAGTGCAAAGGTCGAATCAATTTATAGCCACGCGAAAAATACACTGTCATCTATCTCTCTATATATACGGCTTCTCTGTGTTTTTGTGTGTGTGTGTGTGTGTGTGTGTGTGTGTGTGTGTGTGTGTGTGTGTGTGTGTGTGTGTGTGTGTGTGTGTGTGTGTGTGTCTCTATGTGGGCAACACCTGTGGATTGTTCAGTTCTGTTTGTGATGTGGTCTGGCGGCTTTTGTGAATTTGTACACATGTGCCGTGGGAAAGAGCCTTGCCACCTATATAACGCAATCAAATGTGTACTTACTAAATGACGGATCAGCAACCAGAATACCCGATATCTCAAACCAACACCCCTCCGCCATTGACATAACCTTGGTTAGTCCCACTCTCGGATTAACAACGGACTGGTGCGTTGTGTCAGATAAATTAAAAAGCGACCACTTACCAATCATGATATCCATTATTGGGAAATCACCACACACAGAGCCAGGTCCAAAAGCCTTAAAATACAATTATAAAAAGGCGGACTGGGCAGTTTTCAAGGACGCTGTCACTAAGTCTGCCGATGCACATACCCTCTTGGATGGCAATCCAGAGTCCCAAGAAAGTATCGACAACAAATATAAACAGCTAAGATCAAACCTGCTGAATGCAATGGAATTGTCAATCCCCAAAACAAAACCTTTTATCGGACCCAGTAGAACTGATCAGAGCCCATGGTGGACAGAAGAATGCAGAACAGCCATCAGGTTAAAAAGAACTGCAAAAGAGAAGTATGATCGCTTCAGGTCTGCACAAAACCACAACAATATGAAATCAACTGAAGAACAATGTGACAAAATTATAGACAAAGCAAAAAAAGAATATTTTGAAAACATGTCCAGCAAAGTGAGCGATTACAGAGATGCTGGAAAAATTTGGACCAAAATAAGGAAATTCAAATGCAGACACAAGCAGGCTGAACGTCCTCTTATGCACGAAGGAAAAAAATATGAAAGCCTTCCTGAAAAAGCAGAACTGTTTGCAGATATTTTTGCAGCAGCAAGCCAAACAGATAAACTGTTATGTGAGCAGGAACTCTTCCGTAAGAAGTGGGAGGATAAACAGGACTTAAACGACCCAGAACTCAACCCTTCCTTAAAAATAAATGCTCCCTTATCCATTCAAGAACTGAAAACGGCTATAGCATCGGTGACAAAAGTCCGATCCGCCTGTGGTTCTGATCCAATAAACTATCAGGTCATACAACATTTACCAAACCAAGGATTAAATCTTTTACTGGATTTTTATTCAACATGCTGGAAGTCTGGCCTGATTCCCTCAGCTTGGAAAGAGGCTGTTGTGATCCCCATTTTAAAGCCTGGAAAACCAAGAGCTGACCCTTCCAACTGGCGCCCTATATCTCTGACCTCCCATCTGAGCAAAATCTATGAAAGAATACTAAAATCCAGACTAGAAGATGAAATGGAAAGAAAAAAAGTAATACCCCTGTGCCAAGCCGGTTTCCGTCGAGGCAGGGGTGTCTCGGATCATATTGTAAAACTGTCCTCCAAAATTAAGAAAGCTCTCTCACGCAAGAAGTCTCTCTTTGCTGTCTTTTTTGACATCAAAAAAGCCTACGATACAGTATGGCACCAACGATTGTTGTTCAAATTGAAGCAATTAGGCATCAGTGGTAATATGTTTCAATACATAAAAAGCTTTCTACTGAACAGATCCTTTCAAACTGATTATAAAGGTGCCAAATCATCCACTCGCAAAGTTGACATGGGAGTGCCACAGGGCTCAGTAATAGCACCACTGCTTTTTAGCATTATGCTGCATGACATATCGACAATTAAAACACATGGAGCCGAACTGACGCTTTATGCGGATGATATTGCTCTATGCAAAGAGTATCAAAACAAAACCTATAAAACAGAACACAAATTCTCTAAAGAGTGGCAAACAGCTATAGATAACATTGCGAACTATATGCGGGAGAATGGCTTCACTCTCTCTGCCGAGAAAACTGTATTCGTTGTCTTTACAAACCGAAAACTGGAAGATCGAGAAAAGATACAGTTCTCACTAGATAAATCTGTTGTCTCACCCAGTCAGCAGGTGAAATATCTGGGCGTACTTTTCACCTCAAATGGACTATGGACTGCTCACTTAAAGTATCTCTTAAGCAAAGCAAATAAGACCATCAACCTTCTTAAAATACTGGCTGCCCAACCATGGGCAAAGTGCCCAGTTATTCTAACAAACATCACCAGAGCTCTTATAAGATCAAGACTATCATATGGACAGGAGGCCTACTTCTCGTCGGCTCGAAAATGGCTTGATAAGCTACAGTCAGCGGAGTGTCGTGCCCTTCGGCTTGCCCTCGGACACCCAAGGCATTCAAAGCAGGCCATTGTATACCACCAAGCAGGATTCCTCCCTCTTGACATGTGGCGGCGTAAGTGCTGCGCAGATTACAATGTTCGAGCCAACACAGTGCAAAACTCAACAAAAGAGGAGCTACAACCGCATTACAATCATATCCAAAACAAAAAGGCCCACTTTGGCACTACTTTCTCCTCACTGGCTCAATTCAATGCTTCACTCTTTAGTGAAATCAGTGTCGACCCAAATGATGTGGCCCAAAACCCCATATCTCGTGATCCCTCATGGACAATGAAAGAAATGAATTTTGACACAGAATATTGCACAGCTACAAAGGATGATCAGTTATTACTCAGGACACAAGCCCTTGAGCACATTGATACTGTATACAAAGGCCATGTTCATGTTTACACAGACGGGTCAGTGTTGGATGACAAGAAGGCTGGCGCAGCTTTTGTAATCCCCAGCGATGACATGACTGGGAAATTTAAACTGTGCAACAGAAACTCGATCTTCTCAGCTGAGCTCCTTGCCATCTGCATGGCGCTTGTTCATCTCAATCTCAAGAACACTCCTCCTCAAAAGATAGCTATATTCTCTGACTCCAAAGCAGCCATTGAAGCATTAAGATCTAACAAAAGATCAAAAAGACATGATCTTGTCATTGCCATAAAGGAGCTGGCAAATAAAATTATAAAAAAAGGAAGCGAGATTAACCTGGTCTGGTGTCCAGCACACGTGAACGTGCCTGGCAACGAGAAAGCGGACAAAGCCGCTAAAGAAGCTGCCCAAGGCATAGGCGCCTCCGAGGTAGACCTGCCATTGTCTGCTTCTGAGATCAGTAGCCTTACAGACTCTCTTCTCTGGAGAGAATGGAGGAACAAATATATGCACAAGGCTATAAGCTCTGGCTGGCTCATTCAGGAAGCCCCATCAAAACAGATGAACACCTATAATGCATGCCCACGTGTAATAAAAAGGATTAACCGCCTAAGGGCAGAAGCTGGGAATTACCAATTTCTAGAGCTTAAATGCACCTGTCAATCCGACCTCACCATTGCTCATTTGACTTTGGAGTGTGATTTGAACTCATGCCACTTTCAACCCCTGACTCAGTTTATAAACTCAAATAGAAATATTCTGCCAAATACCTCAAAGGAAAAATTAAGCTATCTTTTAAGTTTTAATAAAGACCTTGGGTGGCAAGGTCCCAAACTTATCGCTGGACTTATGCACACGCACCCACTTGGTCCCTGGATATGAAGAGACGTTGCTGCGGCTGACGCCATTGCTTCTCATACAGCTACTATATATTTTTATCAGAACTTTTAAAAATACCATTTTATATCCAAGTATCTCTTAACACCATTTTTAATTAGATGAGCGAGAGTGTGCGGAGGGCGGGAGGGTGGTGAACCACTGTACATAAAGGGAAAGTTTGTGTGCGTGCCTGTGTGTGTTCTTAATCTAAGACAAATGTCGCCAATGTTTTTACAGAGTGACGTTAAATAAACGATTTTATCATCATGAATTTGTATGTACTGGCCTTCCTTTGAGAAGCCATAACAGTTCAAAAGGGCTTAGAGATAAGCTCTAAATTGCTCAATCCTGTTTGAGTGGAGTTCGCCTCCAAAGGTGATATGAACACGGTTACATTCGTCGACAAGGAGGGGACTCGATATGGTCAGGAATGGCATTATGGCCACTGAATCATTTTCGTGCTGTTCCCATTCCACGAATCTGGGAGGGACCTAAGCTTGGCGGGTCCATTGTTCGGACCCGGCGAAGCCGGCGTACGGCTCTAAGTACTTCTTGCCGGCGAAGCCGGCTACCCGGCGAAGCGGGTATTCATCTAGTAAATAAATAAAGAGAGAAAGAAAGAGAGAAAGAAAGAAAGACAGTCGACAAAAATTCAAGCCAACCCTCCCCTCACATTAAGTTTGGGTTGTGCTAACACCTTATAATAACATACACGTACATTACTTAAATATCGTAAATATCGGATGATTGCAATACATGTTATCGAAGAATAAGCATTGATTCTTTCAAGGCAGTTCTAAACTAGCACCTACCAACGCATCTTTTTTAACCTCCATCACTAAAATATTCTCATCCCACCAGGAAGCCCTGCGACAGAGCGGGTTGGGGATTTTGATGGTATTATAGAGGTTGTGGGGAGAACGAAGCTACACTCATTATATGAAACCGAGACTAATGCGACGTCATGTTTTGCTGCCGTACGGTAGACGAACTGCTATAATTGATAGCAGTTGATTTATTTGAATGTGCATTTTGTACGTGATTGTGTTTTTGTTTATTTGAAGATGCTTGCAATGTAAATGCAACGATTTCTCTTGTAGTAATGAAGAGTAATGGATTTTTGTTCTCAAGTGCTCATCATGTACATGACTTTGTATTTGTTTTTTGATTCGTGTTTTTTTTTTAAGGAGCTTAGAACTATATATGGTAGGATTTGCACCATATAAATACCCTTCTTATCATTATTGAATGGGATGT